>NC_046295.1:20166901-20486901 GCF_004115265.2 Rhinolophus ferrumequinum | reverse complement strand
TTCAAGTGGAGCTTACAGTCATTGTTCACAGATAAACCCCTCAAGGTAGGAGGGTATATCAGAAAATAGAATAAATTTTAATGTTCAAAGTGGAAAGCTTTGGTAAAGGGTCTAAGATGCAATATCAAAAACAGATCAATTTATGCATTCAGTAAATATTTGTTGAGTGCCTATTATGTGCCAAGCACTGTGCTAGGGCCAGCGATGTACAGTAAATAAGATAGATAAACCTAGCCCCTCATTCATTCATTCATTCATTCATTCAAGAAAAAAATTATTGAGCATTTACTATGCACTAAACACTGTTCTAAATACTGAGGATATAGTAATGAACAGAACAGATTAACGTACCTGCTCTTGTTCAGTTTGAATTCTAGTAGGGCACTTTGAGTATGGTGGGGATAGTAATTCAAATAAGAGGACAGTGATAAAGAGGAAGAACTGGGTGCATTGGGGTCAAATGACAGGATAGCACCCCTGGTTTGAACTTTAGGCAAGATTTCTCTGAGGAGAGGATATTTGAACTGAGATTGGGAGACTGGGTAGAATTTATCCAAATGAAGAGAGGGCATTTCAGGCAGAGGGATTCCAGAGCATTTCAGGCAGACGTAATAACTAAGGGGAGAGTGGCCTAAGATGAGGCTGAAAAGGAAAGGGGGAGCCAACTGCCAGCACTGTGCAAGCCATGGTAAGATTTTTGCACTTTGTGCTAAGTGCAGTGGAAAGTCTTTGAATGGTTTAAATGCAGGAAATAGACATCATCTAATTTGTGTTCTTAAAAGCTTGCTGTGGCTGCTGTGGAAAGGATGAATTCTCGGGGAAAAGACTAGATAGAGTATACCATTTAGGAAGTGGTTGCAGTATTTCAGATAAGAGATAACTGTGGCTTAGACTACAAAGCCAGAGGTTATGAAAAGAAGTGAATGGGTTTGGGGATATGCAGGAAGTACATTGACAAAGACTGGGGAAATAGATTAATTTGGGAAGGGAAAGATACTCCATACAACCAATAGGGGCTCAAAAGCATCCGATTTTTTTAGACTTTTCTCTTCATTGAAACTTGTGTACCTCCTATGTGATAATGACCCATTCCAGACCACTCAAGTCGAGATGTTAGAATAAAATGGAGAACTACCTATGTAGGTGTGCAGCTCTAGAAAGTGTATTTATAAGGAGAATAGTCCAAAGCTTCTGTTGTTAAATTCTGGCTCATTTCCTTAATGTACACCTGTTCAGTCTTCACTAGATGCTACGTCCTGTGCCCTCTCCCAGCCTTGGAGGATGTAGGAAGTAGTAGGAAGGACAGAAGAGTCAGTAATGCATGAGAAAGCTCTAAAGAGTTGCAGAAGAAGCGAAAGGGAACAAAGAAGGGAGGACTCCTTTCTTGTCAAAGGGCAAATAAGGGAGGTTTTACAGAAGAACTGTTTGAGCTCAGTCTTGAAGGATGAGAAAAAGCATTCTGAGCACTGATGCAATAGACACATACTTTTGGAGTTCGGCCTACGTTCTGGGCACCACTGAAGGCCCTGGGGATGCAGCAGAGAACAAAAGAGATAAAATCCCTTGTCTCACACAGCTTACATTGTAGTAGGAGAAATAGAAAAGCAAGCATCATGATGCAAATGACATAGTATATTAGAAGATGATATATACTATGGAGAAAAAATAAATCACGATAAGAGGATGGATAGTCTCTGTGTGGGAAAGAGGGTGCAATTTTAAATTACAGAGATGGTCAGGAGAGGGCTCACTGAGAAGGTAATACTTAAGCAAAGACTTGAATGTGAATTCCTTAGACTTGCACATGTCTGGGGTAGAGGAAGAGCCAGCATGGAGTCCTTGAGGTAGGGACAGGCCTTGTGTGTTCAGGGAACAACAAAGAGGCCAGTGGAGTGTGGCAGGAGAAAAGTCATCAGGGTTGTATGTGGGAGAGAAGATCAGAGAGGGAACAAGGCCGAGGGCAAATTGTGTAAGGCCTTGTAAATGGTCGTGTTACAGTAACAGAGACATCTATAAATTCCCCACTTTATAAACAGACTCAATATTGCACTGAGCATCATAGCCTTTTCCAGGATTAGGTAAGGGCAGGCAGAAGTGATTTCTTTTATTGGAAACCATGTGGCCAACTGAATGTGATGTAGCTGAGGCTTATCAGGCTTATCAGGCTGGCTCTGGGACAAGTCAATATTGCTGACTTCATTTGCCTCACATGTGTTGGGCACCTGCCGCCTCTACTGTGTTTCCCCGAAAATAAGACCTAGCCAGACCATCGGCTCTGATGCGTCTTTTGGAGCAAAAATTAATGTAAGACCCAGTCTTATTTTACTATAATATAAGACCAGGTATAATATAATGTAATGTAATGTAATATAATATAATATAATATAATATAATATAATATAATATAATATAATATATTAAATACCGGTCTTATAGAAGAGCGGGTCATATTAATTTTTGCTCCAAAAGACGCACTAGAGCTTATGGTCCAGCTAGGTCTTATTTTCGGGGATACATGCTACTTGGCCCTGAGCTGGGTTTCCGCAAGGCACGTTCCTGGCAATTTCCTTCATCTAGGAAGAGGTTCCCAACTGCACAATAGAGTCACCTGGGAAGGTTTTTCCAAAACAAAACAAAGAACCCAATGTTCCACCTGAGACCAATCCAACATACATTTATGAGGCACCTGTCTTGGGTGGGAGAAAAGAATGAAGGCAAAAGCAGCCCCAGAATGTTTGCAAGAGAATTCGGTGAGAGGTAGAAATAGAAATGTGCCCGTAAAACTGCTGCCAGATCATGATGAGTCTTATATGCTGTACAAGGAGTTTGGATTTTATTATGAATGCCACTTTGTTGAGGATTAGGTGCTCTTGAAGTGGGGGTGGGTGGGGCACCTAGAAATATTTTTAAACAGGATTATCATGATCAGAGTTACACATTTAAAAGATTATTCTGTCAGTAGTATAGTAATTGAATTTGGAAGGTACAAGACTGAAGAAGAAGAAGCCTCATCTAGGTGAGAAATTTGCTGACCAGAATGAAAGCACTGGGCAATGGAGATGAGGTCCTGAGGGTGGAGTTAGGCATCGGTGCTTTTAAAAATTGATTCTTAGCACTTGAATGGATTTTCAAAGTTACCTCTCCATCCCCTACTACCCAAGTAGAGGCTATAATGGGTAAAGGTGCATTTTATCATTTAGAGGACTTCAGCTGTTCATTCAAGGCTCGTTGCTATTCAGACCTAGCCTGTACCTCCATCCTTCCATTCCTGTTCAAATAATCCCTCCCTTCCAGTCAAACTTTCTCCTAGGAATTGCCATAGCCTTAACCCTTCCTTGCCTGGAATACCCTCTCCCACCCCATCCTCTCTGAACAAACCCTGAAAGTCTTCAAGACATAGTTCAAGCCCTTCTATGAAGCCTTCTTGCAGTGTTCCTGCTGGAGTGATCTCTCTCTGCTGAATGCCTGAGATACCCACACACTCTAAACAAGAGTTGGGGCACACTTTTTCTGTAAAAGGCCAGATAGGAAATTCTTTAGGCATTGAATGCAAGGTTTCTGTTGCAACTACTCGACTCTGCAGTTGTAAAGCAGCCGTAGCCAATAAGTAAACAAATGGGCGTGGCTGTGTAAATAAAGTCCAAAAACTTTATTTACAAAAACACTCTGGCCATAGTCTGTCAACCCCTGCTCTAGACCACTAATGTACCACTTAACCTACCACACCATGTATTATTAGGGATATGTCATGTCTCCCAGCTAGATTCCAGGTCCTGAGGGAAAAGAGGCTGCATAAATATTCTCAGGTGATTTAAAACAGGACTAGGTAGTTGGGCCTTGGCTGGAAAGGCCTCTTGAGTCATTTCCATCTCTTATTTATATTATAATTGTGGCTTTATCATCTGTCCCACATACTTCCACCCTCACCCCACCCTGTACACTTCCTGACTCTCCTGGTGCAGAATGGATCAGACACTTCCTGAACCCAGTTATGAGGAAATTCACACAGCAACAGTCATTGAGCTCGCTAGGCCACATCTGTTGGGAAGCCACTTTTCATGAGAGTTCGGAAGACTAAGATCATCAGTACTTCCTCTCTAAGGATACCTATTAAAACAGCAAATTCTAATGGTCAAAGGTGGGGTAGAAATAAATCTACAATGGGGGCCCAGCCCATCAGAAACTGCAGGCATGCAAAGAAAGTGATGCAGAGGAAAGGCAAAAAAAATAGTGTAGGAGAGGGTAGCATGCTTAATGAGGAGACGAAAAGAAGAGGACTTTATCCTGACCCTTTACAAAGAGACATGAGTTGACATCTGTTTCCTCCTTTATATTGGATGCCTGAGGTTTTATGTCACAAGGAAAATGCTTTTGATTTCCTATAGCTTTGCCCACAAAGAGAATGTGCTTTGCTCTTAAGAAGAGAGGTCAGCATTTTGTGGTTGTCTGTGGCACATATTTATGCACCTTTGTCTTTTTTTTTTTTTTAAATAGAATCCAAAGTAGAGAATAGAGACCCCATAGGGATTGCAGGAAGCTCTATAGTACATGTTGTGCAAAACTAAGTCAGCATTTAGAGGGCATTTACGAGGAAGCCACAGTAAGGAGTACAGTGGTTCTTTGGACTGGAGTGAACATCCATAAATTTACAAAGACACCAGAGCATAAGTGACACTTGAAATAGTTGGACACAGAAAGCAAGGCAGTAAATCTCCCTGCCTCGCCACTGTTCCAAGCCACAGCAAGCATCCAGGCACGGGTTTATTTTAAGCGTCTAAATAGGAAAGGGGACCTTGAGAAACTCAGTCACACTTGTCCCTGCCCTTTCCTGGCACCAGGACACAATTCCCAGGCCCATCTGTCCTCCCCTCCATGTCAAACAGGAATGACGTGAATGAGTTGGATGTCCCTGAAATAAACAGGTATTGAAAGTCCATCAGTGGGAAAATGAGAAACTGTACACTTTCCCTAATAAATCCTTCCTCAACCCTGCACCAGCTCTTGAAAATATCCGGTGTGGTTCTGCGCTTCCTTGTATGTGGGTGGCGCTAGAGGCAGTTTCCCAGCAGTCCCAGGGCCCAGAGGCAGGTGGGAGAAGGAAAGACAGGATCATGACCACCTCAAGCCTCCTGCTTCAGTCCCCTGCTTACTTTGTAGACAGGACCAGGGTACCTCAGTCAGAAGACCTGTATCTAAATCTTCAGCATCTGCTTTCTCGTTCGTAAAGAACTGTTTCAGTCTCTTCAGGCTGCTGTAACAAATGCCCCAGCATGAGGAGCTTATAAACAATAGAAACTTACTTCTGAAAGTTCGGGTGGGTGGAAGTGCAGGATCACGGAGCCAGCAGGGCTGCATTCTGGTGGAAGCCCTCTTACTCGTTAGTGGCCAGCGCCTGCTTGCTGTCTCCTCACAAGATGGAAACAGCTAGGGATCTCTGTTGGGTCTCTTCGATAGGAACAATAACCTATTCGTGAGGGTTCCACCCTTATGACCTAACCACCTCCCAAACACCCCATGTCCTAATACCAGCACATTGGGCATCCGGATTTCAACATATGAATTTGGGGGCGACACTAACACTCAGACCATAGTAATAATGCTCGTCTCACAGAATTAATTATACTCAGGGTTGAATGAGATCTCATATGCAACTTGTCCAGTTTTGTGTTTGGTACAAAATGAATGCTGATGTGTGTTAACATCTTACGTCTATTCCTTACTTCCCTGTTGAATCTACAAACCAAGAAATCCATTCGTTTCTTCACTCTGGCCTGCCGTAAGTCCTGCCGTCTAGGATCAGAACTTGTTGCCATAGTGAGTGTAAATTACAGACAGAAAAATCATTCAGGAGATGGGTGCCTTATTGAAGGGTTCATTCTAGGCCACGTTCTGAGTAAGAGCAGAGAAGAGGTGTGCCCTCTGACATCAAGGAACTTCTTATCTAGTTAGAGAGAAAACATCAACACAGAAGGAATGGTGAGAAAGAAGTATAAATAGATGCGGAGGGAGAATAAAAAGAGAGCACTGAATGACTGCTCTGTGAATTTATAATAGAACACCAGGGTTTGAGTCCTCTCCTGAAAATTCGATTCCCATCTATCCATCTAAGTTTCATGCTGTCTGTGAAGGCCCTTCCCAAGCACATTAGAGCTTGCATAGCACAGTGGTTGAAACTGTAGGCTCTGGAGCCAGAATGCCTGGCTTTGTACCCTATGCTAATAGCTGCATGACCTTGGGCAAGTTCTGGAAGTTCTCTGTGCCTGTGACTGTAAAATGGAGGTAATAACTGCACATACCTTCAGGGGATGTGAACGGAGTAAATGAGGTAATATGTGTAAAGTGCTTAGAATGGTGCCCTGGCACATAGTAAGTGCTCAGTTAATGCAAATCGTTATTATCTTAGCAGTAAGTCCTGTTGCCCCAGCCCTCCCCATCTTGAAGTGGAGGAAGCAGCCAAACTTAAGAATGCCCTTGGGATACTGTGTTATATACTTGAAAGTTTTCTAAGAGTGTAGATCTTAAATGTTCTCCCCATAAAAAAGAAACGGTAATGATGTGAGGTGATGGAGGTGGTGATCGTTTTGCAATATGTAAGTGTATCGAGTCAACACACGTGCACACCTTAAACTTATACAATGTTATATGTCGATTATATCTCAGGAAATCTGGGGGACAAAAGAATGTCCTTGGGGTCCAGGTCCTGGAGGCAGGGATAAAGAAGCTAGATGGAGACTTCCCTCAACCTACCTTTTCATTTATTTACCAATTTTTTCCTGTTTCTATTCCTGTTACGTGTTTGCTGGTTAATTTAACATACTTTTTAGTCAAGTTCCCTTTGACAATTCCAGGCTATCTCAGATAAATTAAGCAATGAAAAGGAAAAGGCTTTTGCCCACTTTTGAACTACACGTGAAAGGATGAAAAAAGCATGAACTTGGAAATGAGCTGAACTCTGGTCACATCCCATATCCTTTATGAGTCTTCCTTTCTCATGCGTAAAATGGGTTGCTCACCTGTCTCTGAGGACTGATTTTAGAATTAAATGAGAGTAAATAATGTAAAAATATTTTGAAAACTCTAAAGCACTCTACAGAACTTAGTTGTTGCCATATTCCTGGAGTTAGAAGCAACGATGATAGCAAGAGTCGGGTTTCTAGGACCCCCAAGGAGAAGGCAAAATCTCAAGGGAATTTCTGGGCCACTTGTGAAGCCCCCCCCTTTCTAGCCAAGAGCAGTTTTCTTACTTGTTCCTCTTTGCTACACACTGGAATATAAATTGCATTGCATTTTTAAGGAACCTTGCGGGAGGATGCTGACTGTCCTGGAGAGTGTTGCTCATAAAATGCAGAAAACTCAGGGTATCTGCGTAGACTTCATGGGGGAAGGGGACCATAGCAGCACCGAGAAGGATACATGGGATTAGACGGGCCAAGAAAGGAACACAGGTGTGAATTAGAAGGGCGCTGCATGGGAGTCAGGGAGGAACGTGAAGCAGGAGACCAGGTCCTAATCTCCGTCCAGCCTTGGCCTATGGAGTCTCGATAGCTGGCCTCGCTTTTCTGTGCAAACAGAAGAGTGTAACGGAGTCAAAACTAAGGCAGAGTCTTGTCTCCCGTCAGTTACCTATGACCCTTTGTGGGGGTTTGCAATCTTCCACCTTTTCATGTGGTATACCTTGCTTTGTTTTGGAGAAGTTGAGTTTGGCAGCTATGGTGAATGAAAATCAAGTTTATTTAACCTCTTACCATAATTAGCTTCAGTTTCTTCTGTGAAACAGGAGAATTACTAGCCAGCTTCTGCTTTGTCATACCTTTTTGTCTTCCAGATAAAAGTTTTGTTTTGTTTTTCTTAAGTCATTCCCACCGTGCGCGTGTATACACACGTGTACACACACATGTACACACACATGTACACACACACACACACACACACACACACACACCTTAACTTCCTCTCCTTGTTCCCCAGGAGTATTTGCATTGACATTAGAACTTTAGGGCTTCCTTAGACCTGATGGCCCCCAGAGTTAAAAAAAAAAAAAAAAAAAAAAAAACCATTTAATTGTACTTTGCTCTTGAAAGGGAAAAAAAAGGGCGGGGCAAGTATGATTGGGGTGGGGGGCATCCGCTTGAATTTCCTTTTTTATACCAAAAAAGTACTGTGCAGCTGCACAAGAAAGTGAGAATGCCAGTTGTCAGCGAGAAGGAGAACCAGGTAGTTGGGGGAAAGGGATATAAAGAAGAATTTCACAGCATTCTTTTTGTTACCTTTAGATTTTGAGTCAAGTATATGTATTAACTATGCAAGAATAAGTGAATAAAATCTGGACTGGAAGTCTAGTTCAATTCCACAAATATTTCTTGCACCTCCACTGTGTGCCAAGAACCCCATGATATCTTAACCATCACCCAGCTTACAGTCCATGGAAACAAGAGGCTAACAGCTCAGGAAAACACCTCCCCTTTACTGGTAGAAAGGAGAGCAGAGGAATGCGCCGAATCACATTTCAGGCCCCTTAAAGTCCCGGTAAGCAACTCACTGGTATGGGTTTTGCTTTTGTTTAAATATTTTTATGAACATCTTGGGAGAGACATTTTGCCCGGACACCCCATGCTAGTAGGATCGCAGGTAACATTGCTGAAAATAGAAAAGGATTTGTACTGTCTCTGAAAACTGACACAGCTTAAAAAGGATTTTGTTGTCCATCTGCTGTTCCCTATCCACTACAGCCTATCAAAGACAATCTTAGAAAGTGGATTGGGCTAGAGTTAGGTTAGCCCAAATAAAAAAGTGATAACGATGATAATTGTACTGTTATTCTAGAAATATAACCTAGTAATATGTCTGTATCTGTTTGAGTTCAAACTCTTTTATCCTTCACCTTTAATACTTTATCTCTGAAAGGTATGTAGAAAGACAAGTTTCATTCCAAAAACACCATTCTGTCAAGAATTTCTTTTTTTAATGTGAAAGCCCATTATGATTATGAAATTCTCCATTTCTCTGTTGGCGGTTGCCTGCTCAGAAATAATGAGCTCCCTGTACCTTTGTTACCAAGGAGATAAGACCAAAAATTCATCCAAGGTTCTTTCTGGAACATAGCAGGGACCATTGTGTCTAATGTGTGACTCTTTGAAGTGGTATCAAGAGAGATAAGCCAGCACAAGCCTGTGTGTCTGTTGTCCTGCCAGCTTTCCGAGCCCAGAAAAAGAATTTAGACCCAGAAGAAATTGACCAGTGTTCCTATGTGCACAATAAATATGGCACGTCCTCTTAATTCTTCTCCTTGTAATCCCACTGTTCTCACCTTAATGAACTTTTGCGGCATCTCTGATCCTTACTCAAAGCCGTGGCGCAGAGACTGACCCTTCATGGTTTAGAAATGCATATATGAGAAACAGAGAGGGCCTTGAGGTTGTGCTCAAGATTTTTCTACTAAGCACACTGTAATCCTTTCTAAAATGCTGGAAGTTGCAGATAGAAAAAATATTTTGAAAAGTTAAATTGCAGGTAAAATAAAGTAAAACAAACAAAGCTTTTATTAAACAATTCCTACAGAGCTTACATATAAGCTTTTTATATTTAATTTAATAAACCAAAAAACTCATCCTGTTCCATGACTTGGGAAGGTTCTTTCCTCCTTTCTCCACCCAGTTTCTCTGAAAATGTCTTCTCTAGCCATTAAATACTAAGGACAACTCAAAATCTGTAACATAGCTTTGTTTTATTCGAGTGCTGATGATTTCTTCTCAGATCTTTAAAACTACTTAAAATCTGATTAAACGTGTGTGAAATGAAATTCTGTTTAACAACCCCATTTTCTGAACCATCAGCAATTTTGCTGCTTTGGTTGCTCATATTTCTCAATTCCCCAATCCTCCAAATCCTGAGGTCTTGATGGATAGAGCAGATTTGTCGCTCTCCTTTCACATGTTGTTTTATTTCTTGATTTGGTTTAAGAATTTCTTTTTTCTTTATCATACTTTTATTTTGAAATAATTATAGAAATTTGTAAGTATTATACAAAGAACTTTTCCCACCTGATCCATTTGAGACCGAACTAACAACATGATACCCTATCACCCAATGTAGATTTCCTTCAAGTTTTGCCAGTTATTCCCACAATGTCCTTAGTAGGGAAAGAATTCAGTCTCAAATCACACGTTGCATTTAGTTGTCATGTCTCTTAAGTCTTCTTCAATCTGTAATGGTTCCCCGGGCTTCCCGGGACTTTCACGAACGACCTTAACAATTTTGAAGAGTATGGGCCTGTTATTTTAAAATATGTCCCTCCATTTGGATTTGTCTAATATATCCTCATGATTAGATTCAAGTTAGTGCGTCTTTGGCAGAAATTTCACATAAGTAACGTGGTCTCTTCTCTTTGCACCCAATCACACGATCCTGATTTCCGTTGTGCCATGATTGATGTTAATCCCGGTAGTATATGCCAGGCTTTTCCATCGTAAAGGTATTCTTTTTCCCGTGTGATATGTATTTTGTAAAGAGGTGCTTTGAGACTGTGGTAAGTACCTTGTTCGTCATTGAACTTTCAAATCATTTATTTACTTTATCTTAATGGACTCATGGATTCCTGTCTTACTCGGTGGGCTACAATCTATTGCTATCCTTTTTTATCTTTATGTAAAAAACATTTCCCAGATTCATCCAGTGAGCGCCCCTTTACGATGACTCCTGTACCCCTCGACATGTCCATATCATTCTTTGAGAATTTCATTATTTTCTGACACAATAACATATCCCAGGCTCATCTTGAACTTTCCCTGCTCTAGTCTTAGAGAATAGTATTTAGAAACCAAGATCTCAATATCAGGTCTGTTCCTTGGTATTGGAGTGTCACTATTCTCAGGCTCTCTCAGTGCATGAAAGTAGAAAATATCTGTGTATAGGTATGTGCATACTCAAACATATAAACACACTTGCTCTATTTCTAAATGTATATATTGTGAGCCATCAGCCCTGCCTTGTATCTCCAATTCTTATTGAACACCACAGGATTTATTCTATTTTTCACATGTTTGATATTTGTAATTCTCTGGCTCCCACTATCCTTGATATAGTTAGTTAGTTAGTTAGTTAGTTAGTTAGTTAGTTAGCTAGTTAATAAAGCCCTCTCCATATAACCAACCTTCCATCACCTCCGCTCCTACCAGCCCCATGGATGCCGGTCTCATCCCGCTCAGATTCTGACACCCCTCGCCAGGCTGTCACCACGACCCCCGGGTGGATACCCTCTTCACCCTGCTCAGGCTCAGTGCCCCCACTCTGGTTTACCACAACACCCCCTTCTCTCTACGAACACTGCCTCCTTCAGCCTCACTTAATGGCTTTTGGACTAAATTGTTTAAGAAAGGAAGGGGGAAATGAGAAGAATTGGTGGTGTGAGGATTTCTAAACAGAAACTAAAATGCTTTCAGGCATAAAAGCTAGAGGGCGAAACAAGCAGAGAACAAGAGGAGTGGGCACCGGGCGGTGCCCAGCCTGTGTACTCTTCTTTTGCAGGAAGAAAGATCTGCTAGCCAGGCCCCTGATTACCGCCCTGCTGGCCAGGCACTTGTTCACGACATCACACTTTAGGTGGCCAGGCAGCGCCGTCATGTTCTATGTTTCTGACCTGGAATAAGAGAGTGCTATCACTGATACCCTTTCTGCTCTTCTGCTCTACTCAGGAGTTCTTAACCTGGGGTCCGTGAGCTTTGGGGACTCTAGAAGCCCCCTAGTATATGTGTAAATGGGTTTTTCTCTGGTGAAAGAACCCACGACCTTCGAAAAGATCCATGATGCAGCAACATTAACTACTTGCTATATATCAAAGATTAAAAAACAGATTTCATCTTACGAGTAACCAAAGAAAAGCAAATAAAAATGAGATAATATTTGATATATGTGAGTTAGGAAAGATGAAGGACATTTATGATATCTGTACTACTTTCCTATTGGTACTATTAAAAAAATACCACAAATGTAGTGGGTTAAAACGACACAAATGTATTCTCTTACAATTGTGAAGGTCAGAAATGCGTTTTATGGACTAACGTCGAGGTCAGCCGAACTTCTAGAATCTCTATGGGGAAACCCATTTCCTTGCCGTTTCCAGAATCTAGAAGCCACCTACATTACTTGGTCCTTCTTCCATGTTCAAGGCTGACAGCTAGCACCTTCATATCTCTCTCGGACTCTGACCTTGACCCTCTAGCCTCCCTAATATAAGGACCTTTGTGATTCCATTAGTCCTACCTGGATAATCCACTATCCCGACAGACTTTCTTAATCACATCTGCAAAGTCTCTTTTACCCTGTAAGGTAACATAGTTGTAGATTTCAGAGATTTGGATGGGATTATCATTGGGGGCCATTATTCTGTCTACCAACCACATGATCCAAGGATTGGTTAATACGTACTATCATGCATTATTGCCCCATTAGTATAACATTGCTGAAGGGCAATTTGTACCAGTGTGTACCAATATTTCTAAATGATACTCACTGACCCAGCGAAGCTACTTCAGTGATATAACCTAATGAGATATTTGGAAATGGAGATGTATATACTAAGAAGTATTTACATAGTTTATATCAGTGAAAAATTGGAAACAATGTAATTATCTATAGAGAATTGACAAAGTTCTGTTACAGTCATATACAAATCTAAAGCAGCATTTTGAAAGGATGATGTAGACCTATATTTATTGGTGAGGAGACTATCCAAGATTTATCAATCTATCCAACAATATATGTGCATATGTGTGACTGAAAGGAACAACATTCATGATAGTTAGGATTGTTTTATTTTTATATTTTTCTGAATTTCTAGGCTATAATGAACATGCATTAGTATTTTAAAAAACAAGTTGAGCCCATTAGCAAAGAATACATTAAATTTTTCTTCTCGTGAAAATGTCAGTTGTCTTTAAAAGTAAAAATAAGTTTGCACAAGCATTTGTAGTTTTACTCCACTGTTTGTTCTCAGTGTATAGAAACTCGAATGATCTCACACCCTAGACCAGAGTTTGGCCCTTGGGCCCAGTCTAGACCACCACCTGTTTGCAAAGAAGGTTTTACTTGGGCACGGCCATACCCATTTCATTTATGTATTGTCTGCGGCTGCTTTCAACTTAAAATGGCAGAGTTGTGACAGAGACCATATGACCTACAAAGGCTAAAATATTTGCTATGTGGCCTTTTACAAAGTTCACCAACTCCTGCTCTGAGCTTTCTTACCAACAATTACAAAAATCCTTCTACTGCTTAGTTTTTAGGAAATTATTTTGACAGAGCAGTCAGATAGCAATACATTGAGTACCTCATTGTAAGCATGCCCCCCCCACCAGATCATAATCCAAAAATGCATTTTAGGGGGGAAACAATCTCAGTACTATAGGAAAAAGGTGTCTTTCCTTCTCTGTTTTCTGGGATTTCTCACCTTTAGTCTTTAGCGATCTGGGAGCAAAACTCTATGGAATTCTAATTGCACATTTTAAAGTGGAGTATAGGTGCCTGATGAGGTTGCTGGAGACTGGCCTAACCCCTCCCCGCCTCACACCACCCCTCCCCGCCTCACACCGAGTGCCCCTGCTGTGCCCAAGCCGGGACCTTTAGGCTTCCCTATGTCTGCTGCCCTTAGCATGCCTTTTAGGAAGCTTCGTGGGACCATCCATTCTCATTCCCGTCAGCTGTCAGAGACTAGGTCGGCACCCCTGTTTCAAAACGCATTGTCCCTTCTAGACATCCTCCCTTCACCAACGGGGAGTGCTGTGGAGAATGGGGAAGCCCAAAATGAATGAATTTGATCAAGAAGTTGTCTGTTCCCGGCAGACCACCACATGCTATGCCTCACTGGGGCCTAGATTGCCCAGAATCCCAGGTTTCCTAAGGAGACAGCGTTGGTTTTAGGGCCTTTCAGTCCAGGTACTTCTTTCAAAGGTCAGAACTGGCCCCAGGGATCTGAACCTGCTACCTCTTCCTTAAGTCCTCAGGGAGCCCACAAAATGCTCCAAGGAAGTCTCTGGGATATATAAGGACCAAGGCAGATCTAAGAACCAAAGTCAAAGAGGATTAGGATCCAAACAAATCAGGACTAGATATGTATGTTGCAAGACAAAGAGCGAGCACTTGGGTACTATGCTCCTTCTTCAGATACGTGTCACATTGGTAGTGTCCTTTCCAGCAGGGCTGTCGGTGTCTGTCCTCCTCTTCATAAAACACCTGTATTTATGGGCCCGTCACACTCTTCAGGCTTAGCTGCCAAAGGCCAGACCATCCCCTGCCAGCACATATTATGACCCCAGCAGACGTTAGCCAGCAGCATCCTTACCACTCACCACCAACACCTTTCCTCTCTTCCTTCTGCGTCTACAAGGCTCCCCTCCCTGCTTCAGCTCGCCGGCTCACCCCGCCCCCTTATTCACTTCACTCACATTGTTTATTATTTTCTTTACTTTGTTGAGAAGTTTCTGGAACCTCAAGACCCGGGAGACTTATCTGGGAGTAATAAATTCAGGGAAGGTCTTCATGCTCCCGCTCCACCAGCTCCACCCGACCGCTCACTCTGGAATTCCTCGTCAGCAGTTGCTCCTTCCTGTGACTTGCGGCTGAACTCTTGTGGTGTTGCCCCAGTGAGGCCCCTCAGGATACCTGCTATGAATATTAGCCATTCTTCATATCCACTGTTGTTCTGTGGCTTCGGTTCAGCAGAAGAGAACTGCAATGGGGTGTGTACGGGGCTGGGAGCGAAGGCTCTTTTTTCTTTTTTTTTCCTTTTTTTTTTTTTTTTTTCCTGTGGGGGTTTTTATTTCTTTTGCAAAGGCTTTGGCCCATCAACAGAGCCAAACCTAGACTGAGTGCATGAAGGCATGTTGGCTCAGAGCTGCTGCTGGCTTTTGTTTTTTTCCCCCAACCGAATCTGGATATTTTCTAGCTTGCCTCTCCATTGGCTAGAGTGAGGGGTGAGAACGGCTATATTACTCCAGGGAAGAGAATATTCATAGAGCCCACGGCTTTTCCTCTAAAACTGTCATTTCCTTCTCACAGCAGTAGCACCTTGATTATTACAGAGCACCCCTTGAAAGTCCTAAAATATCCCACTTCAGACCAAATGCAACACATCAGTCTCATTCCTTCCAGAATCTAGACTCGGTGGGTGTCATGGGTAAACATACACACAGAGGGAAGTTCTGACTTGGGACCTCAAAAGTATGGTGTGGCCCAAGTATGATCCACATTCTGGGGTTCATTAAAAGGCCATCTCATCGGTGGATTGAGACTCCAGGCAGCCAGCAGCCAAGCGTCCTCTGGGGTCAGCCCAGTCTTTCCTCCTGCAGGCCAGGTAGCACCTGCCAGCAGCCTGAGGGTAGAGTCAACCAGGCACTTATAAACCCAGAAATCTGAAACTTTAAAAAAATGCTGATGTGTTTTTAAAGGTGTATTTTATGCCAAGAGCCTGCTGGCAGAGAGGGACACTTGGGAACTCTATGTTTTATCCACTTGAGATAGCTTCAATCCCAATCAACACTACTGTGAATTGAAAGAAATTGGACCAATTTCCTAGAGCCCCTCTCCCACCACCCCAGGTGGCCCAGTCAAGCCTGGAGAAGCATGTTGGTCAGCATTGCCAAACTCTAACTTAGCGCAGTCATATTTTCACAGCCAAGTTTGTGTATGCATGGACATCGCAAGTGGCCTCTTACCATCTTACCTGTAATAGAATAACCAGGTCCTAAGGTTATGGATAAGAGCAATAACCAATTCATTTGGGAGGAGGCAAGGCCTTAATCATATCATAAATCTGTGTGGAGCTACTTTTCATGCTGAGAAATATATCAAGTTCTTCTACCAGATGCCCAGGAACATGGAGACGTTAACGTACCCCCTGCCAATGGAAACCCAAAGCTTGCCCTAGGGGTAGAAAGACATTTGGGGAATGGAAAATGGGCTTGTTATAGTTCCTTTTTTCCAGGAATGTTTTAAAGTCAGTTTTCTTTGGGCATATGTACATGGGAATAGTCTTGGCCTGGTTATTTGACCAGCTTATTGGGAGGTCCCAGAACTCGGAGTGAAAATTAAAGTTGCTTGTCTTCTCCCCACAGTCTTCTTGGGTCCAGCTGACAAATGGGGAATAAGGAACTGAGATTTTTCCGATAGGAATTAATCACATCTCAGTTGGCTACCTGGTGCCAGTTCTCACTCATTGCTGCTTCAGAGACCATCTCTGTCACCCAAGGGGATGACAAACCTGAAAGGAGAGGGAGCCAGAGAGGACACTGAGGCACTTTCCGTGATCTGGTCACCCCATGGTCTTAGCGTGAGGCCCGTACACGCCATATACCACGCGCAGAATGGAGATCCCTCCATAAATTTTAAATGGCTGAGTGTTTTCCAGTTTTGTAAAATTAAATTAAGGAAAGGACTCCCAGACTGACTATACCAAGTGCCAAGTTTCATCCCAGCACACATCATTTTTATAGTACGTTTTAACTCCATGAAAAGTACGGAATTATAATGGAAATGCTGACAGGCCTGGAGCCAGCTCATGAAGTAATAATGCCACGTCTTTAATATTTTTACACAGCATGTCCTAATCTGCCACAGCTTTAGATAGCAGTGAAACAAGAGAAAAACCCCAGAGCACTACTTTTTTTCTCCCTCTCTTTTAGATTGTGTCTCTCTCCCCATTTTCACACCATCCTTTATTGGGAACCTCTTTCAGTCTATTTACATTTTTTTCCTTTGTACAATCAGCTTATCAAGCTCACCTGCCTTTTTCTGAGCTATTTGGCTGGAAAGGAAGGGAAGGAGAGAGAATATGCACTCTGAACTCTTGCCTTCTGCTCATTAAGAGTAAGAACTCATGAAAATGAACTCCGGATGGATGGTTCGCTCAAGTGACCGGCAACTAATGAATGCTTGAGTTGGCTTGATCTGTCCTACAAAGGCGACCACAAATCAAGCTGCTTGCCTATCTCTTAGCAGTCCAGAAAGCCTGCCAATTTTCAGCCCCTTAAATGAACAAAAACATCCACTGGGTAATGACCAGGACGAGTTCAGAGCTTCTTTTAGACAGGTGCCTCAAAAGCGGCCCGCTCCCACCACCTCTAAGGTGAACCAGCAGCCTCTTCCACAGAGGGAGCAAGAAGTCGAAGCCAGGGCACCAGGCCTCCCACTTTCCAACCCCCGAATTTCCCTCACCTGTTGAACTCAGGCTGTTTCACTCAGTGACGCTATTTTAGTCACAGAAACCAATGTGAAATAGGAGACAAAAGTGAAGAAAGTCAGTGAGGTCAATTTGACTTAATCAGGAGTGTCAACTAGTGGCAGGTTATAGCTAAACTGATTCCCAGAGGATATCATTTCATATATGATTTATTTTTCTTATGGTACACATCTCCCCCATTCTGAACTTTTATCACTCTCCGGTTAATGTGGTTTTTTGGGAAAAAAAAAATTTAAGTAGGTGAAACTAGGAGAAAAACCCTCACACATATGTGAATCACACCTGGCTTTGGCTCCATTTAAAGCCACAGTGGACCTCGGTATGAAGGCCTAAAGGCAATATTTTTCTTTCACTGGTTAAGAAGGGTTGATAGAGAGAGGCTTTCTGCTGCCAGAACTCTCGTTAACTAGGCCGCCTTCCCGAGCACTGCTTCCTCCTCAGCCACCTAACCAGCTCAGGACCTGTAGTAACTGAGGTCTGAGGAGAGAGAATGCAGTGCCATTCCCTATTGATTGACCGTTTCCTGGGGTGGACGGTGACATTGGGAGGATAGAAATGGTCAACATTCGTGTGGCTGGGAGGGAAACAAAAGGGAATGCCAGCCCCTGCAGGAAACACCGTAACTTCAGTTAACTTCCTCACTGAAGCTGAGGAGGCAAGGGGAGTGGTTCATTATTTGGCCACTCTTGGGGTATGGAATACGTTAGCTCACGGTTTTTGGTGTGCTTGAACATGGCACACACAGAGATTGCTCACCTTCAACAAATGATTGATAACTTCTTTTACTTTAACAAATGAGAAATGTCCATGACAGAAAGGAACCCCTGTTACAAGCCAGGTTTTCTCATTAGCAGTGAAATGTGGATAATTAGTCACTGAGAACATACACAGTGGGAATTCGTGTTAGATTCCTACTTTTGACTATTGCTGTTGGCAAACCTCAGAGACCATTGTGTACACATCGAGACGTGCACATAAACATGTACACAAAAGCACAAGGGCCAGCACTACAGGCTGGGGAGGGCACCAATTCTGAGTACAAAGTAAGTTTTTAAGGAGAGGAAGCTAGGTATTCAGTTAAAAGCATTGAAAGACCTCTCAGTAATAGAAAAGGGAGATGACTGGCAATTTTGTTCATTTATTTAATTATAATGAGTTTATTGTGGTCTTGTCTTTCCTTTTACTGTTGAAAGTAGACTTTCCTAGAGCATTTTTGAGCCAAGATGAGTAGTCACATTTATGAGGACTACGTTCTCTGTGGTCACTGTCCAGATACGAAGGCAAATACAATGACCTATTCAGCAGACAGACACTGCCTCAGTAAGGAAAGAATATTTAGGATTGTCATAGTTAGGATACACATTTAGCAACCTCTAATAAACACCCAAAATAACAGTGAACAAGACCGGAGTGTATCACTAGCTCATGTAGCAATCCAGAGGAAGGGGATCCAAGCATGGTCTGGCAACCTACTGCCATCTAGGGACCCAGGCAGAAATGTTTTAAACTCCTTTTGCTCTGACATCCTGGAGTATTGCCGCTGTCTACCTAGGCCAGGATGGTTTGCTCCACATACAGAGCACTGAATGAGATGTTCTTATTATACAAAACACTTTCATTTCCATTCTACTAACTTGGAATTACAGATCATTCAAACAAGAGTTAGAATGAATTTTACCATTTATGTTATCTGAGAAGGGGTAGGGGTTGTTTGGTCAGTTATTTTCATAAACTAATGAAACCACATTTATTTCACAAATTCTTATTAATAACTTACTTGCTAATAACTTGTTTCTTAATCAACTTCCTTTCTGGATTTCCGTGATATTACATAGTCTTGATTTGCCTGCCATCTCTTGGGCCACTTCTTCTCAAGACTCCTTTAATACTTCCTCTTCCTTCTTCAATCACCAAATACTAGAGTTCTCCCATTGTTTTGCCCTGAGGCCTGATCACTCTTCATTGAAGATTTCTTCCGCACAGACACGTGAGACTGGGTCACAAAATCTATGTCTTCAGCTCTTATCTCAGTATTCTATTTTTATCTTTATCATCTCGATGGATTTTTCCATCCCGATATTCCATAACAACCTTTAAAGTCAATATGCTTAAAATTAAACGTACCCATCTTCAAGGGTAGAGATGAAGAATAGCTTCTCTTCCTGACTTACCTATTTCCATTAATAGTCTCTCTACTGTTCCAGTATCTTTAGCTTCTCCTCTTTGCCTCTATCGGAGACCTCACATCCTGTCAAACTGTCACATCTTGTCAGAACTACCTATTTTTTGCCACATTTTAACTGAAATCCTAGACTCTCTTTTCTCTCAAGTCAGTGCATCTTGCAGACAATCACTTTAATGATCCGTCTAAAGCCAATCTAGAATATCACTCCCCCTCGTCAGGGACTTCCAAAAGACCAGATTGTGGCCTGCAAGACCCTTCCCATTGCAATTCCCACCCACCATGCCAGCCTCATCTCTGTTCCCCATGGTCCAGCCAACTAGTCTTTTCTCCCAGCCACACCACCAGTTTTCTTGTCTTTCTACCTTTGCTCACACCACTTCTAGACTGCCCTCCTTTCCCTACTCTGTATCCCTGGTGTCTGCTTATCTTAACCCTAAATAACCTTCATATATAATTTCTCTTCCATGAGCTCTTCATGAGCATAGTTCAATTTCACTACACATTGGTCTAAGCAGTACAGATTGAATAGATCTACTTTGCCCTTGGTTACATGGGGGGAAGGAAGAAGAGAGTTGAGGATGAGTCTGAAGTGATATTGAGAAATCTTGGAATCTAAAAGCACCTTAAAGATCGTCTAATTTTCTGGTTGCTAGTGGTGGAATCTTCTTATGCAGAAGCCCAATATACTGAGGGTGCCAAAAAGATGTATACACATGCCTGGTATTCATCTTTTGTTATCAGTATATATTGAGTATTACAATTTTAATACAGTGTTTTTCCTTTCTTAAAATGTGTATACATTTTTTGGGGGGCACCCTCTGTATAATTCTGCTGTGATGAATGTGTAGATAGAGATCCCAAGGCCCCACCTATGCAGATACCTTCTCATGGTCTTCTCCCCAGGCATCTCTTCAGAACCCTACAACTTCAGGGAACATAAACTTGAAAATCATTGACTAAGTCAAAAGCTCTCATTTACAGATTGGAAAACTAAAGCTAGAGAACTGTATCAAACTCTCGAGTTCTCTTTGAGAGTCATGCATCAGTGTAGCTGCATTTGAAAGTAACTAAATTGCTTTTTAAAACTTTTTAAAAAGATTTTCACCTTGATAGATTTCAGAGTGAGAGGCAATCCTACGAAGGCAGCCTCTCAATGACACCTGTTCTTGCTCCTCACGGGGCTTTCTCAAGATGAGTTTCAAGAACTCCACGTTCATGGCATCTCTCCTGTCTGTGCTTGGAAGGAACCCTACCTCATTCTCATCCCCACTAGGCTGAAGGCCCTGGGAACAGGTCCAACACCCGAGATCCAGGTGGCCCAAGCAAGGTGTCCTGGCTGCTCACTATGGGCTCTGATTCCAAAAAGGAGAAAGGGTTTTGCATGCAATTGTTATGCAAATGAACCTCTTATTTAGCTAAGATTTCTGGCTCCCAGATAAGTAACTTTATCAGCCACAGAAAACAGCCTGAGGCTGCTACCACTCCTTTCTCTGCCTAAATATTTTCTCATAAATGAATTCTAATGGATTTGGGAAAATAAAGACTAGGGGTAAAGACTAGAGACTCTGGCCAAATATCTGGCCAAATATCTCCTGTTTCCTTGGGAATAGCAAGGTTCTTATTTATCAACGGAGTCGATGTAGCCAGCCTCACCAGAGGTCTGCACACACCGACCAAAAAGAATGATTCATGGAGCCAGCATTTCAACAGCGTATGGCACCTTTCTTTTTCCAAAGCAGATGTGTTTGCGAGACATGCATTTGCTGTTTCAGTCAGTCTGAAAAGCTATACTTGTTTCAAGCTTCACTTTTTTTTCATAATTTTTTTTTATTTTTATTTTTCAATTACAGTTGACTCAAGCTTCACTTTTTAAAGTATGCTATTTGCCTAAATACGTACAATTTTCTTGCCTTTTATTACAAACTGAAACCAGCATCTAACCCCAGACTCATTTGGAACTACAGCAGGTGGCTACTGGCCATCCCAAGAGCTCCCCAATGGAATGATTTCTATACACCTCTCCCCAAGGCCATTCCCACTCCCATTTTGTAACAGAAGTGCAGTGATACCGTAATGGAGCTCATGGCTTATGGATAAATACCTATTTATCTGTAAGGGAGCCTGCTCTTCCTGAATACCTGAATAGGAAGATACAGGTCAGGTGACAGCTGGGTCAGCCCTCAGGTAAAAACTCTGCCCTACTCCAGACCTTGGATTCATGGGCCTAAGAGGAGACCTAGAGGGCCCTTCTCCCTAAGTGTATCAGTTAGCTATTGGGGAAAAAAAAAATGCATTTGAAAAACAAGTGTTGACATAAGAAACTTCCAAACCTATAGAGAATTTTTATAAAAGTTTATTTAAACCAAACTGATGACATATGCCAGGAAGCAAGATCTCAAGAGCTCCAGAGAATAATTTTACAGGTTCTTTCATGCATTTCAAATTAAGGAGGGAAAGTAAGGAAGCTTACAATGGAGGTAAGAGAAAGCAAGATGGGGATCGGATTACAGGATAGTTAACAAGATTATGTGCTCTCTTGAGGGTGATTATGGCTTATTTCAAAGGTGTGTTAACCCAGATGCACAGAAACCATGGACAGGGCTTGCTTAAGGCAAAGACTACCCACCATGACCTTCCCAGTTAGGAATTTACGATCAGATCACCCTGTGAGGTTCCTTTCCATAGAACCCCTTTTTTCATCCATGCAAGACTCAGTGGCCTAAAATAACAATCACTTATTCATACTGATCTTATTTATTTAGTTCAGCTGATCTAAACTGGGTTTGGCTGGGGCGACTTGGCTGTTCTCCCCATTTCTCTCACCCTCCTCTTGAGATCATCAGGCCAGTCCAAGCATGTTCTGCTGCTGGCGATGGCAAAAGCACAAGAGCACAAGTGAAAACTCACAAGGTCTCCTGAGGTCTACGTCAGGGGCTGGTACACCAGCACATCTGCTTCATTTCTTTTATTATGGTAAAATACACATAACAAAATTTACTATTTTAACCATACCCTTAATTCATAATTGTTGTATAACCATCACACTCTACATCTCCAAAACATTTTCATCATCCAAACTGAAACTCTGTACCCATTAAATAATAATTCCCCATTTCCACCTTCCCACAGCCCCTGGTAGAATCACTATTCTACTTTCTGCGTCTATGAATTTGACTACACTAGGTACCTCATATAAGTGGAATCATATATTATTTGTCCTTTTGTGTCTGGCTCCTTTCATTTAATATTTTCAAGGTTCATCCATGTTCATCACATTCATCAGTATTTCATTCCTTTTTAAGGCTGAAAAATATTCCATAATACATTTATACCACATTTTGTTCACCCACCCATTGATGGACATTTGGGTTATTTCAGTCTTTTGGCTATCGTGAATAATGCGGCTATGAACATTGGTGTCCAAATACCTGTTCAAGTCCCTGCTTTCAATTCTTTTGGGTACATACCAGAACTGGATCTTATAATAGTAATGCTATGTTTAATTTTTTGAGAACCTGTCATATTGTTTTCCACGGTGACTGCATCATTTTATATTCCCAGCAACAGTGCACAAGCATTCTATTTTCTCTACATCTTTACCAACACTTATTTTCTGTTGTTTTGTTTGTTTTTGTTTTTATAATAACCATCCTAATGGGTGATAAGTGATATCTCATTGTGGTTATAATTTACATTTCTATAACAACTAGTGATACTGAGCACCTTTTCGTGTGCTTTTTGGCCATTTGTATATCTTGGGAGAAATGACTATTCAAGTCTTTGCCCATTTTTAAATTTTGTTGTGATTGTTATTGAGTTGTAGTTGTTTATATATTCTGGATATTAATCCCTTATCAGATGTAGGATTTGCAAATATTTTCTCCAATTCTGTGGATTGTCTTTTCAATCTGTTGATAGTGTCCTTTGCACAAAAGCTTTCCATTTTGATGATCTCCAGTTTATCAAATTTTTCTTTTGTTTTCTGTGCTTTTAGCGTCATATCCAAGAAATCATTGCCAAATCCAATATTATGAAGCTTTTTCCTATGTTTTCTCCTAATATTTTTATATTTTTAATTCTTAGGTTTTTGACCCATTTTAAGTTACTTTTTATATATGGTCTAAAGTAAGGATCCAATATTTTATTTTACATGTGGATATCCAGTTGACCCAGCACCATTTGTTGAAAAGGCTGTCTTTTCCCCATTGAATGCTTTTGTCACCCATATTGAAAGTCATTTGACCATATATGCAAGAGTTTATTTCTGGGGTCTCTATACAATTGGTCTATATGTCAGTCTTTATGCCAGTACCATATTCTTTCAATTACTGTGGCTTTATAATAAGTTTTAAAATCAGGAAGTGTGAGAGCTCCAACTATGTTCTTTTTTTCAAGATTGTTTTGGCTATTTGGGGGTGTCTTAAGATTCCATATGAATTTTAAGGTCGATTTTTCTATTTCTGCAAAAGAATGTCATTGGGATTTTAACAGACATTGCATTGAATCTGTAGTTCACCTTGAGGAGTATTGACATCTTAACAAGTCTTCCAATCCATGAACATGAGATATCTTCCCATTTACTCATATTTTTATTTCTTTTAGCAATGTTTTGTAGTATGCAGTATACAAGTCTTTCCCTCCTTAGTTACATTTAATCTTAAATATTTTATTCTTTTTGATGTTATTGTAAGCGGATTGTTTTCTTAAGTTCCTTTTCAGATTGTTCATTGTCAATGTAACATCTGACTCATTTTATTGGCCAAAGTAGTCACATGGCCAAAGCCAAAGTCAGGAAGGAGGTGGGGCAGTATACCCTCCCCATCATGGGAGGGCACTGCAGGGTTACGTGGCAAAGTGAATCAATACAAAGAAGAGTGATGAATTGGATCTTGTAACACTATACTCCACACTGAGCTTCCTAGGCAGATTTTAGCATTATTTTTCCAGGGTCTTTCTTCAAAGTAGTCTGTTCCAACCCCTTCAACCTACACAGTTATACAGTGAAAATGGAGGGGGCAGGGTGAAAGGGGAGGGAATGAAAGAAGAGAGCAGACAAAGGAAGTAGGTAACAAGGTGCCTAGGTAAACTGCTGGTGCCCAGCTGAACAAGCAGTAGATATGGCGGTAAGAACAGAAGGCAAGGAATCAGAAGGCCTGCTCCTCAATCTTGGGAAGGTCTCTTAACATCTCCGAGCCTCAGTTTCCTCCTTTGACAGTGTGCTAGATGATCTCTAAGGGACTTTCCTGTGTTAACTCTGCATCCTATGCCAATTCTAACAGTGCTGCCCCAGAATAGAAAACAAGCCAACATTGGAAAATCCATTCTCTATACAGATCCATAGGCACATACATCCATGCAGGTGGCCATCTATGTGTCCCACAGATCTCCTCATTTTCTGCTTTACATTATAGTTTTATTAGTGTGCTTTCTTTTTTTTATCCTATACCACCTGGGATTTCCTTTCAAGAGGAAAGATAGTCTTAACTATCTTAACTGTCCCCAGAATAGTAGTCACCAAATGGATTTTTTTTTTAACTGAACTGAGAGAAAGCCTCTAGTATATTTGAAGTTTAATGATTTATCATGTGTTTCAAACTTCTAAATAAATTTTCTGTGGAAACTAAGTTGCTGGGGACACAACAGCAAATTCAACAAGTACTCTGAATTTATTGGAAATGAGTTTTCTCTCCCAATCAGTTTATTTTACTAATTCTGTGCTACAAAGCCTTTAGTAGACATGATACCTCAGTTTAATATTTTGGAGTTTTAATGCATTAAATTATGTTCAGTGGCCATATAAATAAGTAATATTGTACATGTCCAATGTAAGCGTGGAGAGTTGTCAGAAGGCCAAGGTTCTTGACTTATAGAGAAATGAGATCAGTGTTTAAAATTGTTTTCCTAGTCTCTGTTGAAAAATTTTGGCTTGAAAATCATATAAAGAGTAAAATGAAGGCATATATTAGACCTTTACCAATTAAAGTTTGATTGTTAACTATTACTATATAGTATGTATTTTTTTCCAACTCATTGCATTTGAAGAAGTGATTTCTTTCAGCATAAAATGGGTATAGGAACTAATTAACTTGAAAAAATGTTTAATGAATGAATATTAATTGCTTCATTTTTTTTTTTAAGTTAGTACAGGGACATAGGGAAAAATCAGCACTTTGTGTCCTCCAATTTTTATTTACCGTATTTTGCCATGTATAATGTGCTCCTGTGTATAATGTGCACCCACATTTTTGGCCCAAACTTTCAGGGGGAAAAATCTTTCATTTTAATTTTTTAATTCAAATGTTTATTTGTTTATATTTAGGTACTTGTTTTTTGTATTATAAAGGAATTTTAGCATTTATTTTTTAACACATTATGGTACAAGAAAATTTTATGTAACAAATGATTACAAAACACAAGAACAGATAAAAGGTACAAGAAATTTTATGTACTGGTAACAAACTTACAATATTTATATATCATAGAAGGCCCAGAACTCTTGGTCACTGTCAATAATCAGGAGTATTGTCTTCTTCAATTTCTACATTACTGGTGTCTTCTAAAGAGTCACTTTCCTCATCCTGTTAAATTTCATCGTCCTCAGTTCCATCCACTGCATTGCTGATGCCGCATTTTTTTAAATAATTTCACAACCACCTCCTTCTTGACACTGTACCACGATCTTAGGATCCAATCACAAACCTGGGTGATGGATGCTTTCTTGATTCTGCCTGTAGGTGTTAAATCATGCAGTTGACTGCATGCACAACGTCCACTCTTTCTTCATTAGAGCCTTAAAGGGCTTGTTTACTGACGCCTCAAGAGGTTGCAATTGGCTGGTTAGCCCACCAGGTATCACAGCAAGTTGGGTTTTCAAGTCTTCATTGCATTTCGTTGAATCGTTGGCCAAAATTGCTTTCATTGCAAGTTCATCATAAGTTCAACAAAACCGATTATCGTATTCCAGGGTATTATTTTGCATAAGGACACTGTTATTAATTTCTAGAGTTATACTTTTTTTAATTAGTTTCAGATGTACAAAACAATGTAATAGTTAGATATACCCCTCACAAAGTGATAACCTCCCTTCCCCCCTGTACTACCCCTCTGATATCATGTATAACTTTTATAATTCCACTGACTCTATTTCTTATGCTGTACTCCACCTCCTGTGACTAGATAGATAGATAGATATAGATAGATAGATAGATAGATAGATAGATAGATAGATAGATAGATATGTATTAAATTATAGTTGACATTCATTATTATTAAGCTTCAGCTTCAGGTGTACAGTGCAGTGATCAGGCACCTATCCCATCCATGAAGTGGTCTCCCTCATAAGACAAGTGTCCATCAGATACCCTACAAAATCCTTACAACATTATTGATTATATTCCCCAAATTGTCTTTCATATCCTCGTGGCAATCTTCTTGTTACCAGTTGTACTTTCTATCCCCTCACCTTCTCCCTCTAGAGTTACACTTTTAACTCATAAATAAAAGAATTAAAAACATTTATATAGATACAGAATTAGTGTTATGCATGTATAATGCACATCCTTATTTTTCCCTCACAAATTTGGGTGAAAGAAGTGCACATGATACATGGCAAAATATGGTAATTGGATGAATAATAGTCACTCTCCCAGATTCCCAGAGAATAAAAACATTACCTGTTTGCTTCGGAATGCAAATATAAGAAAAATGCCATGGGGAAGGCCATGTTGTACATATGGCCTCTAGAGTCATGGCGACCCTAAAACAACTCATCAAAAATGTGTTATTTTTGGCTATACTAATGGCTTACTACCTCTCTTCTCTCCTTTCCTTTTAGGCTGCCCCATCAAAGGTCACCCTACCCCCAATATCACCTGGTTCCATGATGGTCAGTCAGTTGCCAGTGTCACAGGATTGACATATCACATCTTGGCCGCTGGACAGATTCTCCAGGTTGCAAATCTTAGTGACAAGTCTCAAGGGGAATTCAGCTGCCTTGCTCAGAATGAGGCGGGAGCGCTTGTGCAAAAGACCTCTCTTGTGATCCAAGGTAAGAAACCCTGTGGGCTTCGGATGATGGGCTTATTTCTTAAACAAGAGAAGCCACCTGGGAATCTAATTCTCTAGTAGACAAAGTGATTTCTGATTGCCAGTGGTTCCTAGAGCATGGAAACAAGCTGAACCATGTTTCCATATAATGAGGTCCTTCAGAAAAGTCGCCAGGCCCTACCCCACAGAACCTGGAAAAGTCAATGCTGTTTCCATAAATGGGTCCTTCTGCTCAGGGACCAAGGAAACATCACCATATAGCAACGTCAGATGTGTTTCCTTTATGCTAAGTTAACCAGTAAAGATCTCTCTCTCTCTCTCTCTCTCTCTCTCTCTCTCTCTCTCTCTCTCTCTCTCTCTCTCTCTTTCTCTCTCTCTCTCTCTCTCTCTCTCTCTCGCATGTAAAGTAGTCTATTAAGAAAATGCACATTTTCTCGGTTGGTTTGGTTCCAAAATACCTCTTGATCTGAACCGCTTGGTTATTGCTTCCTGCCCTGGAGAGTTAGGGCTAGTGCTGTTACCTGCTGGTTGTCCTGAAGAGGTTTCAGCTGTAGTCACGTACTGAGTGATTTCCATGCACCTTTCCTGTGGTCCCTGTCAAAGAACAGGCTGAGGAGCCTATTTGGCTGGTGCATTACCATTCCAGGAACATAGGCAGGTCAGAAAGCTCTTGGGAAGGGCCTCGCATTTGAGGCACCAAGTAAGTTGTGAATTAACCCAAAATAGTGGGTGATGAGCCAAAACTGGCCTTGGTATAGAAACTAAGTGAGGCTTTTGAGTTTTCCATAGGCTGGTCTACCTGTGGCCTACGTGTGACACTTTTAGAGAAAGCAAAATTCTACTGCTTGGATTCTAAATGGAGGATTCCGTGGGAAGGGACAGTCTTTGGGGCCAATATAGCACATAAGAAGGGAGACTTTCTAGCACATGGGCTTTTCCCTTAAACATCCTCCTCTGCCTTTTTCCAGGCAAAGAGTAAGTGTTCCATTTTCTTGCCCACCAGCCATTCTCTGCTGAAAACCAGAAGCCAGTGCCTATCTGCAAGATTTGTAATACACACTTTTGCAAAGAAGCACTCGCAGTTTACCAACCCACAGTTATTTTTAACAGCTTTCCGACCAGTGAGTCCCAGACCGCCACCTAGAAAAATGCAAAGAAATCACTTTTCTTACTGACATCAGTGTCTCCTGCAAATGAGTACCTCTGGATGGGCCGGGGTAGTTCTGTCACCTCTACAAAGTCTCACTTGAACCTGCAGTTTTAAATCTGATTGTGAAGTATCTGTGATATTTTTACATCTCTTTGTTGAAAAAGAAAGTTACTTTCTGGTGAGCCAGTAGGAAAAAAATTTAAAAAAAGAGCACCTTAGGAGGTATGTTTAAAAATAATGAGTGCTACAGCCGCTGACGAAGTGCTGTGTGCCAGGCCCTGGGCTCAGCCCTTTACCTTCGTTATCTCCAGGCCTCCCAGTAACTTGATGAGTAAGGGCTACTGTGCTCATTTTATGGGTGAGTCAACTGAGGCCTCGGAGACCACATGACTTGCCTAGACAGGCTGGGGATAGAGCCCTCTGAGGGGCCGAGCTCATCCACAACGCCCCCCGCCCCCACTGCCATGCTCAGAAGGAAGACAGAGCACGGGAAGTCATGCTGTGTGCTTTTCACCTCTGCTCCTCCTTCTGCGACAGATTACTGGTGGTCTGTGGACAGACTGGCAACCTGCTCGGCCTCCTGTGGTAACAGGGGGGTTCAGCAGCCGCGCCTGAGGTGTCTCCTGAACAGCACAGAGGTCAACCCCGCTCACTGTGCAGGGAAGGTTCGCCCTGCTGTGCATCCTGTCGCCTGCAACCGGAGAGACTGCCCTTCTCGGTGAGTGTAGCCAAGGCTGGCTTCGGCCTCCCAGCCCCCAGCACGGGCCCTGACTTGGAGCCAAGTTGGTAGCCAGCCCTTGTCTAGCACTACGCGGGGAGCAACGCCAAGGGCAGGTGAGGGGTCCTGCCCTCCAAGGCGCTGTTCTTTCCTGTATGCACAGGCTTGTGAGGCCACCCGCCATGCAGAAAATACCCCTCAGAGTGAGCCTCCTCCCTCATCCCTGTCTGTTCCCTCAAGTCTCAGCGAGCTAAGGGCTGCTTGGGCATCCCATGCACCTGAAAGGCTCCGTTCAGGGAGCAGGAGTATCCCATCCTGCAACAAGAAACTGGCTCTCTGTAAAAGAAAAGCGTTTGCAATTCAAGCGCTGAGGGGGTGGACGTCACTGGCCTCTACCCCAACCCCTCTCCTTTCTCCTAACTTTAAAAACCTGTGCTAATCAGGACTCCAGTTTTCTGAAAGAAATCTTGTCCTCTCTCTTTTCCACAAACAGTGGCATCCTGCTAAAGCTGAAATAAGTCTCCATTTCTTAGAGTTGCCTCCATCCATGTTGGATATACGTTCTCTGCATTTCAGTCCCTTACAGAGCCCAGAAGGACACCCACGGTCTCTGCCTCTCGCATCTTCCTCTAGCTTTGAGAAGCTGAGCCCACTGAGCACGCCACGGCAGGCTTTAGGCAGTGGCTAAAGGGATGACGGGTGGGCTTAGACTTGGCACCAGCATGGCGCCCGGAGTCGTGGGGGACTTGGCTGGGCCCTGAAATGCCCCTTCACTACCTATCTGTAGGACTTTCATACAACTACTTAGGCAACCGCTTTGTGTTTTGCCAGCTGAGTCATAAGGAGCAGCTGAAACCAGGAGAGACTCAATGAAATATGAAACATACTCATTAATATCAGCAGTTTGACTTGCTGACAGGAAGGTTTCCACGGGAATGATTAATGTCCTTTTATACCCTTCCTGAACTGTAACATAGCCCATACCTCCCTACTCTCAACCGCTCCACCCCAGCTCCTGAAAAATTGCTGAAATGTATATTTGGAAATAAAAGTTGATTGAAATGCAGGCCTGACATTCACCAGGGATATAAGCGACTGGAAGACTGCCCTTACCAAGCTGTGTGAAATGAAGAAGAGGTCTTGGACATGCCAAGGACTTTTTGATTTGCTGTGGTGATGGTCAGAGTCAATCAGCCTCATTTCCTTCTGCAAATGCAATACTGGCTGTGTCTGCGTGGGTTTCAGTGCCCCAGGAGCTTTGAAACACCTCGTGCTTGCCACCTCAGTGGCCCTGCTCCTGTGGGTTGGAATTCTACACACAATCCTCTCTCTCCAGGGCAAATGGAGCAGGGAAGTTCCATCAAACTAAATAAGTCACAGGGTCAGATGCAGGAGGAATTTGCTCCCTGTCCCTGCAACTTGCCTCTCCTAAGAGCTAGATGTGGCACCTCCGGACTAGGAAGTGGCCACAGGTTTCCTCACCAGGCTTCTTGGGCACTTGAGCAGCCTTCTTTGCACACACAAAAAAAGTGTCGCCCTGGTCGTCATTTTGAATCGCTGTGGGAAGTCTTGCTTTGACCCAGATAGGACCATTTCATTTAATAAATTTTTTCTCAGGCAATAAATCCAAAGAATTTTTTTTCTTTTCTAGATTGAGTGAAATGGCTGGGAAGCACTAAGTCTTTTCTCACTGGTTTTTCCCCAAAATATCCCTCCTTCCCCTCTTTGAATTATCCCAGGGTACAAACATCCAGAGAGAACCCCTACATGTTTTTATATGGACCAAGGATTTCAGTGTTTCCCAGCTGACAGCTTATTTTTTGGAGAAAAGCCATTTGTCACTGTCTTGGTCAGTCTCACCTCCAAAGATCCAAATTGTAGTTGGAACCTAACCTTCTGAGAATGACTACTTTCAGCCCTTTAAGAGGTATAAGACCTATGGACTGTGACTCAGGGAGGTGGAAAGTTGCTCCAGAAAGCTGGAAGGAACTTTGCATGTTCCTGAGAGATTAAACAAAATGTAAAGACACATGAGTTAAGGCGAGGTAGAAAATACAGTGAGTGCTAGCAGACAAAATGTTGGCTTAAGTGAGACCCACATTGCCTCCTGGGTCAGGAGGTGACACAAGCTTGAATCTGACTTTCCTAGGATGTTGTCTCCCCTCTGCCACACACTGGGGTGCCGTTAGGACCCTTTGCAGCTGCCCTGACTTCTCTTCCTCTTCACAGGTGGATGGTGACCTCCTGGTCCGCCTGTACCCGGAGCTGTGGGGGAGGCATCCAGACCCGCCGGGTGACCTGCCAGAAGCTGAAAGCCTCTGGGATCTCCACTCCTGTCTCCAATGACATGTGCACACAACTCGCCAAACGGCCAGTGGACACCCAGGCTTGTAACCAACAGCTCTGTGTGGAGTGGGCCTTCTCCAGCTGGGGCCAGGTGAGAGGGTTTAATTTGAAAGGTAAATCTAAAGGTGCTGACCCTGATACAACAGGAAGTCAAGTGCCTAGTATGTGATCTAGCCTAGAAAATGTCCCTTGTGCACTTGAGGAAAATGTGTCATCTGCAGTTTTTGGATGACATGCTCTATAAATATCTATTAAGTCAAACTGGTATAATGTGGCATTTAAGGCCATTATATTCTTAATATTCTATCTAGATGATATGTCCACTGAAGTAAGTGGAGTAGTAAAGTCACCAATTATTATTGAATTATTGTTAATTTCTGCCTTTATGCCCATTAATATTTGCTTTACAATTCTGGGTGCTCCTATGTTGGGTGCATAGGTATTTGTAATTGTTACGTCCTCTTTAAAACTATGTAATGTGGCTCTGTCTCTTTTTATATTCTTTGTTTTAAAGTGTATTTTATCTAACATGAGTATTGCTACCCAGCTTTCCTTTCATTTCTATTTGCATGGGATGTCTTTTTCCATCCCTTCACTTTTAGTCTGTGTCTTTCAATCTAGAGAGAGTCTCTTGTAGGCAGCATACAGATATGTCATTTTTTTAATCCATTCTGCTACCCTGTGTCTTTTGATTGGAGTTTTTAGTCCATTTATATTTAAAGTGATTGTTGATAGGTATATGCTTTTCGCCATTTTGTAAATTGATTTTTGGTTGTTTTTGTTCTTCTCTATTCCTTCTGCTCTTGATCTCTTTGTTTTGATTGGATCCCTTCTCTTCATTTTTTGTTTATTTTTTCTATGTTTTTGGTTTGTGGTTACCATGCGTGAGTGTATATATAGATATAGATATAGATATAGATATAGATATAGATATAGATATAGATATTGATAGATATATGTATACAGATAGATAGATATCCATCCATCTATATCTATAGCCATCTATTTTAAGATGATAGACATTTAAGTTCAGTCACATTCTAAAAGCACTACATTTTTACTCCCCCCTCCACTCTTTATGTTTTTGACATCACGTTTTCTATCTGTTTTTGTATCCCAATTATTTATTGTATTTATAGTTAATTTAGCTATTATTGTCTTTTAACCTTCCTATTAGTTTTTTAAGTGGTTGATTTGCTGTGAATATTGTATATTTGCCTTTACCAGTGAGATTTTTTTCTTTCCTATATTTTCTTATTTCTGATTATGGCTTTTTCTTTTCTGTATAGAGAAGACCCTTTGACATCTCTTGAAAGGCCAGTTTAGTGGTTGTGAACTCCTTTAGTTTTTGCTTGTCTGGGAAACTCTTTATCCTTCAATTCTGAATGATGACCTTGCTGGATATAGAATTCTAGGTTGTAGATTCCTTTCTTTCAGCACTTTAAATATTTCCTGCTACTCCCTTCTGGCCTATACAGTTGCTTCTGAGAAATTAGCTGATAGCCTTATGAAGATTCCCTTGTATGTGGCTTGTTCTTTCATTCTTGCTACATTTAAGATAGTCTCTTTATCCTTAACTTTTGCCATTTTAATTACAATATGTCTTGGTATGGGTCTCTTGGGTTTGTCTTATTTGGAACTCTGTGCTTCCTGGACTTGGATGTCTGTTCACTTCCCCAAATAAGGAAAATTTTCATCCATGATTTTTTCAAATATTCTTTCTGCCCCTTTCTTTCTCTCTTCTTTTTTTGGAATCCCTATAATGCAAATGTTAGGATGCTTGATGTTATCCCAGAGATCTCTTATCCTCATTTTTTTTAATTCTTTTTTTCATTTTGCTCTTCTGATCGGTGATTTCCACTGTTCTGTCTTCCAGGTCACTACTCCATTCCTCTGTATTAACTAATCTGCCGCCAATTCCTTCTAATGTATTCTTCATTTCAGTTATTGTATTCTTCATCTCTGATTTATTACATTTACTATCTCTTTGTTGAAGTGCTCTCTGAGTTCCTCTATTCTACTCTCAAGTTTTGTGAGCATCGTTATAACCATTTCTTTGAATTCTTTATCAGGCAAATTACTTTTTTCCATGACATTAGGGTTTTTTCCCTGGAGTTATTCTTGTTCCTTCATTTGGGACATATTCTTCTGTATCTGTTTGAGTTTCTGTATTTTAGTTGGATGGAATAGCTATTTCTCCCAGTCTTGAAAAAGTGGTCTCTGTGTAGACTGTATGTCAAGTAGTTTTGGCGGGCCAGTTGTAGTTGCAGCAGGTGCATTCCGTGCCTGCTGTGTCACCTGACCGGGAGGAGCAGGTTCCAGTTAGGATAGCCTGGTATGTAGGTGCTTCTTTGCCCCCCTAATCCAGGTGGAGCTGCCTGGTGTAGATGAGCTTCTCAGTGCACACTTGGTGTGCTGTCTCGCTTTGTCTGTTGTCAGAGCAGAGTCTGGGTGGGGCTGCTCTGCATGCTTGCCTCTCAAGTGCCCTACTAGCTCCACCCTTCCTCTGGGTGGGTAACCTTTTGTGTGCGCACACATACTTTGCTAGTTCTGCACCCTCTCTACATGTGCACATAGCATCACCCACATGTGGATACCATAAAGTTTTGCTAACTCTGCACTTGTTCTGATGAAGCAGTCTACATGCACATTCAGCAGCGCCCCACTATCTCTGCACTCTCTCCAGGAGGGGTGGCACCACGTGAGCCCACAGTAGTGCCCTACTATCTCCACACTTTCTCTGGACAGGGTAGCCCTGCTGGCAGGTACCACAGTGTTTTTTCTAGCCCCACATTAAGCATCACCTGCCATACCTGCTATATCAATCTCTAGGTAGAAGAGCCTCTTGTGTGTTCATGCTATGGTTCTCTCCTGTTTCTGCTGGATCTAGCTCTAAGAGGGGTGGCTGGGGAGGAGCTACAGCCCCCTGCAGGTCAGCCGCCAGAGAACCTGGATTGCGCTACCCCCATTATCCACCTGCAGGGGAAACATCAACAATGGCTGTCACCAGTTCCCCAGTCCTGGGTGGTTCCTTTAGCTTCCAGAGAGCATTCTCAGTTCCCCAACCTTCTCTGTGCAGTCTCTCTCTCATGCTTGTTGTACAAAAGCTGTTCAGTTGGCTCACAGCTGTCTTTAAGAAGGAATTGCTCTAAATATAGGTGTACATTCTATGTGTTCTTGGGCAGGGGCGAACTCAGCATCCACCTACACCACCGTCTTGGATCCGCTAGAATGTTTTAGAATGCGTGTACTGTGTTCAAACCTATTGGAAACCTACTGAGCATTTAAGAGCTGCCTACCAGGACTAATAATCAGCTGGTACCCACCAACTGTGAGGGAACAGCTACTGTGGTTTGCTGTAGGCTGGAGCTACTTGACAGGATGACCTCTCTGATTGGTCAGGCATACTTTCTAATTGGTTGATGTCTGAACCATACCATTAAACTTAGCCAGCTGGGATACCCCCAAAAGACTACAGGTCTCTTAATTCTGTGTGTAATTGTATGAACTGATGTGACTGAATGCTTTTGGGCAGTTAGCAACTCAATACTTGTTAGAACGGGCCATCTACATATTGCTGCATTCATGTCCCTCCATCCCCACCCCGGGGTATGTTCTTTGGAAAACAACCATTTGGAATTTCCTATCTAGGTAATACACTGTGGCCATCTCTAATGAAGAGCAAATGTTATTTGGGGGAAATGTGGCACTTTGGGGCGGGGGAGGAATTCACTTGTAATGCATAAGCCATTTCAGTCCCAGGTGAGTTAGGGGATAATGCTCAATATTGGCCAATCAACACATTTGGCTGGAGGCTTCTTTTTGGCACCTCCACCAACCCCCACTTATTTCCAGTGACCTAATGTATGTGCTTCATAATGAAAGAGGCATGAGCTCCCTCTTGCCTCCACGCCTGGGGGATATCATCTTTCTCTTACCTGGAAAAGCCCACTTCTGATAGCTCTCATTCAGCCCAAGGCAGCTCTGCTTTTAGGCCCTCAACTTATTGGCAGTTTGTGAAATTACAATTGGGAACAGATCTGGCTACACATGGGAGATGTTTCTGCATTGTATCACGGAGGTCACTCAAGGGGACATACAGTGCACATTGATCATTCTCGGTAATTATTTTACCTAAAGAGAAAAATAGGTCTTTCCCGTCAAACACTCTCACCCCCTTCTCATTTCTTTAAAAACCCTCTAGGCAAGTATGTCTCAAGCTTTAATGTGAATCACCTGTGGATCTTGTTAAAAATGCTAATTCTGATATGGCAGGTCTGGAGTAGAGCTTTGAATGCTGAGATTTTTTTTTTTTTATTGAGGTATAATTGACATGTAACATATTAGTTTCAGGTGTACAACATAATGATTCAATATTTGTATACATTGTGAAATGATCACCATAATAAGTCTAGTTAACATCTGTCACCATAGTTAGAAAAAACTTTTTCTCTTCTGATGAGAACTTCTAAGATCTACTCTTAGCAATTTTGGAATATTCAATACAGTATTATTAACTATAGTGACCATGCTGTACTTCTATCTCCATGACTAATTTATTTTATAACTAAAAGTTTATACTTTTGACCTCCTTCACTGACTTTGCCCACCCCCTACACCCTGCCTCTGACAACCACCAATCTGGACACTGTAACTATTTTGTTTTTCAGGGTTTATTTATTTTTTCTTAGATTCCACATGTAAGTGAGATCATGCAGTAGTTGTTCTTCTCTGTCTGATTTATTTCACTTAGCATAATTCCCTGAAGGTCCATACTTGTTGTCACAAATGGCAAGATGTCATTCTTTTTTATGGCTGAGTAATATTCCTCTGTGTGTGTGTGTGTGTGTGTGTGTGTGTGTGTGTGTCCCATTTTCATTATCCATTAATCAACTGATGGAAACTTAGCTTGTTTACATACCGTGGCTACTGTGAATGATGCTGCAACAAACATGGGGCTGCACAGATCTTTTGAGTTAGTGTTTCAGTTTTTCAGATAAATACCCAGAGGTCGAATTGCTGGATCATAAAGTAGTTCTAGTTTTTTAGGAACCTCCATACTGTTCTCCCGTAGTGGCTGCACCAATTTACATTCCCAACAAGAGTGCACAAGGGTTCTCTTTCCTCCACATCCTCACCAACACTTTTGTCTTTTTGATAATATCCATTCTAACAGTATTGGTGATGTCTCATTGTGGATTTGATTTGCATTTCCCTAATGATTAGTGATGATGAGGTCTGGCAATGTTATACTTGTTGGCCATGTAAGTCTTCTTTGGAAAAATTTCTATTCAGAACGTCTACCCCTTTTAAATTGGATTGTTTGGGTTTTTGCTATTAGTTATATGAGTTCTTTATATTTTTTGTATATTAATCCCTTATCAGATATACAATTTGCAATTGTTTTCGCTATTTAATAGGTTGCCTTTTTGGAGTTTTTTTTAATGGTGTCTTATGGTATGCAGAAGTTCTTTAGTTTTATATTGTCCTACTTGTTTATTTTTGCTTCTGTTGCCCTTGCTTTTGGTGTCAGAATCAAAAAATCATTTCCAAAACCAGTGTTAAGTTGCTTACTGCCTATGTTTCTTCTGGGAGTTTTATGGTTTCAGATCTTACTTTCAAGTTTTTTTATCCATTTTGAGTTTAATTTTGGTCTTAGGGTGTTAAGTTAGTGGTCCAGTTCCATTCTTTTGCATGTAGCCGTCCTAGAACATTTATTGAAGAGACTGTCATTCCCCATTGTTTGTTCTTGGCTTCTCTGTTGTAAATTAATTGACCATATATACAGGGATTTATTTCTGGGCTCTCTCTTCTGTTCCATTGATCTATGTGTCTGTTTTTATGCCAGTACCATAATGTTTTGGTTACTATAGCTTTTGTAATACAGTTTGAAATTAGGGAGTGTGATACCTCCAGCTTTTTTGTTCTTCTCTGGCTATTTGGGACCTTTTTAAAGTTCCATACAAATTTTAGGATTGTTTGTACTATTTCCTTGAAAAATGCTGTTGGAATTTTGATAGGGATTGCATTGAATCTGTCCGATTGCCTTGTATAGTATGGACATTTTATTTTAACAATATATTAATTCTTCAAATCTATGAACATGGAATATCTTTCCATTTATTTGTGTTTTCATTCATGTCTTATAGATTTCAGTGTATCAGGTCTTTCATTGTCTTCATTAATTTATTCCCAGGTGTTTTGTGGGGTTTTTTTTGATGCAGTTGTAACTAGGGTTATTTCAATTTCTCTTGCTGATAGTTTGTTATTAGTACATAGAAATACAACATATTTTTATATATTGATTTTGTATCCTTCAACTTTACTGAATTCATTTACTCTGATGGTTTTTTCGTGAAGTCTTTAGGGTTCTCTCTATATAAAAATTATCTACAAAGAGTGAGTTTTACTTCTACCTCTCCAATTTGAATGTCTTTTATTTCTCATTCCAGCCTCATTGGTCTAGCTAGGACTTCCAATAATACCAGGGTGCCAAAAAAATGTATACATATGACTTGTATTCATCTTTTGTTATCGGTATATAGTATTACAATTTTAATAGTTTTTTCCTTTCTTAAAATGTGTATACATTTTTTGGATACCCTCTGTATGTTGAATAAAAGTGGTGACGGGGGCATCCTTGTCTAAGAGGAAAAGCTTTCAGTTTTTCACTATTGAGTATGATGTTAGCTATGGGCTTGTCATATATGGCCTTTATGATGTTTCCTCTACACCCACTTTGTTGAGAGTTTTTATCATGAATGGATGTTGAATTTCGTAACTTTTTCAATTGAGATGATTATATGATTTTATCCTTCACTTGGTTAATGTGCTATATATCTCATTGATAGTTATGTGGATGTTTAAAAAGCCATCCTTGCATCCCTGGAATAATTCCCACTTGCTTATAATGTATGATCCTTTTAATGTATTGTTGAATTAGTTTCCTAATATTTTATTGAGGAGTTAGTTTTGCATCTATATTCATCAGGGATATTGACCTATAATTTTCTCTTATCTGTGTCCTTATCTGGTTTTGCTATCAGGGTAATGCTGGACTCATGAGTTTGGAAGTGTTTGAGAAGGATCGGTATTAATTCTTTTAAAAGCTGGTAGAATTCACCAGAGAAGCCATCTGGTCCTGTACTTTTGTTTGTTGAGAAGTTTTGAATTACTGATTCAATCTCCTTACTAGTAATCAGTCTTTTCAGATTTTCTATTCATAATTCAGTCTTGGTAGGCTGTATGTTTCTAGGAATTTATATCTTCTAGGTTGTCCAATTTGTTGGACTATAATTGTTCATAGTAATCTTTTATGAGCCTTTGTATTTCTTTGGTATCAATTGTAACATCTCCTCTTTCATTTCTGATTTTATTTATTTGATCACTCTTTTTTTCTTCATAGTCTAGCTAAAGATTTGTCAGCTTTGTATCTCTTTTCAAAGAACCAGCTCTTTGTTTTATAGATCTTTCCTATTGCCTTTTTAGTCTCCATTTCATTTATTTCTGCTCTGATCTTTGTTATTTCCTTCTTCCTGCTAACTTTGGGCTTTGTTTGTTTTTTCCTAGTTCACTGAGTTGTAAAGTTAGTTCATTTATTTTAGATTTTTCTTGTTTCCTAATGTAGGCATTTATTGCTATGAACTCTGCCTTTGCTACCCCCATAAGTTTTAGTATGTTGTATTTCCATTTTCATTTAGATCCCTTTCTCTTTATATATATTTTTGTACCTATTATAGGTGTTTGATTTGTGGTAACCATGAGGCTTAGACATATAACATAACAAGTTAGTGCTTTAGAATGAAATCAACATTTTTATTCTTCCCACACACACACATTTTTTACATCTTTTTATCTTATGTATCCCTTAAACTAATTGTTGTTATAGTTACTACTTTTGTCTTTTTACACCTTCATACTATATTTAGGACTGATTAATCCACTACCCTTTTCTATACTTAAAATTACCACTGAGATTTATACTTCCAATATATTATTTATTACTATTCGCACCCTTTCTTTTCACCTTAAAAAAGTCCCTTAACATTTTTGTAAGGCTGGTTTAGTGATGACTCTTTCAGCTTTTGCTTGTATGGAAAAACTCCTTCAATCTTGAATGATAACTTTGTCGGGTATACTTAGAAAAAGTTTCTCCTTTCAACACTTTGAATATATTGTACCCCGCCTTTCTGTCCTGCAAAGTTTCTTCTGATAAATCTGATCATTTTATAGTGTTTGCCTTGTACGTAACAAGTTGTTTTTCTCTTATTGCTTTTAAGATTCTCTCCATGTCTTTAACTTTTGACATTTTAATTGAAATGTGCCTTGGTAATGGGTCTCCTTGATTTCACCTTCTTGAGAACTCCCGGGGCTTCCTAGATGTCTATTTCCTTCCCCAGGATAGGAAAGTTTTCAGCCCCTTTCTCTCTCTCTCCTCCTTCTGGGACCTCCTATAATGCAATTGTTGGACCGCATGATGTTGTCTCATGAGTTCCTTCAGCTATCTTCACTTTTTTTCATCCTGCCTTCTGCATTTAATCTGTTGTTGAACCCGTCTAGCGTATTTTTCAGTTCTGTATTGTATTCTTCAACCCTGTAACTTCTGTTTGGTACTTTATTACATTTTCTGTCTCTTTGTTGCATTCATCCATCCTGAATTTCCAGGTGCTTTCAGGTGATTCCAGTGCTACTAGTCCAAGGATCATATTTCAAATAGTAGCAAGGCTTGAGGCATTACAGGGAACTGCTTGATCTCACAAGCCTGTTGATATGTTTCTTGGTTGGTGGTATCACTGGATGTGCTTCAAACTATATGTCTCCCAATCCTCTACCTTCCACTCCTATGGGAATGAAATGGTAATAGTTTCTGACAAGAAAATCCTTTTGGAATAGTGTCATACAGATATACCAGGTTTCCCAAAAATAAGCCCTACCCTGAAAATAAGCCCCAGTTAAGATCGTCCGCCAGACAGACACATTTAGTACATTATGACGATGTTCCAGAAGATGACATGACTGTTATGTGAATAAATGTAGATTTTTGTACATGAAAAAATAAGACATCCCGGAAAATAAGCCCTAATGAAGCAAAAATCAATATAAGACTCGGTCTTATTTTCGGGGAAATACAGTATATTCCTTTATCTGCCTACCTATTAGAAATCTATGAAAACCATGCTGATTTTAGTCTAAGACCACTTTCTCGGCTCTAATAACCTGGTTTTATATAATAATTCAACCTTCTTTTAATCTAACATACATTTTATGAGGCACCTGTCTTGGGTGGGGGGAAGGAATGAAGGCAAAGCAGCCCCAGATATTTGCGAGAGAATTCATTGAGAGGTAGAAATAGAAATGTGGCCGTAAAACAGGTGCCAGATCATGACGAGTCTTATATGCTGTACAAGGAGTTTGGATTTTATTATGAATGCCATTTTGTTGGAGGCAAGGTGTGGGGGGGGGGAGCACCTAGAAAGATATTAAACAGGAATATCATAATCAGAGTTACACTTTAAAAATATTATTCTGTCAGCAGTACAGTAATTGAATTTAGAAGGTACAAGATGGAGAACAAGAAGCCTCATCTAGGTGAGAAATTTGCTGGTCAGAAACGAAAGCACTGGGCAGTGGAGAAGAGATACTATGACAGTGTGATTCACATGGCTGCAGTTATCCCTCGAATATCAGTGATAACAAGGAAGGAGCTAAGCTGGTTCTTGGGTTCATACACTGAACAACTACGTAGGAATACAGAAAAAAAGAGGATTAATTCGGAAAACAAAAAATTGTTTGGGACATATTTAGTATGAGATGTTTGTGAAATATCCAAGTAGACATGTTCGGTAAGCAGTTAGATGTATATATCTGGGACTAAAAGAGAACCATGCTAAACACTATCTGAAAGCCATCAGCAGACCAAAAATAATCCAATTTTAAAATAAGCAGAGGACCTGAACAGACATTTCTCCAAAGGAAATATACAAATGGCCAACAGACATGTGAAAAAAAATGCTCAATATCAATAATCATCAGGGAAATGCAAATCAAAACCACCATGCGATCACCTCATACCTGTCAGAATGGCCATCATCAATAATCAACAAACAGCAAGTGTTGGCAAGGATGTGGAGAAAAAGGAACCCCTGTGCACTGTTGGTGGGATTGCAAATTGGTGCAGCCACTATGAAAAACAGTATGGAAGGTCCTCAAAAAATTAAAAGGGAAATTAGAAGATACCTTAGGGCAAGTGAAAACATGGGATGCAGAGAAAGCAATACTACGAAGAAAATGTACAGTTGTAAACACCTACATTAAAAAAAGAAAGATCTCAAAATCAACAACCTAACTTTATCCCTTAAGCAATTAAAAAGAAAGAGCAAACTAAACCCAAAGCTAGCAGGAAGAAATAGTGTGGAGATAAGTAAAATAAAAAGAAGAGAAGCAGTAGAGAAAAATCAATGAAACAAAACGTCGGTTCTTCTAAAAGGTCTAAAATAAACTTTTAGCTACACTGACTAAAAAAAAAAGAGAGAGAGCAAAGACTCAAATTTTTAAAATCCGAAATGAAAGTGGTAACATTACTGATTTTACAGAAATTAAAAAAAGGATTATATGAGAGTATATGAACAATTATATACCAACAAACTGGATAACCTAGATGTAATGGACAAATTCCTAGAATCACACAATGCACCAAGACCAAATCATGAAAAACTAAAAAATATGAATATACCTATAACTAATAAGGAGATTGTTGAGCAGTCTTTGATTACTGATTCAAACAAAAGCCCTAGATCTGATAGCCTCACTGATTAATTCTACCCAATATATTAAGAAAAATTTATGCCAATCCTTCTCTAACTCTTCCTAAAAATTGAAATGAAGGGAACCCTAATAATTGCTAATTCATTCTATGAGGCCAGCATTACCCTGATACCAATGCCAGACAAAGAAACTACAAGAAATGAAAACTAAAGACCAATATTCCCTTCTAAATACTGATGCAGAAATCTTCAACAAATACTAGCAAACCAAATTTAGCAGCATATTAAAGGATTATACACCACAAACAAGTAGGATTTATTCTTGGAATGTACAAATGGTTCAACATATGAAAATCAATCACTGTAACATACTACATTGGCAGAATGAAGGGGGAAATAAACACATGGTCGTCATGCGTCTCAAGTGATGCAGAAATACCATTTGGCAAAATTCAACACCCTTCCATGATTTAAAAAAAAAAAAAAAAAAAAAAAACCCTCAACAAACTAAGAAAAGAAAGAAATCACCTCAAAATAATAAAGACCATATATGAAAATCCACAGCTAACAACATACTCAATGGTGAAGACGGAAAACTTTTCCCCTAAGAAGAAGAACAAGACAAGGATGCAATGTCCACTACTACTTCCATTAAACATAGTATTGGAAGAGCATTGAGCAAGAAAAAGAAAAGTCAAGCCAACCAAATTGGACAGGAAGAAGTAGAATTATCTCTGTTCGCAGATTACATGATTTCATATATAAAAGCCCTAAAAATCCTAGTAACAACAACAACAAAAATCTTAGAGCTGATAAACAAATTCAACAAAATTACAGGATATAAAATCAATGCATAAAAAAATCAATTGCATTAGGTAATGGAAACCTGTCTGAACCCTGCACGGGGCTCCCTTCCATCAGCCTCATGTTGTAGCAGCTTCCCTAGGCCCCAGCCGGCCCAGCCCGGCCTGGTGCAAGCCAGCGCGGCCACCCCTAGGAAGGCAGCGTGGGGCACGGCAGTGCTGCAGAGGGCCTGGCCCTGTTTCTTCCGGCCTGACGTTCTGGTCCCGGCCCTTGGGGAAGGCCCACCGTGCCAGATGGGATCTCTGGTGGCATGGAGAGAAATCTGGAAGCAGACACCAGAGAATTACCAAATTCGACTCCTCTGGGAGTGGATTACCGGCCTCTCAGTTTGTAAATCACGCGGTTCTGTAATGTTTTGTGTTTGTTTACAACCAGCGTGTTTGATTTTGTAATTTAAAAAAGTAATTATAGAGGATTTCTATTATTAAAGAGCCTGGCTTGGGAAAAAAAAAATCAATTGCATTTCTTTCTATATACAAATGATGAACAATCTGAAAAGAAATGTAAACAACTCAATTTATAATAGCACCAAAAATAAAACTTAGGAGTAAACTTAACCAAAGAGGCAAAAGACTTGTACACTGACAACTACAAAACACTGATAAAAGAAATTAAAGAAGACACAAATAAATGAAAAGACATCTTATGTCCATGGATGGAAAACAATGTTAAGATGTCAGTACTGCTCAAATTGATGTACAGATTCAATTCCTATCAAAATTCCAACAGCTTTTTGCAGAAATAGAAAAATCCATCCTATAATTCATATGGAATCTTAAGGAATCCCAAATGGCCAAAACAATCTTGAAAAAGCAGAACAAAGTTGCTAGTCTCATACTTCCTGATTTCAAAACTTACTAAAAAACTACAGTAATCAAAACAGTATAATGCTGGCATATAGAAATACATATAGACCAATGGAATGGAATAGAATAGAGAGCCCAGAAATAAACTCATGCATATATGGTCAAATAAAATGTGCCAAGATCATTCAATGGGGAAAAGACAGTCTTTTCAACAAATGGTGCTGGGAAAACTGTGTATCTACATGCAAGAGAATGAAGTTGGGACCTTACCTTATACCATATATAAAAATTAACACAAAATGGATCAAAAACTTAAACGTAAAAGTATAAAACTCTTAGCAGAAAACAAAGGGGGGAACTTTCATAATGTTGGATTTAGCAATGAATTCTTGGATATGACACTAAAAGCACAGGCAACAAAGAAAACATGGATAAACTGGACATCATCAAAATTACATTTTCTTCCATTGAAGGACACTATCAACAGAGTAAAAAAGGCAACATAGAGAATGGGAGAAAATACAGTTGACTCCTGAATAACACCAGGGTTAAGAGCACCCACCCCCATGCAGTCAAAAATGTGTATATAACTATTGACTCCCAAAAACTTAAGTTGTCCCTCAGTATTCACAGGGTATTGGTTCCAGGACTCCCTACAGATACCAAAATCCACAGAAGCTCGAGTCTCCTGTATAAAATGGTATAGATCAATGCATACATTTGGCCCTTCACATCCATAGACTCTCAACCACAGATCAAAAACAGTACAGGTATATATTGAAAAAAATCCATGTATAAATGGACCTGCACAGTTCAAACTTGTGTTGTTCCACGTTCAACTGTATTTGTAAATGATGAATCTGATAAAGGATTAATGTCCTAAATATATAGAGGAGAACTCCAACTTAAGAACAAAACACAAAGCCTTGAAAAGACATTTCTCCAAAGATGTACAAATGGCCAATATACAAATGAAAAGATGTTCAACATCACTAGTAATTAAGGAACTGCAAATCAAAACCACAATGAGATACCACTTATCCATTAGGATGATTATTATCAAGAAACAGAAAATAAGTATTGGCAAAGATGTGGAGAAATTAGAACCCTTGCACTGTTGGTGGGAATGTAAAATGGTACAACTGCTGTGGAAAATAGTATGGCGGTTCCTCAAAAAATTAAACACAGAATTACCTTATGAGCCAGCAATTCCACTTCTGGGTATATATTCAAAAGAATTGAAAGCAGAAACTTGAACAGATACCTGTACACTAATGTTCATGGCGGCATTATTCACAATAGCCAAAAAATGGAAACAACCCACATGTCCATTGGTGGATGCATAAACAAAATGTGGTATATACTTACAATGATGTATTATACAGCCTTAAAAAAAAAAAGAAAGAAAGAAAGAAATTCTATATATACTGAAGCATGGATGAACCTTGAAAATATAAATTGAAGTGAAAGAAGCCAGACACCAAAGGACAATACTGTATGTTCCACTTAAATAAGGTACTTAGCCAGACAAAAATTAATATAAGACCCGGTCTTATTTTACTATGATATAAGACTGGGTATAATATAATAATATCATATCATATATAATAGTGGGTCTTATATTAATTTTTGCTCCAAAAGATGCATTAGAGCTGATTGTCTGGCTAGGTCTTATTTTCGGGGAAAGACGTTACCTAAAGTAGTTAAAGTCATAGAAACAAAAAATAGTGGTTACCAGGGACTGGAAGAAAGGGGTAATGGGAAGTTATTGTGTAATGGGTACAGAATTTAGTTAAGGATGATGACAAATTCTAGAGATGAACAGTGGTGATGGTGTACCACAGTATGAATGTACTTAATGCCACAGAATTATACACATAAAAATCGTTAAACTGGTAAATTTTAACAAATTATGTATGTGTGTTTCATCACATTCAAAAAAATCTCCCACTTGTTGGTGTCAAGGGGCATTTTTACATTTTCCCTAACCCTCCTGTGTCTTTGTAAACAATAGTATCACACTGGATCCTTCAGAGCCCATCTCTTTATCTTCTGAGTTCACACCTTCCAGCATCACTTGATCAGACAAACAGATGAGACTGACAAGACTTTGGTATACTCCGCTATAGCAGGAGGACCAGTAACTGGCATTGGGCATAGTTGCCTGACCTAGGATGACTACTTTTACCCTAAATCCTTCTCTTTCAGTGGTTCTTAACCTTTGAGATCCTTTGAGCATCTGATAAAAGCTAGAGCCTCTTGCTAGAAATAGGTCAAAAAACATAAGATGTGTGCTTATAATTTTAAGGGTTAACAGCTCTCTGTGGACCACTAGGGAGTCCAAAGACCTCCAAGTTAAGGACTTTTGCTCTAAAGTGACCTCTAGGGATATCTGTCTTCTTACCCAAATGGCAGATGTCGGCAAAGAGCCTGCTGCCTTTGTATATTACAGACATCGTTATTATCAAGGGTATTTACTGTGATAGAGTCTGGCTCTGCCAACTGCAGGAAAAGCTTAACAATCTCTATGAGCACATACCAAGAGAATGTAAGCAGGGACTAACTGTACATACCTAAGTCTAGTTTTGTTCACACACGTCACCTTTCTCTGCTTCCCAGTGCAATGGGCCTTGCATTGGGCCCCGCCTAGCTGTACAACACAGACAAGTCTTCTGCCAGACGAGGGATGGTATCACCTTACCTTCAGAGCAGTGCAGTGCCCTCCCGAGGTAAGAGAAAACCATGGACCTCCTTTCCCCAGCTCCTGTGTCAATAGCACAGAAAGATGGCAATGAGTGAATGCTTCTCAGCCAATCTCCCACAGTCCCAGGGGTCACAAGCCCTGCCCTTTCACCTCCATTATCCCCAGGCCACCGGCCTCCTCAGAGGTAGAAGGCTCAGTGGTGGCCTTGCGCTTGCCAAATGGGCCAGGCTGGGCTTTCCTCTCTTGAAGATGAAGAGTATATAGGGTGTTGTTCCTCTGAGGGAAGCTGATACCATAAGAGACTAGCCCCAGGGCAGGCAGGAGGTAAGGTCTACAAAGTGGCCACCAGAGCCACCAGATCTCAAGGGCTCTGCCAGCCCCTCACTCATGTTGTCCTCCCTCTAGAAGTTATGCTGAGATGAGGGCCCTTATCCCTGGGTCTCTATCGTTCCTAGCCAGCCCCCATTTCCTGTCATACCTTCCTGTAGACGTCCCCTGGGGTGAGGGCTCACCACACCCACCCGAGGCCCCAGCCCCTGAGACTGGCTCCAGGCTCGGCCTCCGCCCGTCCCCACCCTAAGTAGAGCTTATTCTCCGGTCCCAGTGATGCAGACATTGAAAAAATGAGTAGACAGAGGCCCAGGGAGAGGAAGTGGCCTTCTGAAATCTTATAGCCATTCAGTAACAGAGCAGAGATCAGAACCCAGCTCTGTTTCCCTGAAAATAAGATCTAGCCGGACCATCAGCTCTAATGTGTCTTTTGGAGCAAAAATTAATGTAAGACCCAGTATATTATATTATATTATATTATATATTATTATATATTATATTATATTATATTATATTATATTATACTATAATATACTATACTATATTATATTATATTAATATATATTATATTATATATCCAGTTTTATAGTAAAATAAGACTGGGTCTTATATTAATTTTTGCTCCAAAAGATGCATTAGAGCTGACTGTCCAGCTGGGTCTTACTTTCGGGAAAACCTGGTAGCACTGGAAGTTCTTGAGTTGCCCAACATTCTTGGGTTTGCAGCATTGTTTTTACACCTGCCCCCCGAACCGGTCCCCACAAAGGCAGACGCTCACCTAACCCTGCCACGCTCCTCCTGCAGGCCCGTGAGCACTCAGAACTGCTGGTCAGAAGCCTGCAGCGTACACTGGAGGGTCAGCCTGTGGACCCTGTGCACAGCGACCTGCGGCAACTATGGCTTCCAATCCCGGCGTGTGGAGTGCGTGCATGCCCGCACCAGCAAGGCAGTGCCTGAGCACCTGTGCTCCTGGGGGCCCCGGCCCGCCAACTGGCAGCGCTGCAACATCACCCCATGTGAAAACAGTATGTTCCAACCCCAAAGGGCCTTCTGCAAGTTCCCCACAGGGCACCGGGTGCAGAGGGCCATCAGAGCACAGGGCATCAGATCAGGTTTCCCGAGGACTGTGAGCTGGGGCTGGAGCTAGGTATTTTCAGAGGGGTTCCTGGGTACAGGCAGGCAAGCAAAGATGTGTGCAAGGATGTGTGTATACATATTTGGGCCACAAAAGATGGTGGGGTGTGCCCTCAGGGCTCCATCCTAGCCCTGAGAGAGCCAGGTGCTGTTGGCCAAGTGCTGGATGAAATCAGCCTCCAGCTCACCTGCAGTCATTGGGCTGGTGCCCACAGGGGCAACTAAACAGTGGCTCCTGGGGGCCAGGCTACTGCAGAGAAAGCACTGCTCACACTTAAGCAGCACACAGAGTGCCATCCGCTCAGTTGGCCCTGCACCCGTCATGATAAAAGGACCTGCTCACTGCCACCCTCCCCACCTCCAGCCCCACGGGCACCAACTGGACTGGGCAGGAGCCCCTGCCCTTGGGCTCTACATTCTTTCACTCCATCCCCCCTCAGGTCTGAGCCCCCTCTGACCAACACCAGCCTTTGTATACCAGTTGGGTGCGAATCTAGTTTTCCTTCCTCTGGACCCAAAACAAATCGAGGCGCTTCCCCACAGGGAAGAAGACAAAGCATGAGGCAAAGAACAGGAAATTTGAAAATGTTGCAGTGCCGTTCTCCCCAACAGAGAGGGCCTCACTGAGCATCAGATTCCCACTACTGAGGCAGATGCCCTAGAGGCAAATTGTCCCCCATTGCTTTCTCAACCCTGCAGGGGAACGATCTTTGTCCTCCTGTGTGGTGCTGACCCATCTTTGAGGCAGGAGCTCCCCACACTCAGTACCAATGTTGAGTGAAAGTAGTTCAGACTCACTGTCAATCACAGATGTCCACAACCCAAGTCAGCCGCAGTACTGGAGAAGCATGTAGTTGGAGCCAGCACTGAACTAGAACGCCATGGTGCTCTGGTAAGGCCTGGTAGGGGGAAGGAGTAGAAGGGCTTAGGTGGGGAATACAAGGAAACAGAGCTTCCCAGGGAAAGGCAGGTTCATGTTCCGGAGGATGAGGCCATCAACCAGGGCCTCACATCATGCTACCTCGAAGTGGAGCAGAATGTGGTCCTTTAGGGAACCATGTCAAGGGGAACAGTCACTGACTAAAACACCACGGGAAAGGCAAGCTTGCTAGGAGTTGAGACGGTCCTGAGGAGAGGAAGACGACAAGCACCCTCAGGAAGGAAAGGTCCTAGCAGAGCAGGACCAGGGCTGGGCCCTAGCATTCGGCCAGCAGCTGCAGCCTGTTGGTAGCCTGGGGTGCAAGTGGCTGAGCTCCACCAGAGCAAGGCCCGCCCAGAGGTGGTGGACAGCAGTGGCCCCTCCGGCACAGGAGGCCGGTGCCCAAGACGGACCCCAGGAAGCACCTAGTTGGCCACAGCCGTTAGCCTGTGTTTCACGTTTCCTTTCTGTCCCCCTCCCCCACCCTGTTCCTCCTTTCCCAGTGGAGTGCAGAGATACCACCAGGTACTGCGAGAAGGTGAAACAGCTGAAACTCTGCCAACTCAGCCAGTTCAAGTCTCGCTGCTGTGGAACTTGTGGCAAAGCGTGAAGACAGGGCACAGGGAAGAACTCTACCCTGGCCGCACAAAGGACTCACGCAACCGCCTTGGACAGAACTTAAGCTTTCTTTGGTTTATTTATTTCCCCATCCCACCCCAACCACACACACACACACCCCCTCCAGCCAACCCCCTTCCACTCCCCCCAGACATGAGGACCTCAGCATGTCTTCTCTTTCGGTTAGATGGAGGACAGAATGTTGGGCAAGGACAAGGACGGAAGTCTAAAGGAGGTTGCAGAGCAGACCAGGCCAGACAGCAGGAGCTCCCTTGCAGAGCCCCTTCCCCACAAATCTGGGTCCCAAGGAGACCTAGAAAGAGGCAGGCACAGCCCCTGGGGACAGCAGGGAGCCAGAGCTCCCAGCAGGCGGGAGGGCAGGTTCCCAGACAGTTTGTAAAGCATTGGTCCAGACTTTGGACAACTGACTGTCTTTCCTGGCAGCACACTGTTAACGCAGGAGCGTGCTGTCCCTGCCTCCTCCTTTGCCCCTGAGCCTCAGGAGGGGCCAGCAGGATGGGTGGGGGCCACCATGCTGAGGCAGAACGCAGCCTAGCACTCAGTGCTTCTGGTGGGAGACATAGAGCAACGAGACTCAAAACATGGACACGTAGGGTAAAGGAGGGGCAATGTAAGTAGGCCTCGAGCATACAATGTGGAAAACGACGTAGCAAGGGAAGGAAACAGAAGCAAAAAGGAGCCTGTGCGTGCTCCTCTTTGGGGATGTGAAGACAGGGGAGGAATGAGCAGGCAGGAGGCTCACGGAGGGGCTCTGAATCCCGTGCCTGTGGTGGGGACTCTAGGCGCAGGGGCGGGACGCTCAGAGCTCTGCTGCCCTCACAGAGGGCAGGGGCTCTGGTAGGAGACATGCCTTCACGGGGTCTCACCTGTAGCAAAACTACCTGGGCATCTCATCATCTAAATCTAGAGCCCCCCAGCCTAGAACTCACTGCCGATGTGGGACGGGCATTTTGAGCATGAATAGGCTGGGTTTTCTGCCTCTGTGGCCTTTTCTGCCCCACTTAAGGGACAGGGACTAGAGTCAATTTGTCAAAAACAAATCCATTCATCAATTTGCCAGAGAGAATCCATTGGGTCGTAGCAACCATTTCATTTCCGAGCTGGCCAGGGCATGGTGTGGGACGGCGGGCTTGTGCGGGCCCCTCCCAGAGACCACAGTGAAAGTGGCACGCCTATTTATATAGCAGATCGGGGAGGCGTGGTGGGGCACGGTGGTAAAGCCAAAGGATAATTAAAGCTCCCAAGACAGTCCTCGAAGGCTTTTCAACCCATCCCCCACATACAGGGAACTACTAGAAATCAACCTATACCAGTTTTGACGATTGGATAATTCGACAGGCAAAGCAGCACGCACGCACCAGCAATGTCCCTCAGCTAGAGTAAGACAGCTTTAGCAAAGTCAAGTGGCAAAACTGAAACTTTGGGACTATTTGGCAAATTGCTCGTTCATCAGGTAGCTTTGGATAAGTGATTTTGGCCACCTCCCCCCGCGTGGCCACAGTTTCGTAATCCTGGCCGGGTGGCCAGAGTCACTCCCCCCTCAGATAAACCACCCCCTCACATACATGCTTGTGAAGTGCCACTCACTCCAGGGCCACCACTGACATCAGGGCTGCATTTTCCAGCCAGCCTGGAAGTAAAAATTGAGGGGAAGACAACTTTAAGCTGTGTCCTCCCTAGGTGAGCTATGGACAATTAGGTGGGCCTCCTTCTTCCTCACCATAAATGTGGGCTCTAAAAAATCATGTTACTTAAAATCAGTGTAATGTTTATTTAAAATAAAATAGAATGTTTTCTATGTCTGTATATCTTTTTGTGAATATTTATTAGGATTTCTTGTGTAAAAAAAGTGCAATATTAATAATTGTACATTGTCATCCAGAAAACAAAATATTTGGGGGACTTTTTAGTAACTTCCTGCAGTTGTGTTCCTGTAAACTCAGTGGTGATTATTGTATTGTTCCTATTTTTAATAGAACCTGGTGTTTAACTCTGGATCCATTCACTGTGTACAGACTATATTGTAAAAGTTAACAGGGGGTAATGGGGCAAGAAGAGGTGATTCATTTGTGACACAATAGTTACGCATGGAATGAAGAAGACAAATTCCGTACTACTACTAATGTGGCTGGTTATGATGAGTTCAATAGCTATTGGAAACCAGTGTCCAATATTCACATTTCCTCCACAGCAGTGTTCTCCAGCTCTGCCACGTGTCAGGTGGGAGCAGCTGCAAGTGGGTTTCAGAGCAGGCGTGGAGGACCTCGGTTCGGGGTGGGAAGCCGTGTGCTCCTTGCATGACATGAATGTTCTTTTTCTGTTTGTTCTGTGAATTGTGACACCACAGCACCCCAAGGTCATCAGGGTCGCTGAATAATGTGGAAGGAGGCACTTCCTCCTCTAAAACACAAGACTATTTATATTTTTTGTACAGATAATACAGCTTATTTATTTAAATCGTGTTGTCTGAGTCTCTCTTAAGCTCAGCCCTCCCATCTTGTTTGGTGCACAGGGGGAGGGTGGTTCCCAGCCACTTGTGTATGTTTGGCTCAAGAGGAAGAATTGCAGTTTTCAGCTTTGCATGGGGAGCTGGAGGCTCCTGCCTGGAAGGGCCAGCTCTGTAAATGGACCCCGAGGAGCTACGTTTGGAGATGTGCACATATTCAGGCTTCATGCTACCCTTGACAGTCATCTCGTTTACAGCCCTGGGGAGTGGGCAGAGGGGAGCCACAGTACCTTCAGGCAGAAAAGCAAACATGGGCATCTCTGGCTAGATGCAGACTTGGGTGCAGGCTTCCTGCGTGCACAGTGTACAGTGTGAACTAGCTGTGTGCTGAAGTGCTGGATGTACTCTCTCAGTAGGGACTAACGTTTATAGATCACTACTGCATTTAATCCTCACACCAACCCTGTGATTGTCTCCATTTACCCATGGGTATGCAGAGGCCCAAAGAAGCCCAAGGTCATTCAGCTGGTGGAACAGATTCAAACTCGAGTAGTCTGGATTTTTGGCCAGAGCCTTGCTCTTACCCACTGTGCTGTCTCCAGCTCCTCCGTGTGAGAGCTGACCGTGCGTGGCCACCTTGGGGTGTGCACCATTCTTCCCTACTGCTTGGAGGTTGGGAGAAAATGACAATGGGGTATTTTACTGGAGTTGTCATTTTCTCGTCCCTTAAAATCAATTCTTATGGCATTCTAGGGCTCAGCGCTCCCTATTTTAAAAGCATTTTAATAAAAATAAAGCTGCTATGGGAAGTTCCAAAAAAGCGAAAGCACACTGTAGAGTTCTTCATAACCAGGCTCTGGTGAAAGGGCAACGTGTCCCCAGGCCCAGACGATGGCCATACATGAACCCTCGTGAGCGACGCTCCAGAGGACCCCAGCCTGAAAGCCAGCCACCAGCCTGTTTTCCAGTAATTCCAATTATTGTCTAAGGAGTTTTAGATTTTGCTTTAAAGAAAAAGCTAATGCTAGAACTATAAATACTCACATATCAGCAACCAATGTCCTACAGAGACCCCAGTAGATGGGGAATGAGTCAGAGATGCCAAAGAAAAACCAGGAAGACTAAATGGTGGGAAGGGCTCAAGTAAATCATATGAAAATAGGTCCAGCCAAAATCACAGAGCTCAGCAGGGAGAAAAGAAGAGATTCCTACCAAGATGCCACCAACCACAACGTAAAAGTTGGGACCTTAACCACAGGCCAGTCCTGGGGTTGTAACTCCTCCCACTGGAGTCCCCTGCTTGGCCTCAGAAGTTTCCAGGACTTTGACAAGATGAGCCCAGGAAATCTGGAGTCAACTGAGACCAGAATGGTCAACAATCACCAAAGCTCATTTATGCCTCAGCTTTTACACCTTGACAAAGAGGATACCTCACAGGATAGAGCTGTTGTGAGAAAACTACTAGTTAATACATGCTGAGGAAATATAAGGGTGCCCGGCATATCGCTGAAGCACTCCATGAATGTTAATTGCTCTTGTAATCATCCAAGCGACCTTGGAGAGATGGGGAGATAAAGGCAACAGCTGGCAGAAATGTCACGTTACCTCCCATTGTCAGCTTTGAAAGACTCTCCCAATGACTTTTGATTGAAGACATCAGTCATTCCTTAAAAGTTCAATACTACACAATACTGTAAGCAAGAGAGGCAGAAATGAACCAAGCTCTGCATCTTGAAAGAAAACAGGTCAGTCCATGTAGCCCACTCAAAGACTCGACAAAATACTGACAAACTTCCAAAAATCCCTCCCAAGACATGTTATCTTATAATCCCAATGTACGGTCTCATCACAATTCAAAAATACCTAAATGTACACATGGCTGCTATTTCCTTTGATTTACTAAAAAACAAAGAGCGAGAGAGACATGGAAAAAATACTCATTCGTGAGGAAATATAAAAGTAAAAGCTAAATGGTGATGGAAGGAGAATTGACTCTGGGTGGTGAACACACAATGGGATTTATAGATGATGTGATACAGAATTGTACACCTGAAATCTATGTAATTTTACTAACAATTGTCACCCCAATAAATTAAAAAATAAATAATAATTAAAAAAAAGTAAAAGCTAAAATTAAGAATATCTCACTTACCAAATGGTAGACTTTCTCGTTAACAGCATGCTATGATCCCCTCACCTCATCCTGCAAATAAGTGCAAAGGAAATAATCCAACTTTATTAATGATGCTCAGCTAAAAGGAGACAAGTTAGATCTCTAATCGGTGGGGCTCCCCAAAATAGGCAAATTTATCCCCAAAGGCTAAGGGAATGGTGGGGTACAGAGAAGGATGAAGCTCTTGGGAAATAATCTAATGAAAACTGACCTGTTTGGTGAATTAACCCAAGGAAGGATAAATTAGGGGGAAAGGCACGGTGACATGCCCTTGGTTTTGTCTCTCTGTGTCACTCATTTTGTTCAATGAACCAGCTATGATTTAAAGACTTCAGCATTCAGACTCAGAATTCATTGAATGTGAGTTAAATCAGGGAAGAAGATTGTTGTCGTGTAGGAGACCCTGCTCGCTGCGCCATTTGTCATGCAGGGTGTCGTGCGAGGTGGCCTGCGGGGTCTCTGCTCCTGCTCCCCACATAAGAACGCAGGACATGGTGAGGCCAAAAAGGAACACCCACAGAGCCATAGGTAGGGGAGTCACACCACTATACTCTCGTTGGCAGCTGGGTTGGAGACACAGGAAACAGGAGCCACACTATTCTCAACCCTCACCGCGCCGCTTGCAGACTCAGCCACCATCTTCTTGCTAGTTCCCATTTTCTGCTAGCCTAGCCACGGCAGTTATATTAGTGCCCGATGGCTCACTGGTTACAGCTGACGGCCAACTAGCCACAGCTGATGGCCATTTGATCAGAGTCGATGGCCATTTACTACCTGAGCCAGCACCTTTCTATGTGAGGCCAAGAGCCTGGAAACTGCTTTTTGGGGCTCTGTCCCCACAGTTGTCTACCCATGTCACATACTGCCAGCTAGGAAAATATTGGTAATGATGCAAGCCTTGAAGTAAACAGTAAAGAACTGAACACCCAGTGAATTCTGTCTATCCCCTAAGATTAACCTCAAATTATTGTCTGTCCCCCACCCACCCATCCCGTTCACTTAGAGTTGCTTTCACAGGTCAAATGTGTATGAGTTGATCAGAGTGTTATCTTTGCCCAAACCTCAGCTTTATATGCATAGCACCCCAAGGTCTTCCACTGTTTTTTGCCTCTGCTAAACTGGGAGGCAGACATTGGTAATCAAGCCTCTGCTAACAAGAACTGGGCTGTCACCTTGCCTGTCAACTAGAGGTTTACAACTTCACTCAGATGGATTCTGTGAAGCACCTGGTCCGAATCAACCACGTGTCACGCTTCTGATAACACAATATACAGATGTCACTCACCTCTGTGTTTTCCAAAGGCAAAATCCATCTTCAACCAAGGATTTCCCAGACTGATCCTAAATACGTGGTTTATATATGTGTGTAAACAGAAATTAAATTTGCAGTTTTAGGTAAGTGAAGAGAAAGCAGACAGTGGGGAATAGTTCTCCTGCCGAACATAAATACTGTTTATTTAAGCAGAAGGTTTAGGAGGACCTGAGAGATTGCAGTCATCATTTAGACCAGAAAACCTGCCTGGGAAACCTGCCTCTTTCTTCAAGATGACAAACAGCCCACTGCCAAGTCTTTGTGATGAGGTTGACCTCACTGGGCCAGGGTTGACCTCGTTACAAATCCCATGAAGGATAGTAGACAAGCTGTGAACAACTTAGTTACCACGTGAGCAACTCTAGGAAATATTTAACGCTCAAGGCAAGGAGTATGGTAATGAAGTGTATCATGGCCTTGGTTTTCTTCTCCCCCAACACCCACCATCATTTTTAGGTAACACTGAAAGGGCCAGGAAATGACTTAGCTCTGGTCAATTGATGATGAAGTTGTTTAGTCACCCAGGTAGCTCTGTCCCATAGCTGGAGCTCAGGATGTCACAGTGCCAGGGCACAGAGCAGGTTGGTGCCAGGTCCATGGATCATTCACTGCTGAGCTGAATTTCTTCGCCTACACAGACCCTCCTGATTGGAGTGAAGATACTCAAGGTAACGCCCCGAGAACAAGCCTATAAAGAATTTGCCAAGTTGCTTAACCTCTGTGAGCCTCGATTCCGCACGTGGACTGGAAGATAAAACAACAGAGAGGGTTGTGTGTAGATTAAGTGAGATGGCATGTGCTGGTGCTGTTAGAACTCGAGAGAACACTCCACTACACAGGAGATACACGCCTATGTCTCCTGTCCAGTCAATGAAGGTTCCCAGACTCCTGTGCCTTGCACTCTGGCTGTGCCATAAACCCCCACTTACCAAGAGGCCCACCAATCTCAACCATCAGTGACCAGGATGTTTCCGCAGAGTTGACTCTGAGGCACTGCAGGATCCATTGAGGTTTCTAAATCAAAGCAAGGTTCAACCACATGTTTGCATGCATGTGTATTTTATTGTATTCTAAACTTATTTGGGGGAAAAAAAATGTATGATGATTGCTTGCAGTATTTCCCCATGTGTGTTCCAGTAGGTTTTTACACAATAAAAGGGCTCTGTTGTCAGAGTTGGAAACTGTTTTTTTCTGCTGCTCAGCATTCATCCCTCCCTTCCCTGGAAACTGCACCTCAGTTTTCCTTTGGGGACCCACCCCACCCGCCAGCCCTCCCACAGTTCATGCGGTGCGTATGGGATTGACCCCACACATACACACAGCTCGAGCCAGGGGTGGACCCTGATTCCGGCCCGGACGATGTGTACTTTCTATCTGCCGGGCCGTGGGGATCAGTACAGGGATCGGCGTGAGACTCAAACCAGGCAGAAGAGTCTCAATTCAGGGAATTTTTACTAGAACCACTGGAAAGGAAAAGGCTTTCAGCTAAAAGGATGTTGGAGCTCAGAATTGCTGGAAACTACCACACGAAAAGGGCCTGCCTAAGAAAGCAATGCAGAAGAGAATGAAGCCAAATAACGATGAAGAGCAAGCCCCTATCGCAGCTTTCAAGTCCCTGGATCCAGCTGTGCCTAAAGCCCACAGATAAACCTCTAGACTGTTCAATTGCCCACATCAACAAAATTCCCTGTTTTGCTTGAGTAATTGTAATTATAAGAATGCTGATTCACATACTGGATTACACGAGGGTAAACAAGTTTTCTTTAGCCAGAGTTTCACAGAGCCTTCAAAATATCAACAAGCATCATGAATCTCCAACAGGAGGATACAACTTGCAGCTTTCCCCAAACTTGCGTGTCCATTAACTTTTTTGAAGACCATATCGCAGGGCTGGTATTCCAAGAAAACACCTTAGGAAGGGTGAATATATATTACCGGTAGGTTAACTTCATATTAAAATATTTCAAATTCCCATTCCCTTATTATTCTAGATACATGAGACAAGTGGGAATTCATTTATCCAAAACTGTTGATGCATTTGTCCATACTTTAAAAATGTATAATTTTTTATTCTTTTTTACGAAATTGAGGTCATAATCACAAACCATGGTATATTTTTCCAGTCTTAATAAAAAATGTATGTGTGTACATGCGCAAGCAAGTGTGCACGTGTGTATACTCTTACGTTTTATTGTTATATTGGGGTCATAATTCCAGAGCTGCCATACTTTTGAGTTCTGCATTTTTTAAATTTGGGGGCCTCTAGTCCCACTGCTGAGCTAATCAGCTGTCATTCCTTTCTGTTCTAAATGTGTCCTGCCTCTAGCAGCAACCCCTCCTACTCTTCTGTAGCTAGTAAACCAGATAATAGAAGTTCATCAGAACTGTGTGTTTAAAAAAAAAAAAAAAGGTGGAGCAGAGCGGCCAATATGCTGAGCGCGCGCCAGGGTAGGGGGTGTGAAACAAGTCAAGTACCTGGGTTTCCATATATGAAATGCATGTCAATGATTTTGCAACTGACAGGCTGCTTACTTCCAGGTTCTTAGCCTTGGTTTTGGACAGCTGAACTTTCCAAATAACTGACCTTCGAATATGGGAGGTGTTATAAATGCTTAGCCAAGAAAAAGAGCCACTCCAAGTTAATAGTAAGCACTTAGCTCTGCTTAAAACTTTAAAATGAAAAGGTTTTGTGTGGGTTTTTTTTGTTGTTGTTGGTTTTTTTAAGCCCAGGAGAGCTTGAAGTCCAAAAAATTCAATTTCTTAGTTTATAAGTCATTCACTGGCATAGATGTCAAATTGCAGTCATTTTCAGGCATTTTGTCTGCCTGTAACTCGCAAGTAGCTGCTTGCTTGTTTAAAGGGTATTTTTAGGCTCCCCTGTTTTTATGATCCTCTAACATGAAATGGGGATTTGGGACAATGTGGAAGTAACCAAGCTTCCCCCTTGTCATTGAAAGAACAGCCTTGGCCCTGAGTAGGTAGGCAGAGTTCAGGTAGGCAGGAAGGCTGGCTGGTGGGGACAATATAAGCCCAAGAAAATCAGTAATAGATTCAATCACAGGGAGTGAAACATTCCTGAATCCTTTTGGTTAGCATCAAACTGCATTGTTGCCACACTTAGAAGCTTGACAAGGAAAGCCATCAGGACTTCTCACGCTGGCCTCCAAAGACCCAGACTCAGGGACCAAGGTACCTGTGGCCCAGAAGGATGACCTAAAGACAAGCCCATCCTGGCATGGCCCCGATGCCTTTTCCAGAATCCAGAACTACGTTCTGGAAAGTCTACAGGCTCCCAGATTCCCGTTGCACCCCCAAAGTTGGGAGGAGCCAAGTACCCTGCTGAACCAGACATGTGGAAATTCTGAGCATGCCCTGCCAAAGAAAACACCCCTGCCTGCTCCCCACCCCCAGTATTTATGCTCAGAAGGGCCTCTGTCTTCCCACTTAGAGGCCTGCTGACCAGATGTGGGCCTGGGTGATGGCAGGGCAGGCCCAAGGAGCCAGGGGGCCATTTAATCTGCAATTAGGACCTCTGCATACCCCCTTCCTGCCCCGCCTACTTCCTCCTGATGACTGAACAGCTGAAAAGCACTTTTGGAGGAAATGGTTCCCTCAATTCATCTTCAGGTCCTAAATCACCACATCTCAAAAAAGTACATCACTTTGGGAAAGGTTTTGTTATGCCAATCCAATTGCCTTGAGCAGTTCGCTTACCTCCTGCTTTAGAGGCAGAAGCATAGAGTGGGGTGGGGAGACAGTTATTCTAACTCTGTACATTATTGCAAACATGTTTAGAGCAATGAGCCTCCAATGAACAGGTATTTGGAGGACATCATATTGAAAGGAAACACCATGAGACCAAGCAGGGAGTGCTTGCGTGCCAGCCACCCCCAGCACCGGCCCTGGCCCTGGCCAGGATGGATGTTCCGATGTCAGAACTGGGCTGTGGACTCTGCGCAGTGGAGGACTCTGAACCCCTAGGCCCTCCTCCATGAAATCGCTGGTGATGTCTGAGAGCGGTAGGAAGGCAGATGGGTGGGGCTGAGGGTGGAGGTGGGAGGGCATCGCCCAATGCTGTCTGCACAGCCTTGGGGGATGGCCTGGGCTCAGAGATTAATGGCCCAAGATCCAGGACTCCCTTCACCCGCATACACTGGTTGGGCCTCGTACTTATTCTCCACTGCCCAGGTTTGCCTTTCTTTTCAAATCAGAGGAAAAATTCACACCTCCAGGTATACACTCCAATTGAGAAGACCCTAATGAAATCCCAGGAGAGCTTCCTCACCTACAACTGGCTCTATCTATTCCAGGGCAAGTGGCAGGCTGTCTACGAGTTGCTTGTCTCCTTCCTACCTCCGCACATACACCATTAAGCTACAATAAAGCACTAACCAAATTATAAAATGCCATGGTGTAGAAGATAGGATGAAGGTTATCCATGCATAAGGGTTTTCAAGAAATTTGAAGAAGACCAGAGGAAGATAGTGGAATGATGACTGACAAGTGTAGAAGGGGAAGCCACAGCCTAGACTAGAAATGCAGTAAGAATGCTGGGGCTGATAGGGAGCAGGTGTGCAAGGCAGAACTCGGCAGGGGTTCAGGAGTTGAAATACCAAGTACCACTGAAAGCAGTGACAAATGGTGCTAAAGCTGCACATTGCTAAAAGAATCCCTTACAGTGGGCCCCACCTTCCCCCTTCCAGCCATTGCCTGGGAGAAGATCTTGGAGCCAAAACAATAAAGAAGGGTTCATTCTTAATGATGGTGACCCTTGTGAAAATACAACAAACAGCAGATGGGAGAGTCCTTTAGGCTGCTCTTGGTGCTGTATTTATTGGGAGGCAAAACAGAGAGGAGGTCCTGATCACCAAAAAATGAGAGTGATATGCCAGGGTCTTCACCCATGCCGATGGTCCCACTGTAAGGTGAACCAGGGGATCAGACCTGCCCTGGCCACCTACTCTGCAGACACGGGGGCTGCCCTGTGAATGGCATAGGCAGGGAGACACCGTCATTGTCAGTGGGACCTCATCCCAAAAGATACCCCTGGGCACCATATTCCAAGCCAGCAGACACGTCCAACCAACCCAAGGTTCCACACCAACTAAACCCACCATCTCCAGCCCATCAGCCTCACTTGGAGACTCTGCTTTCCTCTGATAGGGTAGTCTGAACTTGGGGGCTTTAAAAGCCTTACCTGTTTTCTTCTCCAGAACCTCATCCCCAGAGCATACTGAATTCTGCACTGAAGCAGGTTCCCTGCTTGGACATAAAACTTTTGTGTTCTATCTTTGGTCTCTTAAAAATTTTCTGTTATAACATGTCTAAAGCCTTGAGAACCCTGGACTGTGGTAGACGATTAAGGTCCCACTTAGTTCTCCAAGTGAAAAACATCATATAAATTATGTGTGCCTATTTTCAAAAGAAGACAATGTGTCTGAAGCCTTCGATCAGCAAGGTTTGTTGAACAGCATCCTATCGGGTGTTAAAGCAGCATGTGCTTGCGTTTTAATAAATTAGAACCTTTCCCAACAAACACCTGTATGGAAGCCCAATGCTCAGAACTGATTAATAAGCGGCTGCTATGACAGAGCAGGGGAGGGGAACCAAGGCCCCACCTGCTCACCTCAGCTTCTCTTTCCCTCCTCGTGACCCACGTTGCTTCCTAAAAATGACAATTCCAGGGAGCGCAATTAGCAACCCTGACTCAGAACAACTGAAAAGTAAGTTAAGTCTATGAAAAAAGGTAAATATTTTACTTTGTAAAGTACGAAACACGTGCAGTCATCCTTACCTGCTTGCTTGTCAATACTGACCAATAAAATCACAAGTAGACTCAACCAGGCAGAACTCAGCAACCATCTTCATCACCATCATCATCCTCCTCCTCACCTACATTTAATGAGAGTTAACCATGAGCCAGGGCTAAGTGATTGCCATATATTCTACCATTCAATCCAAACAACAAAACCAAGCAGCCAGTATTGCCACAGAATTTGACCAAGGTCTCTGCTACTGGGCAGCAAGAGCCAAGATGGAAGCCCAGGTCTGCTGGACACTCTCCTTGTATGCCCTTAACCACTGTGTTCCACTAGTCCCCATAATAGCTACGTGTATCCTTCTTTATAGTTTCTGTATTTTCTTAATTTTTTCACTTGTGTTAACCACTTTCAGAATAATAATTTTTGACACTAAAAAAGAACAGGTATTGTAGAGAGAGCTGGCTTGTTAAATCCAGAAGTAGGCAGGGCAGGGATGCCCTGAGTAGCTTATATAGTCTGGGATCACCATAGAGGTGACCCTAAATGTCACAAAGGAAGGGCTCAGAGGACATTCCTCACCGCGAGAGAGCTCAGCACTCCTTAACCAGGCAGGTCCTCCATCTTTCTTCAGTTTCTTCTCTTCCTACTCATCAGAAACATTAGAAAAGCTTATTAGTCTTGATATAACCAAGCTTGTCCTATAGTAACTATTCTGAGAAGAAGGGAAAGGGAAGGGGGGGTGTAAGAGAACTAAAATTTCTAATTAACCCTTAAATCCGTGAGTTAAGGGACAGTAGTATATGCACATTATTTCGGAATGTGAAGGAACATATTAGCAGAAACAGATCAAGTAATTTTACATTGTTCTGTGAGGAAGTGATAATGAGAGAGGCCAAGGAGCTGGGGCATAAGAGATTGGTGAATTTTTATAAGCATTTTAGTATTAGTTGGCTTTTCAAATCAAATGCCAGTATTTCTTTGATTTGTAAAAAAAAATGATGAAACAAAATGATAAAACCTACCCTCCTTAAATGACCTGCTTCAGATTAATGAACTCCAAGACGGAGTTCAGACCAAGAGAATGGAGTTTGATTGGCTTATGGAGCCATAGGATCTGAGACACAGCAGATGGGAGGTGCCTGGTTTGTGGGAAGAGCACTGGATCTTGAATCAGAAACCTAGGTTTCGATCTTGACCTTGGTGCTCCAAGTTCTGTGGCTTTGAGCAAGGTGCATAATCTCTCTGAGCCCCTCTATCCCATAATGGCAGGTATCCAGACCCCAAATAACCAAAAAGAGGATTACATGATATAGGTCCCACCCAGTGACACAAACTAACCTCATGGTGAGCCTACCAGGGGTGGGAATCCGGTCTGGGCCGGCTAGGTGAGAGCTGTGGAAAGACTGAGCCCTGGATAAGAGATGCAGGCTTCTCACCCATGAACCAGGCATTGAGCCGAAGCCCGAGTCTCCAGACTTGAGCTGAAATTTTCTCTTCCCTCTATCATGTTCCCAAGTTCTCTGAAATCATGGAATATATTTTACATTCTGTGGGTTCAAGCGAGGTGGGTATCCCAGGTATCCATCTGTATCCCTCTGTGAGAGACTCACCCAGACCATGAGCCCATCAGACCCCAGCGTGGGCCCTCTCACACAAAGTCCTTCTTTGACTCTTCCCAATTCACAGTAATCTACAAATTACTTAGAATCAAACTTGGTGAAACCTTAGACCCAAAAGAGAAATCTCCAGCCTTTTCTCCAGGGCAAGGTCCAGTTCACCATTAAGTCCATCTTTGTCACAGATCTGGTCACAATTATCATTTTAGGACAAGGAGGTCCAGCCTTCCCAGGAACCAGTCTAGCATGGCGCCATTTTTTCCAGACACTGAGCACTTAGAAGAGCGCACAGCCCGGGGGCCAGCTGCTGAATGCCTGCTTGCCAGGGTCTCTTTTTCCCCCTCCTCTCTGGAATCACAGCCTGCAGTGGTTTAGGGATAAGAGAGGTCTGGCAGGTCCATGCCACCATGGGACTGCTATCTCCTGTAATTGGAAAGACCTATGCCCCAACAGACAGCACTGTTCTTGTCATGATGTGACGAGGTAGAGAGATGACTTGTAAGGCCTCCCTAGGCAGAAAGAACCCAAAACAAGACTCAAGATTGGGCATAAGAAATGGGGGTTTTAATCTGAAGTCTCCCCAAAGGTCCCCAGAAATACAGCCTGCTCTCTGCATAGACAGTGTGTGGGGGTGAACACACAGACCTGCAGATTCAAATCCCCCCAAAATAAAGTTTATTCTTTGGCACTTCATACTAGGCAAGGGCTAATCATAATGTCAATTCAGAGAATAATTAGATCAATAAAATGCATCTGTTTCGGAGACAACCTCATAGAGACCAGTTTTGATTCCATGGGCACAAGGTAAGGGACCCAAAAGAGGAAGACAGCAGAGGGAGGGTTAAGGGGAGTAATTAGCCAGTGACTAAATGTCATTTTCCTTGAGTCAAGTGATTCTCATTTTATTCAAGTGTCCTGGAAATGCTGGAGATTTTTTTTCTTTTCATTTTGGGGAATTCTTTTTGGTCCAATGAATAACTTTCAATCATCTGCTTTTAAAAGTATTGTGCAATTTCTAAATAATTTTTTTTTTTTTTTTTAAATCAGGCTGACACTGCCAATTGCTGCTGGTTGGGGTTTTCTGAATCACCTACAGAGGGAGGGCTGTTTTGCCGAGAGCCTGTCTGGGAAATCGGCTTATATAGTCTGTGCCCCGAAGCATCTGTTTCTTCAAAGATGTAGCCAGGGGGCTCAGGGTATGAAGCCAGGCACCTAGCCATCTCCTTGGGAGTAAAGCTGACAGCATACGTGGTCTGGCTTTCCACCGGGATATTTCCTCGGGGCACAGACATGGGGGGCTTACAGCTTTTGGTACTGATGGGTGGGTGGGGCACATAGTGGGCCCGCGTGGTGGTCAGACAGTCCAAGGGCTCGGTGGGAAGGTTCAGCTGGGGAACGGGCTTGACTGGCTCCATGCGCCTGCTGGCCCACTGCTTGTAGTCGTCCTTGGTGGTGGTGGAGCTTTCAAAGTGCCCGCCCTTCTTGACACAGAGCACAGGTCGGCAGGACTGAGCGGGGGCACCCTTAGAGTATGTGTAATCGGCCTGCACTGTTGTCAGAAAGTCCATCTTTTCTTCAGGAGGGAGATAGGGGACAGGAGCTTTGGAGAACATCTGGGGTGTTGGCCAAGCTTGGTACTTATCTCGAAACTCAGTGGTGTTAGAGAAAGGTGTGTCCAGCCCACGGGGCCCAGCTGGAGGTTTCAAGCTCTTGGCTCGTTCTCCCATCAGACCCCGGTAGAACTGTTTGTGGGTGGTGAGGCTGTCAAAGGGGATTTCACAGGGTCTGAACTTCTCCATCTCATGCACAAAGCGCTTCTCCAGAGGGTGGGCCACGTAGCTCAGCTTGTAGTTGGTCACGTCCTCCAGGGGGATGTTACAGAGCTTGGGCAGGGCCGGAGGCTTACAACTCACGGTGTTCACTAGGCCCTTTATGGAGTACTCATCCTGGTGTGTGGTTCTACTATCAAACTTGGTTGATGCTGGCCGGTAGTGGTGTTCCGGACGAAGTAGCTCTCGTTTTGGTTGGTTCCAGGGTAAATAATCAGCTGAAAATAAAGCAGAAGTGGTAATTACTCATAAATCAATTCACTCAGCCTGCATGCATTCCAAGGGGCCTCCAAAGCCATAAGCTAATCTCCAGCAAGATGTTCCTTGAGACAAAGGAGGAATAGAGTGGATCTCCTGCCACCACTTCAACCAAGGGCTTGACGTTTCAACTTTATGGTATTTAAAAGTTACTGTGGAGACAATTTATAGGAGTCTCATCACACTCTACAATGCTGCACAAAGAGATTTTAGAGGGTCCACAGCCATGGAAGATCCAAGAAATCGATTCCAACCACTCGCTTACCCTAATCCAGAACAGTCCCATTCCTCTATGGGGACGGAACCCTCTCTGAATCAATACAGAGTGACTGGGAAGATGCATGTGGTGCTTTGAGACGGGATTCACAACCCACCACTAGTGGACTGCCAGCCAGATAAACCAGGCCTCCCTAGTATCCATGGGGTAACTACTGTGTCCCTAAAACCCATATATCTAATCCACATAAACCAAATATGTTGCTCCAAGGGAATAAGGGCATTGTATTGGCTGGTGAGAGAATAGCAGCAACCTCTTGTATAGAGTTATTATGTGATAGGAAGTACTTTCTATGTTAACCTTTTAAATCTTCAGACAGCCTTAATGAGGTAGGGACCATCGATATGCCCATTTTACAGATGCAGAAACAGAGGCACAGAAAAATTAAGGAAATTGCTCAAGGTCACATGGCTAGAAGTAGAAAGCATGGATGCAAATCCAGATCCAGAATCCATGCTGTGAACCACTCCACTAGCTGGTTCTGACAATTAAGGAATGCTGACTATGTCCTAGTCAATTGAGCTCAGGGCTTTCCATACCTGATATTGTTTCATCTTCACAATAACCCTTTGCAACAGGTATGACTGTCTCCATTTTACAGATTTCCAAAACCAAAATTCAGAGAGACTAACATACTTGCCCAAAAGTCACATTGCTTGGGAGTTAAAAGTTGGAATTTAAACCACATAGTTGACTCCAAAACTATGCTCTTCTGACAGCCTACATCACTGTTAGGAATGCTGTATTTCTAAATAGAGTGAAGGTTAAAGTAAAAGAAAAAAACTACTAACAAATAATCAGGGAAGATTTTCAGGAGGAGGAGAAGAATTTCAAAATGTTTAAACAATGAAAGGATTGGCAGCTGTATCTAGCAGATGTATGTCTAAGAGGAACCTCTGCTGTGGGACTGGAATAGCCAAGATAGCAGGAGGTCTGCACCAAAGGAAATCTTCCCTAGAGATGGTCCCCATGCATCTTGAGGAGCAAGTGTTGTCCTCAGACAGCACTACAGGGGCTTTTAAAGTATCTTCAACACACAAGGCAGCGTTGAGACTGGAAATCCAGGTGAGAAAAGTGGGACAGAAAACAATGCCATTCAAACACCTCCACACTGCTGCCATTCTTTCCATAATAGTTGACTCAAATCCAGTCCTACATTGCTTCCATTGAGCCTGTCAATAACCAGATCTAAAGTAGCCAATATGGGACTTCTGGTCAAGATGGCTCAGTAAACACTGTGCTCACCGCCTCCCACAACCAATCAAAATTACAAATAAATTATAGAATCTTCATTGAGATCCACCTGAAGACTAGCTGAACAAAAGTCCTATAACTCAGGATATAAAGAAGCCATAAGGAGACTGGTAGAAGGGGTGGAGATGCAGAATGGGCTGGTCCCACACCCACATTTGGTGGTTAAGAAACAGGAGTTGTATCTCTGCCATGAAGTTCTCTCCTTAAGAGTAAGGTCTCCTAACCCCACACAGGCTACCCAGCCTGAGGCTCCAGTGCCAGCGAGAGAAGTCCCCATAACATCTAGCTGTGAAAAAGCAGCATCGGAGTGAGACATAGGGCTGCTGGAGTCCCAGGTGTTCCTGTTGAAGGACTGAGCACAGAATCACTGGATCACAAACTTATACACTCTTGGCTCCAGCTCAGGGGCAGCAGCACGAAAAGTGCCAGGGACCTTTGGGGAAGAACTGAATTGCCTAACTTCAGGGCAAGAGCTGGGAGGCAGGGGTCAGGACAGCTCTCTCCAGGGACGGAAGTGCTTGAAGGTGCTATTATTCCTTTGTTGAGCACTCATCCCACCCACCCAGCAGGTGTGGGACGGTGCCAAATCTGAGCTCTCCATCAACCGAGCTAACACTGTTCACTCCACCCCAGGGATTCCCTGAGACCCCACCACACTCATGTGCCTGCTAAACCTCTTCCAGAGGCTTTCCACATAAGTGGCCTGCCTTGGTTCATGCTTCACACTTTTCTAAAATCTCTCAAAGGCCCACAAACCCCAAACAAGCAGCAGATTACCTCCGTGTGCCCTGTAACTTTTGCCAAGCAGCCCCAAACCCAGCATAAGTGGCAACCGTCTCAATTTGGATTGTAACTTCCATCAGATAGCCCCAAGTCTGGCATAAGCTGCAGCCAGTATTGGCTTGGAACATAGCTTCAACTAAGCATCCAAAAGTCTGGCACAAGTGGCAACTGGTCTCAGCTCACATTGTGGTATGCACCAAAGGGTCCCAAGCTCAGCACTAGTGGCAGCTGGCCTCAGTTCACAACATAACCTCTCACAAGAGCCTTCAAGCCCAGCACAAGAAGCTCCAAACCACAGATCACTTTGTAGCTCCTATCAGGGGACACCAAGCTAAGCACAAATGACAGCTGAACTTGGTATGAACCAGAGCCCCTCTTAAGAGGCTCCAGGACCAACACACCCAGTGGCCGACTTCAGACCACACCAGAGGACCACCCAACCTACTCCACAAATGACACACCCAAAGGACAGACTAGTCTGGTACCACAGCCCCACTAAATCAACTCCCGCTCCCTGGAATCAGCCCCTGCACAACAGCTTGCCCACTGTAGTCTCAAGCATCCCTCCCAGCCCGTCAGCCTGAGGGTCAATCCCACTCATTGATGTGCCAACAGCAATCAAGGCTCAAATACAATAGGAGGGCACACACAACCCACACAAGGGACACCCCTGGAACACCCATCTCAGGTGAATAGGGAGAATGCACACTGGGCCTCGCAGGACACCTACTACATAAGGTCACTCTGCCAAGACCAAGAGATGTAGCAGATCTACCCAATACATAGAAACAAACATAGGGAGTCAGCCAAAATGAGGAAACAAACATGTCCCAAATGAAAGAACATGACAAAACTCCATAAACAGAACTAAATGAAATGGAGACAAGCAATCTACCATGTTTCCCCCAAAATAAGACTTAGCCGGACAACCAGCTCTAATGCGTCTTTTGGAGCAAAAATTAATATAAGACCCAGTATTATATTATACTATACTATACTATACTATATTATACTATACTATATTATAATATACTGGGTATATTATATTATACCCAGTATTATAGTAAAATAAGACCAGGTCTTATATTAATTTTTACTCCAAAAGACGCATTAGAGCTGATTGTCCAGCGAGGTCTTATTTTCAGGGAAACACAGTAGCAGATACAGAGTTTGACATATCGGTTATAAGGATGTTCAATCAACCTAAGGGAAAAATAGATAAACTTAGTGAGAAATTCAACAAAGAGATAGAAACAATAAAAAAGAAACAAAAATGAAGAATACAATGACTGAAATAAAGAATAAACTAGAGGGAATCAACAGCAGATTAGATGAAGCCGAGGAAAGAGACACACAGGGAGCTGTTATTGTTGTTTTTCTAGTGACATGCCTGCACTAATTCTATAGAATTTTATCTCCCCTGCAGTGTGTGGCCACTGATATTTCAGGTCAGCTTGTTTTGTTAATGGTTTTTATTATTAAGCCTAGATTCCTAAGAGTCACCCTGCATCAGCATAGTTTAGTAATCAGTCAATGATTGATCATAAGTTATGCTTAAGTACCTTAAACCAATAAGGCTTTTACCCTTTGCTAATGGATATGTGTGTGTGTTGGGTAATCGTCAAAGATCAGGCACTTTACAAGTCTGCCCAGCTTTTATTTTCTGCTGGGCTTTCTCATGTCTCCTCTGCACCTGCACTAGGCATGATATTCAGCCAAGGAAGATGAATAGATAACTCGGCCTTGTCTCTGATCTCCCTTCAGCTTGTACACTGCCCTTGCCCATATGCACAGTCTTCCAGACCACCAGAAATATGTATGAGTTATCAAGAGCCACTATGTCTTTCTTATTTTCTGGATCTCCTTGTTAAATTTCTGACTGGTCTGCTGCTTGCCCCAACTAGTACTGCAACCTCATGCTAGCTGCAAAAGTTGTCTTCCCTAATTTTTTGCCATTGAGTTTGTTGTTGGTTTTATTGAACCCCCTAGGTAGGCACTCCACTCTGAATCAACTCAGCCCCCTCTGGCAGCAGAGCTGCTGGTTTTCACAACCTAACCTGCCCAGATGGAACCGGGGATGGGGGTGTGAGGGGTGATGGAAACCCTAGGATAAAACACCACAAACTCCCACTATTCATAACCATGCTTTAGTAGTTTGTCTTAAATAAATGCTTCTCAATTTGTTGTATGCCTTTCATTTCCTGAGCCCTGCAATGGTTGATTTCTACTGTTTTGTCCAGTTTTATTGTTGCTTTTCAGGCAGAGGATTTGCCAAGCTCCTCACGCCACCATTCTGGAAGTCTTGACATCCCCACCCCCAGGCACACTCAAGTTTATTTTAGGTTAATACTACCAATTATTTATTTTAAATTGGCTTCATTTTAATTGAAAATCTAATCTTTCTCCAAGAGCCATTAATGGCTCTATCAGCATCTTGAAAGCATTAGGGGCCTGAGAGGGAACCATCTTGCTGAATATAAACCACATGTTTTCCCGTCAGGCTTCAGGCCTCCCTGCAATGGGGGCATCTACCTGTAGATGCCTACACACTGCCTGAAGGTCCGTGGGGGCGGGTAGGACAGGGCTTTTCTGGCCCTCTTCTGTGATGGATGAAGTGTTATGAAAACAGGTTCCTAGGCCTCATGTGATTTCTGATACCCAACAATACAGTTGAAACCACATTATTATCCAAACTTCTGACTTCCTCCACCCAGCATATATTACAGAAAAACCTCCACAAGACCCTGAAAACCTCAGAATTCCACATGACAAACTATTCACAAGCATGAAAAGCCATCAGTAAAGCCCGTCAAGGCCAGGGTGTCATATGGGTAATTGGCAAGAACCTCTTTAAAAGGGATTCCATTCAATAACATGTCTTTTTAAAAAACTTAGCTAAACCTAAAGCTGAGCATCAAGTAATTACACTCTCAATCTTTCCAATTGCACAGTGTTTTGAAAATGTCAAAATTACAACCAAATGCTGCTGGAGCATATTTTACTGGTGGTTTCCTGGACGCTAGTAGAGGTGCTGGCCATAAGAGTAGAAAGGGAAAAGTTTGAATATTTTTCCTGTAGAACCATAGTAAGTATAGCACGTAGACATAACATAGATGGCACCCTTTGAAATACACATATTTAATGAGCTTCGTCTTTGTTGTTGTTTTTCTTTTCCTTTGGAAAGAAAATCAACGTATGGCCATAAAACCATGAAGGTTGCTGTGGAAAAGACTTACTAAAGCAGCAAAAATTTCCACAAGAAACAAATAAGTGATTGAAAGATGATACTCCCAGAGATAAGGCAAGGGTGTGGCCCCTCACCCATGCCCGAGGTTCTGCAGGACTGACCTAAGGGCAGAATAAATGTCCTGGGGCTTCCCCAAGCTTCACTCCTGCTCTTGGCCAGTACCCAGAACAATAGGCTGGCTGGGGATTTGTGTAAATCTAATGCCAAACCGTGTCACCTAGAGTCCTTGTAAACAATGGTCCAGAACCATTCATCTATATATTTCCTCATTAAACACACCTTTGTCATTTCATCCCCTGTGCGAAATGCTGGGGATACATGTGTTGGGCATTCAAGGCCCAGCTTTAGAAGCCATTACATGTCACAGGGATATATTTGTAATGGAACAAATAAGTCATTTAAATTAATAGAATATGGTAAGTAGGCCTTACTCAAAAAGAAACTATTAAGACACATAGGTTGCAGACTGGCACCTATGGGTCAAATCTAACTACAAATATGTTTCCTTTGGCTACACACTGATTTGTTTGATTTTAAATCTGAATTTCAGAGTACTATGAAATCAAGCCCAAGTGTGCATGTCGCCAGCCAGAACAGACTCCCTCCCTCCCTCTAAGCATACCTGGTTCTGAGCAGTCCTATTGATACTTGACTTGTATTTGTTCATTAATTCTGAATAAATATGTAAGCAGTGAACAACAGGTGCCAGAATTTTAAGAAAAATGCAGAAGAAAATAGGTTTTTCTCAATTTTAACTTTATCAATAGAGAAAAGTCAGCCACGATTCCATTTTAGTAGTGGAATATTCTTCTCTGGTTTACAGAGGGCAATTTTAGATGTACTTGTTTAGAGAAAAGGAGGATTATGGGAGAGCTGGAGGTGGAAGAGACTAAAGCATAAGTATTAGATTGTTTTTTTCTGTGTGTTTATTTTGAGGAGCATTTTGCGGAGAGGAACAGGGAGGACTTTTCTTTAAATAATGACATTGGGCTACTATGTCCTTGCCAACTACTAAGGTAAGCAAAGAGTAGTTCTCACTCCCAGACCTCTCCTTGCACCTAGGGTGAGGTAGGGAAGGGAACTGAGCTAAGCATGGAGTTGCTTTGAAGAGCCTCTATCTATGGCAGGATTCGTAAATCCAAGAGGCCCATAAGGAGTGTGTGGAGGAAAGGAGAGTTTGTAGCTGGAAGTGCCTACCTCCTCCTCCATCAGAGGGAAGCGCTCACTCCAGCTTGTACCTGCTTCCTGCCTGCTCAGTGTCCATGTTGTCCCATTTCTTGCCTCCCTGTAAACACTGGACGAAAAGAGAAGATGAGCCCTTTGGAAGCAAGAGTGCCACCTGGTTGTACTGACTCCTTTATAAAGCATCTACTACAGTGCCTGCCTTGTTGGGGGTAACTGGCAAAGAGAAAGAGAGATCCCTGCTTTCTAGGAGCTTACAGTCTGACCAAGGAGATAAATGTTAAGCAAAACAAAAGAAAATTACCCAATGAATTACAAAATGGAAGTACAAGGCACTCACAGAGCATAACAGGATATGTCTAGTCAGGCATGGGGGAAGGTTGGGAAAGGTCTCAAAGGGTGTGATATTTCTGCTGCTCGCTGAAGGACGAGTGCTAGACAGGGCAAGGGAGGAAGACTCTACAAAGAGGGAATAGCATGTACAACATGCCCAGAGGCAGAAAAGAAATGAAGGAAAGGAACAGAAAGAAGTTCCTGTGGAAGAGCAGAGGGGCACTGGGAGGAGGCAATAGAATCTGCAAGGCAGCAGAGGAGTTGGTAAAGGTTTGGGATTTTATCCTAAGAACCATAATAATTATTAAGGAGTTTTAAGCAGAGAAGAGGTCAAATCAGATTGCCATTTTTAAAGACCTCCTGGTTCCTTTCTGCGGAAAATGGATGAGAGCTGACCAGACCAGAAATATGCTCAGGTATATGCCCAGGTGTAGGCATAGAGAAGGCAGGATTAGGGCTTTGCTAGGAAGAAGCAACAAAAGGACAGAAGTGAGAGAGAGTAAAAAGACAGGCTGCAATGATATAACCTATAATAGGCCACATGGCGGACAGACATGGGAGGGGCTGATGGTGACAGAGAAGGTGAGGCATCAGTGGACTGGAGGTCCTAATGAGCCAGGGAATGGATAGAAAAGCCAGCAGAAGGACTGGATGTTGGGGTGCACAAAGGGGAAATCATTTCAGGGTATCACAACGTCCAGAATGTAGCTTGACAGAAGGTGACTACGGAAGTGGAAGAGGGCAGCACTAATGAAGCAGAAGAACAGAGACCACATTGCTGAAGAGGCCCACGTCAGTCTGGCCCTGAGTCCCAGCCCCTAGAAGCAGAGAAGCTCGGCCACATGCAGAATCTTCCAGAATGACAGATTTAGAGCTCCTAGAAGTGTTCAGAAAGATTCCTACATCTCCCAAGCCTCCCCCGAAGAGTTCCTGATAAACCTGGCCACCATTCCCATGGTCTCAGTGTGCGGCCTGTGCCCTATAGAGTGACTGCTACATGCTTGCCCTACACATATGACTCCATGTCCTGTCTCTCCGTCTAGACTATAAAGTCATAGCAGGTCACTACACTTCCTTCAGTTCCTAATGCCATGCCTGGGATGTAGTAAATAGTCAATTAGAATGAATCAATCCCATTTATATAAAGTTCAAAACTAGCAAAACTAAATAATGGGATTAAGTCAGCATAATGTTTCTATCCTGGGTGGGGAGGGTGACTGGATGGGAGTATATTTCTTGATCTGGGTGTTGTTTACATGGATGTGTTTAGTCAAAATTCATTGGTTTATATAATTATCATCTGAACATTTTTCTGTCTGTATGTTGTTTCCATATAACAAATTTTTATGAATTCATTTTAATGAATGAATGAATCACTCACTCAGTTGAAATGCTTTCCTAATGTAGGATTTCAACAGCAAGCTAAGGCAGGCATTGGCAAATATTCTACAAAAGGGAAGATATTAAGATATTTGCAAGCCATACCGTCTCTGTCACAACTACTCAACTTTGCTACTGTAGTACAAAAGTAGCCACATAATGCGTCACTGTGTGTCTCTGTTCCAACAAAACATACTTATGAATAGTGAACCTCGAATTTTATATAATTTTCTCGTGTCCTAAAATAGTCTTTTGATTTTTTTTCAATCATTCAAAATTTAGAAACCATTTTTAGTTCTCCAGGTGTACAAAAAAGGGCTGCAGGCCCTATTTGGCTCATGGGAAGTCGTTTGCCCAACCCTGGCGCTAAGAGTGCATTGTACAACACATCTCCTGGCCTACGTACAGGCTCAGCCTACCCTTCCCTCGATCTGCCCCTCAAGCACTCTCCCACCTTTATAAGTAGGCAGACACTCCATCTTGTCACCACATGGACGTTTACTGTCCCGTGGTTTGATGGGGTCCACTCGACAGACAAAATAGGGGTTGTAATCTTGTTTATACGTCGTAAGCAGGTCCATATTCTCTTCATTTGGGACGAATTGGTTGGGCTGGTGGCTCTTCACTGGTAACACTTTGTGAAGCCTAAAATCTCTCCTGTGAAGAAAATAAGCACATCCCATTGGGGCCCTTGGCTCAGAATAAGATCCATGGTTTCTATTCAACCCAATTCTATAAACATTTGCTACAAAGTCATCTTCTACTCTATCCCCCTAACTGCTCTTCCTCCTCTGTTTCCCGCTTTTGAGAAAGATACCACCATTCCCTTCTCACCCAAGCCAGGCTCCTGGATGCCATCCTGGATCCACCCCCTCAGCTCTAGACAATCACTTATCAAATGAGATCCCCTGCACCTCATCAGTCTGTCTTTCTCCCTTGGTTCAGACCCTGACCATTTCTCACTTGGATCATGTGACAACTGACCACCTGGGTTTCCTGCTTCATTCCTGCCAGTTCTACTTCAATCCCCTTAGTATAGTCAGAAAAATCCCTCTGAACTGAAAATTGGATCATTTCACTCCCCAGCTTAAAACTCTTCCTGATACAGCCCAATTTTCTAGCATGGTTTATACGCTTTCCTGGACGTGCCCCTGCCTCATGACCTAACCACATCTACCACCTCTCCCGCTGGCCCACATTCCACTCCAACCACAGTGGACCGCTGAGAAGGACTCTCTTCTCTGCCATCCGTCCCTCCAACCCATTCACTGTGGAGCTAACTTCTATTTTTCAGGTACCGCCACCTTCTTCTGTATGCTCCCAATAGCGTCTCCTGATAATATTTAGCTCCTTGCTCTACTTGACTTTATGGATAACCCAGAAGGGCAGAACAGTGCAATAAATTGAGACTGCGACTTTCATTTCTTTGCTATCCAGCATCAGTGCCCCCATTATTTCAGGGAATATGAAAACAATGGGATAGAAAAAGCAAAAGCATGATGGTCTTCACTGCACAGGAACCACTTTCTTCCCAAAGCATCCCACAATTACAGAAAGGCCAAGAAACTAACTGCACCACCACCCAGAACCACCCTGGCAACACCAGGGCTTGCAGTGCCCACCACGGCAGTCTCAGCTTACCATTTCTCAATGCAAACTCTCTTAAGCAAACATTTCTCCCCAAGGGCTTCTGCTTTTCACAACAGCCTGTTTTTGCCTTGAACCCATTTATTAAACTGGACAAGGGGAAGGCAGCTTTTCCCTGATGGTGCTTGCCAAAACAGCCTCGCCAAGGGAAGGGGGAGGTTTCCGGACAGGAAAACATCAGGCCCAAACACCAATAAAACCTACTTCCCGGCCGAAATCTGGAGCAGCATTACTGAGCCATGCTTGACTAGCAAAGGTAACACGCTCCACTGTAACCTGTCTTGCATGAATTATGCACATGGTTGTCAATAAGCGTAAACCAGGGCCTGAAAATGCTTGATAGGATGGGAGGAAGGAGTTAGGAAGCAGGAGAATTAGTCTCTCTAGGGCTCTAAGGAGGAAATAGGAGATGCTTCAGTTGAACTCCCAGTAACACCTTCTGGGTATTTTTTAAAAATATATCTCAGCAGCAGTTACAGGGTCTTCAGCCTGGACTGCCTTCCCAAGGGTCCCATGTTGGCAAACAGCAAGAAGAAGCTGAGTGACCTGAGGCCTCTGGAAGCCAACCATGTATAAATCGGAGCTTATGGCGGAAGTGGGCTAAACAACCACCCAAGGGTCACTTCTACACTTCCACCCTTCTTAGCAGACCTCATGCCAGTGTCTGCTTAATACTAAATCAATTGAAACAGGAAATGAGGAACGGAGGCCCTAGGCAACAGAGAGGAATGCAAATTTCCAGAAAACCCTGTCTGAAACCCATCGACTTTTGTTGGAAATTTTGTGTTCTCAGGGGAGTGCTCCCAAGGGAAGATGAGCTCTCATCACTCCCAAAAAAGGCAAGCGATAAGGAAAAAAGCTGAATGCCCAGGCTGCCCACCCCCTACCCCCTACCCTACCCTCTCAATCCCAGAGCAGCCAGGAATGCTTTCCAGTCATGGGCCTGCCATGCTCTGGGACCCTGCAGACAGGCCATAACGTCCTCTTCTCCTACTGAGGGAACCAACTTCCCTTCAGAGACACTGTGAGAACCTTCCTTCAAGGGCTGCCAAGCTCTCTGACAACTAACGTGTGCTTAATGCCGCATCTACTGCTGTTTCTACAGGAAAAGAGCAGACAAATGCCCACAACCAAACTCACCAGTTCATGGACTATCCCGAAGTTGGTTACTCAAAGACAAAAGCTGAAGCAGCAAAATCCTTGCTTACCATGTTTAGGAAAAGAAATTGTTAATCGAATCTCTTTCCCCAGTACAAAAATCGAAGTTCCTTTGTAAAAGTACATCTGTCGTTGAATATACTAATCAGCCATAACTAAGGAAAACGATCTCGGAGGCGGGGGGTGGGGAATGATCTATTTCTGAAGAGAAATTAAATTCATGTAATACCTCCCCCCACCCAGAAATATGTATTGTGGCTTAAGGTTGAATTTAATCAGAATTTATGTGTTTTCTCATTATGTTTTTATGTGGAGAACATTCACGGAAACCTATCATTAACCACAACGTAACTGCATGTCCCCAATCTCACATAATCTTACGGCCCTTAAGTTCACGTAACAGAAAAGTCTATTTTACCCTTCCCAGAAATTGCTCAAATTTAGTAGCTTTTATTTCAAAAACACTCCCCTCTCTTCCTGTGTTACATTTCCTAGTCCCTGTGCCCATTGTGACTATGAACCAAGAAAAAAAATTGGTCAAAGATGTGAAATTTCTTTTAGGCACATAGCCATAAAAGTTATATAGTATGGTAGGCCAAGAGTTAAACTCCGAGTTAAGCAAAGGTTCAAGTGGCCCTGCTGGGAGAGTCGTAACAACTTGACTTCCAATCATTACGCAAAGTTAAAGAAAGGTGTTTGACAAAAGTCTGACAAAAGGAAAGAAGAAATAACATAACAGCGAACTAGCTTTGGGAGCCTAGAAGTAGGAAATGAAGATTTTCACAGCAATAAAGGGGCCACGGGATCCTTTCTTGAAAACCTGTTATTAATGTTTATCTGTGAAAACTTCAGAATTTGTTAATGTGCCCAATTAATCAATCATATTAAATGGAATCCATTTTAAAAAGAGTTCCTCCTGTTGCCCAAAACCAATCTCTTCACTCCTACCCTAAATCCCTTCCCTTTTTCTCAAGAACCTCATCTATGGACCATCTTCTGGTCTGTAGTTTAACCTTTTCCTCCTACTGGCTTCTTTCTGTCAGTATTTAAACCTGCTCCAATATTTCACAACTTTAAAGGAAAAAACTATGTATGACCCAACACTTACTGGAGTCCACTCTCCTCCATTCCTCTCTGGTCTACAGGTACAGACTTGCCTTCCTCACCTCTCATTCATGCTCCACCCACAAAATCTGATTCTACTCCATCCTTGCTCCAGCCGAGGCCTGCAAAGTACCACCTTGTTTCCGAATCCAATCACTGGTCCGTCTGTATCATCTTAATAATATCCATCCTCTCACTCATTTTTTAAATACTCTCTCTCTTGACTTCTGAGATACTCCTTATGGCTTGTCCTCTCTCTCAGTCTCCTCTATGGAATTTGGCTCTTTGTCAATTTACTTCACTTCGTTACTTCCACACATAATTCTAAAATTTCCCCAGTTTAAAGGGCACCCTCTAAGGAAACCATTATGTTATCGCAGGCAGGTTGGGGTGCCCATCCCAGCACACTGGGAAGGATCCCTACGCTGATTCAAAGGGCTTGATTCATGTCCCCGATCCTGATAAGGACAGACTGAGCCCTCCCCATCCTCATTGTGACAGACAGGATTCTAAGTACCTGCCTCCATGATGCAGGTTACGTAGTACCTCTCTCCTGCTCTACTCGCTCATCTCCTCAACCCCCACTAAAGCTGAGGCTAACATCTGTCACCACTTCATATAAACTCTGGACAAAATATAAAAACAACTACCTGTGAGCACTAAAGAGCAACCAAGATAAGCAGCTTCTGGATGAGAGCCAACAGGTAGAAGAAGGGAATGGCACTGGGTAGGTTTCTGTATAAGTCTCCATTTTGTTTCAAAGCTTCCAGTCTGAAGGCAGGTTCCAGTCTGTGCTAGGTAAGGCAGCTAAAATGTGAACAGAACAACTTGCATCTTTCTTGACTAAAGAACCAGAGGACCAAGTTTTGAGGCAACCACGGGTGTCAGAAAGTGAAGAAGGAATTCTGAAAAGGAGAGAACCAGAGACAGGAAGCCTCAAGTTCTATATATCAACTGGCCCCAAGTCTCAGGCTGATGTCACATGCATGAGGTGGATATCACGTAACCATGCTAAAGGTAAAGAACTGAACTGAGATTTGAGCTGCCACCCAAGACACAGAGTTTGCATTTTCAGTCCAAACAAGTTACCTCCTATCCACTTAAAAGGAAAAAAAAAAATAAAACACTCTTCAGAGGAATGTAGAAAAATCCAGTTTCCACAACATAACATTAACAATGTACAGAATCAATCCAAAATTATTTGGGATACAGACACATGTGACACACTCAAGAAACAAAAAAAAGGATAATCATAAATACCAATCCCAAGTAGACCCAGATGTTAGAATTAAAGCAGCTATTTTAACTATGCTCAATTACAAAAAGCAAAATCAGGTCATGATGAATTAAAAGAAAACCACAGAAGAGAAATAAAAACTAAATTAAAAAGAACCAAATATATGTTCTAAAACTGAAAAATACAGTCTCTGAATAAAACATTCACTGGATGGCCTTAATATCAGAATGGAGATGGAAGAAAGACTCAGTAAACTTGAAGATAGATGAATAGAAACTATCCGATCCAAAAAACAGAGAGAAAAAAGACCAGGGGAAAAAAATGAATGGAGACAGGAAAAGTAAATACTTGGAGAAATAATAGCCAAATTGGCCTCAAATTTAATCAAAGACACATAACATGAAAGGCTCTGAAATTGCTCAGGCAAGTCCAGTGCTGACACCTATTTCTGCATGTCTTCATTAATTCTCAGGCCCAGTACACAGAGGGGAGTAAGTGTACCCCTGGGATATATCTGAGTAGAGAAGCCAAGTATGTATTTGAACAGAAAGTGTATACCATTCGATGGATAGGGAGAGACTCACGCCTACTACCAACTTCCTTGCTTCTTTCCTAGCTTTTGGAGAGGCTACCAAACGCTCTTTCTCTTTCAGTTCTTCCCTGTCTTACTCTCAGTTTACCCAAAAGTCTTGTCAGTAAGTGAAGCCATCTATGCTGCCAACTCCATGCCCTCTGCCCTTCAGCCAAACCCATCAAGTCTGAACCTGATTCCATCTTCCCCCCGACATGTGCCATCTCCAGTTCACCCTACCCATGGTCCCACTCCATTTAGAATAAAAGTCTTACACAGTCTTGGACTCACCTCTTTGCCCATCTTTTGGCAGCTGGCTTTGCTAACAGAAATCATGTCACAAAATAGGACCCAAGTGTTTTACAGGGTAATGTGCCTAAGGGGAAATGAGGCTTGAAGTACAAACTTCTTATTCATAAATTCATCTTGGGTCTATCTGAACAAAAGGCAGATCCTATGCAGAAGAATTACCAAGGGCTGCAAAAAAATAGCTTCATACTAAGAAGGGCTGGAAATCACGATCATTCCCCTATGGCACCTGCTGTAAATCCCCAAGATTTACAGTCAGTAAGAGTTGTGTGCAGCTGTAATCATGCCTCGTGCTGGGATGATAACCTTTCCAGAAACCAGGTGGTTTTTGTGTCTGGGCTTAATCACCAAACCCGGCCAAGCCCTGTGCCACATGACTTTATCGTACAGCAGGTGGCAGCCCCACGTCCAATCTCAGAAATCAAGCCAGGTCAACCTTCCGATAGGGAAGTGGGTGGAACATTCTGGTAATAAGAGTTTTATGGGAAGAGGAGTGACAATCCATGCAGACACCAGGGTATGTAGATACAGGGCTGACCCATCCCTTCCCCCAGAAGCCTCTGGTTGGCATACTCAGAGGACAGCTTCTCTACATTTCCTGATAGGGAATAATTTTGTACACATATATGGACCAGACTCTCTGCGGAATTTATGAGGTTCAGGAAAGATGGTTGGTAAAATCTTGATTTCTGTTCATTTATTTCAATAAAAGTTCAATGGAACTCTGAAAAAAGAAAAACAAAAAACCAAAAAAACTCCTCCTGATAGGGACATAGTGTTGTCCTTGGTCTATAAACACTAGTGCCCAGCATGGCAGTCATAGAGCTGAAAAATGATGAAACTGAGGTACAGAAGAGAGAAAAGATGATCTCTGATTATTTCCCCCCTTAGTTCTCTTTGTGGGGAAGGAAATAAAAGAGAGGAGAGAAGTATCTCTGCTCTTTTTCCTTCCTATGGGTAACCTTGATCCCACCACTTTTTCTTTTTAAAACCCCTATGGTCATTAACAACTTGTTTTGGAAATTCTTTCCGCTTCTGCATTCCTCCACTTTGGCCACATCTTGACATGAATGATATTGTTACTCTGGCTCCGGCAGGGACAGAGGGACCTTCTGGGTGATATGTTTATTATTGTAAGTGACATGAGGCAAGAATAATTTAGGACAGGTCAGAGGGGAAGTTTGTGATTTGCAAAGCACCATTGGAAGGCAGAGGTGGGAGGGCACGTGTGGGGCTCCTTCTGGGGGGCTCAGAGCCAGGCGATGGAGCAGGGCTGCTGCCCCAGAGAGAGGGCTTATCCTCGTTCTCCTAAGCATGGGAGCAACAAACAAAAAGCATTCCCCAACACCCAATCCTCAAACACGCTTTTCTGTATTTCCAGGACAGGAAATAGATCCCTAGTATAACATTTGAAACTGTACCTTACTTTATATTCACAAGGCATTCTTCATTTCCTGCAAATTGGGTATAAAGAGATGAGAAGACCAACATCTAGAGACTGCATGTGATGTTGCAAGCCATTTCTCAACACAGCTCTTATCCTTTTGTACCAATTACATGTCTCTTAGGCATATGCCAAGGACTTTTCATCAGTGTTGACCAGGGTTTCTTAAAAGGAAAAGCAATGCTCTGGAAGGGTCTACATCTCTTGTTGTGTTCTTTGGGCTCTTAGAAACTAAGAATGCTTTTTTCTTGGTAAAACGAAGCCCAACCATTAAGGTTCATGTTGTTCAATAAATCATAGGTTGGAAAAAAGTTTGCGTAAATTACAATTTTTTCATGAGTCAGGACCCAGAAAGCTTGTGCTTAAACCAAATCATTTAAGAGAACTGCTTAGCATAAAAGTGACCTGAGGGCCAGCCCAATGGCTCAGGTGATTGGAGCTCCGTGCTCCTAACTCCAAAGGCTGCCAGTTCGATTCCCACATGGGCCAGTGGGCTCTCAACCACAAGGTTGCCAGTTCAACTCCTCTACTCCCGCAAGGGATGGTGGGCAGCGCCCCCTGCAACTAAGATTGAACACGGCACCTTGAGCTGAGCTGCCACTGAGCTCCCAGATGGCTCAGTTGGTTGGAGCACGTCCTCTCAACCACAAAGTTGCTGTTCAACTCCTGCAAGGGATGGTGGGCTGCGCCTCCTGCAATTAACAACGGCAACTGGACCTGGAGCTGAGCTGCGCCCTCCACAACTAAGACTGAAAGGACAACAACTTGACTTGGAAAAAGTCCTGGAAATACACACTGTTCCCCAATAAAGTCCTATACCCCTTCCCCAATAAAATCTTTAAAAAAAAAAAAAAGTGACCTGATTCAAGTCAAGCATCAGACAAGGCCCTCAACTCTCTCCCATTTTCAAGTTGCCCCATCCAATGGCTCCCACCAAGCTCAGAAATCCCTTGACTTCATTTCTCCCCTCTTGTGTCTTTTCTGCCCCATAGCCCAGACATGGACTTCTTCCTTTGGATCTAGGAGATAGCAGCTTTTTACAGGAACACTTCAGGCCTCCAACCCACCATTTCAACACAGGATATTTCCAGGTTACCAGGGGGTAACTTGGGGGCAGAATGAATATTAGAGATGTTCTGCTTAGCCTGGGTCACCTGGGACCGTTAGTAGAAAAGCACAAAATTATGAGGCACAGAGGGAGCAACAGCAAGAAAACTGACCAGGTCTTGAGAACCTGTAGTGTGCAGGTACTATGCTGGAACAATTTCATCTCCACCTCACAGCAATCCTGCCCTGTAGGGATGAGGAATGTCAGAGGCAAAGATGTGTCAGGTCTCATCTGGGAACTAAACTCTATAATCTGAAACACTGCCCAACTGCACTCAAAGATGTTTCTACTGCACTGGGTCACCAGTCACAGGTCACCACCTGGTGATCACTGAGTTGTCAATGGCAGATTCTGTTGGAGTCTTGCAACATGTAGAACAATCCTCAAATTGATCATTTCCCCTGACCCCCTTAATACAGATACCTCTGCAAACCAAATATACTAAGCCAGAACTGGATCTAAAGAATCAGAGTTTATAAGGCAAGAGAAATTTATAAGGAAATGTTCTTTGTTCCCATTCTTGAAGGGGATCCCAATTCAAACTCTACAGCATAATTTCAAAACAACTCACTCTTTCTCTATGATCAAGTTCTCTTTCACCACTGCCAACGTCACGACCACCACTCCAGCTGATCTGGAGCTTAGGTGCCAAAGCCCAAACCTCCTTTTTCAACAGCAGCCCCCTTTCCATCCCTTCCTTACTTAACCGCCAACTCTTCTTATGTAGATCAGTTTAGCCCCGCCCCTCTCCCACTCCCCACCCACCACACAAAAAATCCTTTTCATTGAAAAGAGATTGTGAAAAACCAAACAGGTTGATAAATGCAAGATTTTCTTTCAGCGATATAGCAAATTAACATTAAGGCATTAATAGCATATGTTGATATTGCACATTATTACGTTAACACTGTACATTATTACTGTACATTATTCCATGAGTGTTATACGTTCATATATTCATACTATTGCCCTCACCTTGATGTGGTCAGGACTTCCATTGGGATGGACCCTTTCTGGTACTCCAGCTTGGGCTTGAAGGACTCTCTGGGCAGGTAAGAGTGATAGAGAGGGTAGTTCTCGGTGTATTCGGAGAGAAGACATGGTTTCTCTGTTTTATCGTAAATCTTCGTCGGGAGATATGGACAGTGATGCCGCCTATAAAAACACATGAGCTTGGGTTGGTTACCTTCTTGTGAAGAAGACATCCAGTTTGATAATGTTACTTCCTCAAAATGTGACCCACACTATAAAATCATGACTGTGGGCATTGAAAACAGGAATTTTACTCTTCCTTTTCTCTACCAAACTATGCGAAGTGGCCAGAATTGTTTACATGAGCTAGAACTGCTATTGGTTAATTGCCAAAATCCCTTGGATCATAGAATTACACACAAGCATGGCTGATGTTCAGCCGTTACACTTGCCATGCTGCTTGTTGAAACACTTCCCTCATAATGGGTAAATGGTTGTGGCCAACAAGCCCTCTGAGTGACAACCCAGCTGCCCCAGACCCTCTCCCTGAGGCCTCCCCAAGCCTCCCAATCACCCAGAAAATAAGGGCTTAATACATGACAGGGTGTTCCAAGGCCGTGCTCTAGGGCCAGGATGCTGTCTTCCCTCATTGGCTTCCGGGTCCGAACATCATCCTTGCACACAAGTGGCCTCATATAGCGGAACCACCTCAGTTCTGAGTATACTAAATGTCACTGACTACATGAAACCATTTGCACTTTGAAAGTCTGGCTCCTTTATTCTTTCAAGTCTTACCTCAATTGTTACCTCCTTAGAAAGACTTCTACTGATCATTTCAAACCTAAAATACACCCCATCACCCCTTCCCTCTCATAGTTCTCTTATCCCCGTGTATGCCTTTCTCATCACTCACTGTTATCTGTAATTTGTATGTTTGTCTATTGCCTGTCTCCTCTGTCAAGCTCAGGACCTTCTCTATCTTGTTCACTGCTATATCCCTAATACTTTATATCCTCCCTGGCACACAGTAGGCATTTGGCACACATTTATTGAACAAATAACTGAGCATATAAATGAGTGGTTAAATAAACTCTATGCCTCACTATACAGTAGGTGATAAATAATAATTTGCAGTTATAATTTATAGTGAGTTTTTCCATTTTATATGCACAGTAAAAAATGAACCTTATTATTCTACCTACTGCTAGACAAAGGGCAGCCATTTGAGCTCCAAAAACTAAGAAGTGTATCAATTATTTGTGTGCCCATATACAAAATCCTCACAAACAAGTTGGGGCAATTCTAGTCATCAGACACCAGTATACTGATAAAACTTCATTAATGATTTACAACTTAATTATATCAAGGAATGGCACAGGATTATTGCAAGTTTTTTTAATGCTGAACTGATTTGAATTACAGAAACTAAAATACACAGCACTCTGGGGCAGCACATAGGGGAGGAGAGAAAGAAAGGAGAGAAACAGACATACAGAGAACTCACCACTGCTCTAATCTAAACTATTTTCCAGGCAACAATTAGTACGTTGCTCCTGTTAGTAAGTTCAGCTCTCTACGTAAATGTTGCTGCCACCACTGTTATCACTGTACCCTCTTCAACTCTCCAACCCCCAGAGGAAATGATCGACACCTGTATTGTTCATATGAATAGAACTGCATATAAGCAAGTACTTTTACAGATATCCCAATTTATTTTCCTCTCATTTGTAGATTTGTGCCTTGAAAAAGTCTTAAGATGATATAAACTTGTCACATTTACTTTTCTTTTAGTTATTATAAAAAGGCTATTTATCGAGGGGGCCAGCCCAGTGGCTCAGGCTGTTGGAGCTCCGTGCTCCTAACTCCGAAGGCTGCCGGTTCCATTCCCACATGGGCCAGTGGGCTCTCAACCACAAGGTTGCCGGCTCAAAAGGGATGGTGGGCAGCGCCCCCTGCAACTAAGATTGAACACGGCACCTTGAGCTGAGCTGCCGCTGAGCTCCCGGATGGCTCAGTTGGTTGGAGCGCGTCCTCTCAACCACAAGGTTGCCGGTTCGATTCCCGCAAGGGATGGTGGGCTGCACCCCCTGCAACTAACAACTGCAACTGGACCTGGAGCTGAGCTGTGCCCTCCACAACTAAGACTGAAAGGACAACAACTTGAAGCTGAACGGCACCCTCCACAACTAAGATTGAAAGGACAGCAACTTGACTTGGAAAAAAGTCCTGGAAGTACACATTGTTCCCCAATAAAGTCCTGTTCCTCTTCCCCAGTAAAGTCTTTCAAAAAAAGGGGGGGGGCTATTGATTCATGGTGAATATTTTAAATTTCCCTAATTACGTACAAGGAAATCTTCCACAAATATTCTGTCCTTGTACTATGAATATCTGAATTTTACAGTATTAAATACACTCAGTGACAGTTTAGTTTTCCTTTTTCAAAATACACATTGTTGGCATTTAATATATAAAGATGAATATGTATTTATATTTTATATATATTTAATAAAGTATGTCCTAATCATAGGTACATGACTTGAGTGCTTTAATCTTCTGTCCACTCAAGATAAATTGTTGTGTTTCATGGTAAACAAAATAACCATCCCCTACAGTTTAAAAACATTAGCCATTATTACCATTTCCGGGCTCATGATCAGTCCAATTATCTGAGATTTCAATCTGAGCCAATTAGTACCCTATTATTTTAGTATTCCTACAAAACTCAAATCAAAAGCCAAGAAGTGTTGGTAACAAAAATATATACCACAGATATATTTTATTCACCCACACTCTTTGAGAGAGAAGTAAAGATTTTTATCAAGGATAACTTAGATTCAGTCACTTGCAACAAAATGGACTCCACAGACATAGCAATATTTGCTCTCTTCCAGTGCCCTTGTTTTTTTAAACCAGTAAGACTTTGCTTTTTATCTAACCCCCTTTCCATATTGTTCCTTCTTAAAACTGAAACATACTACAAAGTCTTATTTAAAAAAAAAAGATAAATTTAATGGCAAAATACTGCACTGTTATTGCTATCATAAGAGGGGATTTTAGTATACAACACACTTGCATCCAGAGATTGGCGTTCTATTATATCTAATATATATTTATATCTAATATATATTTATAGGGCAGGTTTTCTTTATTTGACTTGTTGCCAATTAACTAGAATCTTGTCTCACTCTGAAATACCAAAGTTCTTATTTGAAAGTAAATGTTTCATTGTCTGAGTTTGCTCATGGGGTAACCTCCTTTCCTTACCTGTACCCAAACACCCTGAATATCCCTCTCAAGTCACCAAGCACCATAGATTCTCCTTGTTGGTCTTTACCCATGAGTTCCTCAAAGATAAAGACCAAGTCTGACATCTCTGTGTTCTGGAAGCTAGCCCAGTGCCTGGTACACTTATTTAATAGATGGATGGACAGTTGGACCGTGTATAAAAGGATTATCTACTGAAAGAAAGATATTTACAAAGAAAACGAATTGTTCTAACATTAGTAGAGCGAAAAGGGAAAAAACAGATTCTCAGTTTTTATGGATCTAGATCATGTCTGAAGAAAGTTTATGGAATCCCCATGCTTGGGGTATTTAAAAGTAGTCTTGAGAGTCATGAGCCAAAGAAATGAGACCTCTTCGAGATCTCTGATACTTGTATCATTTTAGGGGGTGTCTTGGTCCCCTTGATCAAGAGCACACCCAAACAATCCTATGTGGGGCCAATGGGCAGTGAAGAGAAAAGGGAGGGAGAAGGTGCTTTCACCTGTCAGAACTCTCTTTCCACTCCAGGATTTATTTAAGGGCCAGAAGTAAAAGGAAATAATGCTGACTTTTTCTGATATATGGTAAGGAAGTAGTAGAGAACTTACAATGGAATCCAAAAAAAGTAAAACAAAAGTTGACTCCAAGGTAGAATCATAGAATTTTACAGTTTGTAAGGAGAACAGCATCTGTGGAAATCCATGACTTGTCTTGCCTCTAGCACGGTCCTTTGGGATCCCATCCTGAGCCTAGCCTGACGGGGACACTGAAGAGGGCTCTCCTTCACTCCAGGAGACAGACTACGGAAGCAAGAAGGTTTGATTTCCAATCCTAGCTCTGCCACTGACTGCTTCCTAATGTTGGAAAAATTAGTTGCTCAACTCTTCTGAACTTCAATTTCCTCCTCTGTAATACGTGGATAACGACTTCTACGACTTTAGTAAGCTTATGTGGGTTAAATCAGCTACTAGAAGTAAAAGGCCTAGCCCAGTCCAAAGAAAGCACTCTGTAGCTTAATAGGCTACGTTTATCAAGAAATTACTATATACCACACGGACTAAGATTTTTACCCATTACCCAATCTAATCCTCACAGCAATGCTATGAAGGTGGCACCATTATTATTCCATTTACAAACACGAAAACTGAGGCTTAGGAGAGGTTATCTGGCTCAAGATCACATAGCCAGAGCGTGATGAAACCAGGACTAGAACCCCAGGTCTGCCTGATTCCAAAGACTGTGCTTTTAATCATGGTCATATACTGAGTGGCTTAATGGGGTGCCACAGGGGACACCAGCCTGTACTGTACCCCTCTGCTCCTGGCTGTTCTGGTAAACCTAAGGGCACTCAATTAATTGTCAGTTCTTAGACCTGCCCCTTCCCTGTCCCCTTAGCTACACTCAGAGTCGTCCAAGGCAGGACACTCTTCCTTCTCCCACAGACCCGGAAATTATTCTAACACAAACCAACAAATATATACAATGCCAAATACTCTTTAAAATTCTGATCTTTCCACAGAACTTGGTGGAGCTGTTTCAACAAGAGAATATCATTAGGTCAAGTAATAACAGCAACAACTAGGGAAACAAAGAATAATGGAATGCTGGATCTAGAAGGACCCCAGAGATCAGAGAGCCCTACACCTTCATCATACAGATGTGGACACTGAGACCAAGAGATGTGAGTTACTGTCCAAGCTCACACAGCTGGTCAGCAGCAGCATTCGCTCCAGGTCCCATGTCACCTCCCACATAGCTGACTTCCACTTACAATCCAATTTAAAACTCAAAGTTCAGACTCAAAAAAATTGCACGCTGTTTTTCCTTCCTCCCAGTAGTGGGGAACCTGTGACCTGTCACAGCTGCTGTGCAAAGAAGGAAAACACTTAGAGCAGAAAACACACTCTTGGTCTAGGAGAGGGGAAGGTGCCAAGCATCACCAAACCTTAAGTCATAAAGGTCATCATTCCACGCCAGTAGTTTAGAAAGCTTCCAGCCTGTCTGGAATAACAAAACTCTGAGATCCTAGAGGCAGGGTCTACTCAGGAGACGACGCTTGTCTCCGGAACGGCCTTCTCCTTCAACAGCTCACAAAGCCAATTTAGTTAGCCTCTGGGTGCGGGTACAGCCAGTGCTTTTCTCAAAGTGCATGTGTATCTACCGGAGGTGGCTGATAACATTTTTACATATTCACTAAAATTTGTTCTTGCATATTTATAAATACCCAGAGGCAAAGGGACAAGTGAGAATGCTTTCCTGAACTGCCACATGAGAACGTTTTTGAACATACTTAGGTATATTTCATGCCAGTCTTGAGACAAGACAGCTCATACCTCCTACCTATCTCTTCTATACAGATCTTTAAAAAATCAAAACAGTGTGAGAAATCTGAGTAACTCCAGCTTATATTCTGTCCATGGTGTTAGGGAACTGTGCAGGAATTATAAACTAGAACCCTTTGGTGGCAACTAATCCTTCAAGGGACCAGAGCCCGGGTAACAGAAAGCAAAGCCAAACGCTTAAATAGGTGAGAAGAGAAAGAAACCTTAAAGACCATCTGGTAAAAATATGACAAATAGATGAAACTGATGTACCAGCTAGCGTCACTGCACATGAGCACATTGAAAAGATTCATAGGTCACAACCAAATTTACTGAAAAAGATCATCTTGATTGATTAACTATGTCTGTCAGGGGTGCTGGGTTAGAGAAGTGGGCGTGAGTGATAAATATATGAATGAGTTAATCAACAAAAGGGGACAAAGGGAAGGAAAGGGAGGAGGGAGTTCTGGTGGAAATGTCCACAGACTGTTGAAAACGGTGACTTGTAGGAATCACACATTTGGATAATATCTAGAATAACACAGAGACATAAAAATATGAATGAAGTTGCTGAGCAGAGAAAGGAATAAAAATAAGACGAAAACCTTGAAGAACAGCATAATTAGGAAGCAAGACGAAGGTTGGGGGGGGATGGAAACTGACAAAAAGAAGAAAATTCGGTGACAGAAAGGTCAAATAGAGAACCGTTTTAATTATTCAATAGTCAAATGCCACAGAAAAAACAAAAGGCATGAGGGCTGAGAAAAAGATGTCTCATTGGGTGACCAGAAAGCAGCATTAGTCATGGCCTGGCTGGAACCAAGAAATAGATGTGGCTGAAAAAGTGGAGGAAGAGCGAGGGAGACTACCACACTTAAAACTCTGGTGGCAAAAGCAACAAGAAAAGCCAAACAGGAACTGAAGAAATTACCCAGGAAGTAATTACAAGAATTGTTACCTTTTTGATTATCATCATAAGATTGTAGGTAAAAGAAGTGAAATCAGATCTTTTTTGTCTGTAGAACAGATTAGTAGATTGGGATTCTTTGATGAGCAAAAGTAATTGATGGCGCCAGAGCCTGGACTACAAAGGCCATATGATTAAGGAGGGAAAGTGGATAGGGTTAAAGAGACAATTGGAGAGGAAAGATGGGAATCTGAGCAGCACCAGTCTGATGACCTCAACCCAGGGCATAAGGGCATCTAGAGAGAGTAAGCAGACGTGTGGGGAATGGCAGCTGGAAGAGAGGTTCAAAGAATGAAGAGGCAATAACAGTGCAGACTTTCTTCCAGAAGAAATGATGCTGAGGAGAGAGGCCCAACCAGGCCCAGCTGCTCCAATGTCGGGACTTTCCAGCAATGCACAGAATCTCTGAGAAAAGATACTCTGGTTCTGTAGGATGAGTGACTGAGAGACCTGCAGGCACCAAGGAGAGGACGTCTCTTGAGACATGCAGCTGTCAGGCTGAGTGGGCAGGAGGGAAGTCAGCAAGGGCCAAGGGGGCTTAGAGGAACTGAGGGCGTGAAGAGAACCCCAAGAAATATGTTCAGGGCTTTCAGAGAGCACCTCATGAACTCCCCCAGGCCTTTCCTCCTTGGTAGTCAAAAGAGTTTCTTCTGTGAAATAATACTGAGATTCACTGAAGAAACTTATTCAAGAAGCTGCAACTAGTCAAGGAGATATAGGGCAGGCATTTTGGCAATGGCCCCACTGAGTCTTGAAGCGACACCCAGAAAGAAACATGCTAGTCACCAAGACATGTTCTAACTTTTAGAGAACCAATCCTGAGGGGGAAGGCAGATACCACTCTGGGCTCTTCTAACTCCCATCCTATCAGTAACATTGAAACATCTCTCCATCTATTCATCCCATTATCCATCCATCCATCTATCCATCCATCAATCCATATTTTTTATGTACTTCAAAGCAAATCACTGAGATCAGTAAACGTCTCTCCTATATAGCTCAGCATTCATATCATTAACAAGTTTAATATTGGGTTTCTTTTTCTTCTTTTGAGGTAAATTTACAATGAAATGCACAAATCTCGAGGTATGTTTGCTGAGTTTTGACAAATTCATGTGCCCATGTAACCTAAGTCTCTGTCACGATATAGAATCATACCAGCACTCCAGAAAGTTCCTACATACCCCTTCCCAATCAACCCCTTCTCTCTCTCCCAGTGGTAACCACTGATCTTCACCCCCCAACTAAAGATTAGTTCTTTTTGTTCTAGAATTTCCTATAAATGGAATCATAAAGTATGCACTCTTCTGATTGATTCTTCTTTCTCTCAGCGGAATGTTCTTGAGATTCATCCATGATGATGTGAGGCTGCAAATAGTCCCTTTTCATTGCCAAGTAGTATTCCACTGAATTATACACCCGTTTATCTATTGTTCCATTGATGGATGCCTAGGATATATGAATGAGCTTCGATGAATATTCTTCTCCAACTCTTTTTTGTGAATGTATGCTTTTTATTTCTTGTGGATAAATTCCTAGGAATAGAATTGTTGAGCGAGGAGGTAGCCCAGTGTGTAGAAACCGCCATGTATTTTGCCAAATTGGTTTGGGCCATTTCACATTCCTACCAACAAGGAATGAAATTCCAGTCCTTCCATTTTGCCAACACTAGGTTTTGTTAGTCATTTTATTTGTAGCTATTCTGGTGTGTGTGTAGTGGTACCTCATTGTGGTTTAAACTTGCATTTCCCTGATGACTCATTTTATTAAGCACTTTTGTATATGCTTATTGTCCATTTGCATATCTTTTTGTGTTTTGTCTGTTCAAATCTTGTACCTGTTTTTTTTTCTTTTTCTTCATAATCACAGATGATCTTTCTATATCCTGTATACCAGTCCTCTGCTAGATATCTGCCTTGCCAATATTGTTCCCAAACGTTTAGCTTGTATATCTATTTCCTTAAAGCTTTTGGCTTTGATGATGTTTAATTTACCAGTTCTTTCTTTTATGGTTATTTCCGTGACCTAAGACATCTTTGCCTTCCCCTGAGTTATAAAGATAATTCTCCTGTTTGCCTCTAAAAGCTTTATAATTCTAGCTTTCACATTCAGGTTTGCGATCTAGCTCAAATTATGTATGTGGGTGATTTGAGATTCGATTCAAGGACTTGTTTTTTGGGGTTTTTTTTGGTTTTCTTTAATTGCTTTTTTTTTTAATTTATTGGGGTGACAATTGTTAGTAAAATTACATAGATTTCAGGTGTGCAATTCTGTATCACATCATCCATATATCACACTGTGTGTTCACCACCCAGAGTCAGCTCCCCTTCCATCACCATACATTTGATCCCCCTCACCCTCATCCCCCATCCCCCAACCCCCTTACCCTCTGGTAACCACCAAATTACGTTCCCCAGATTAATTTTCAGACCCGTGGCCATCCTGTGGTCACCAACTGCCCTCCAATCTCAAGGACTTGTTTTTTAGAACCAATTTTGAGGCTTTGTTTACATAGGAAGCACCACACAGCAAGGGTAAACAAATATGAGTCTAGCTGCTGGGTTTTCTTTTTAAACAGTTTGTCAATGTGCTGCTGAGTCAGGCCACCATGGACAAAACTTACCCATGTGTGATTCTTGCCCCTGTTCTTGCATGCTTTCAGCAATCCTGTACTGAGTACCCATTATGTCCCATGCACGAGGCAATGGTACCCAAAAACCACTTTCCAGAAAGTCAGACTGTGAAGGGAGCTACAAGCCTGTGGTGTGTGAATGGGAAGAGAGGAAGAGAGCAGAGTGAACATAACCTGATCTGTGGGTACAGGAAGACCTCCTGGCAGGAGGGATTTTTTAGTTGAAACTTGAAGGAAGTGACAGAGAATGGGACAGGAATAGGGTTCTGGATGGATGGATAATGGGATGAAGAGATGAAGAGATACGTCATGGCTAATGATAGGATCTAGGCAGTAGATATATGGCCATTCACTTTAAAATTCTTTCAACTTTGTTGTATTCTTGAAATTTTACATAATAAAATGTTAGGGAGAAAGGGAGCAAGAAAAAGTATCTAAAAATCCTGTTTTAAGATGTGATCATACCATTGTGGTTAGGTAAGAAAATGTCCACACTGTTAGAGAAGCATAATGAAGTCTGTAGGAGTACAATGATAAGACATCTGGAATTAATGGGTGAAACCAAATGTGGCAAAATCTTGATAATTATTGATGCTGGGAGATGCATACATGGGGGTCTGTCACTCTATTTTCATTTTGCGGATTTAAATTCTTTTAATTAGAGAAATATTAAACCAAATCCCTAAGAGGTAGGGCTGACATAAAACAACCATGTAGCTGCTTAAGCAAGAGTTCCCTCAGGGCTAATGCGGCTTTAATCCAACCACCTGGGACGAAAGAGGATTTTGATTTAAGCTAATGATAAGTGCAGAGCCAACCCCCAGAGGAAGCTTCCCTTCTCACACACTGAAATTTGTGTCATCTGCACTGGGCTTGTTCCCACATGGCCTGTTAGTGTCCTCCAGCCAAAAAGCAGCAAGCTTGCATACTTTACTGGAGTTTCACTCTCTTCTCAAGAAATCTAGTAAGTACCCTGTGAATTTCGGATGAAACCCAACAGCTGTGCTAAACAAATCATCCCGAGGCTCTCTTCCAAGCATTGCAAAAAGCCTCTTTAATCTTATCTTAAAATAATAACTGTCTTTGACCCACCACTTCATCCCTACCCAAGATTGAGCTGCTTGCATAGCACTCTGTGATTACTCTTATCACAACATTCATCCCACAATATGTTTTTTTTTAATGCCTTTTTATGTGTTGCCCTACTTGGGAGGAGTGGGAGGGGTATCTTGTTCACTACTAGAAAACCAGGTAAGCACAATGCCTGGTACACCCACGTGCTTACTGAAATATTCTTGATGGCTAGGTGAACAATTTGTAAAACACATACAGTTTACAGAGCTTGCCCATATGGTCTCATCTTATTCTTCCTGCAACCCAAACAGCTAACAATGGCAGAGATTATCAACCTCCCACCAATATCCCAGACAACGAAGCAAGGCCAGGGGATTCAAGACTTGCTCAATCCCACAGAACCATCAGGGGGTAAAACCAGGACGAAGGCCAGATTTGCCGACCCCTCAAGATGCTCTTTTCATCATCCTATCAAATTCCTTTCGGAGGAAAATTCAAGTTGATCACTCATAATATGAGCCCCTTCTCTTCCCGTAATCACAGAGCTTGGAGTCGGGGTTGTGTGGCCTCTGACTTACTACATTTAAGAGTAAATGGGACCCAATGAGCACGGACCTTACTTGGAAAGCAAGGAGAGTAAACAGTTGGATAAATGCCACTACCCATAAAACCCCAGATGTCTGGCTTAATGATTCAACATGTTAAATATCTCAGATAATTAATTAAGGTAGAAAGACAACAATTATGCTATACACCATGATAATTTCCACCAGCCAGCTGACATCAACCACTCAACATGTATTAATTTGTTTCATAATTTCTCCCTCCACGTTCCTCATTTTGCATAAATAACAATGAAGGGCTGTGTTTTCACAGCCTCTTTCTGGGGAATGATCAGGGACTGGCTAGGATCACCCTGAGCTGTCATCTCTGAGGTCAGATTACCCTAAGCAGTTGTTTGTAAAAGACGCCTCCTCTCTTCGCTTCAAGTGTGGGGAAAGAACTGGAAGTTCTGGGTGACTCTATAAATAAAACAGTAGCCAACGGCTGAGGTGTACTCCCTCTGCACACCTACCTACATGTACGTCACCTCAGCCCTAGATTTCTGCTTTGAGTTGCAGCAAGTGAACTGAGGAAACCTTGCGTGGGGCCAAAGGTCTAACGAGCAAGAAGGACTCCACGTACAGCTGCGCTCCATCTTCAGAAACGGGGCCCAATGTGTCTGGGGTACAGCCATGTTCCTTCTGTCCTATATGGAGTTACTGAAATGCCTGGAAGCTGTCAAATGTCTGGTGTATTACCAGGCACTTCACAGTGTTTACATAGACGTCCCATTGCCTTGAGCCCCAAAAGTTGGTACTGAGGTATCTTAACCTCCATGTCAAGATGCTAAGTTCTCTTTCTGTCAAAATTTCTGAGGGCCTTTCCTCCTCTAACCACGGAGCTGTCTCCATGCTGTGCATAAAGGAGAAGAGATGGCTCCGATTAGCTCTCCCCTGCTGCAGTGTGAGGTGCCCCAGCCCTCCTACCCAGTAGCCTTTCCCACCTGACTAGCCACGGAAAGGAGCACTTTTGTCCTTACAGCAGCAACTGGCAGCACAAGTGTGCAGACAGAAAGCTTGGAGTCTAGTACCAGTACCTAATCCACCCAGTGAGAACTGTCTCCAGCGCTCACTCACAAGCTACCAACTTCACCGTCATCAACTGAGAACTGTTCCCCTTCCCCCTTCGCTGCTTGCTTCAGTTCTCGAAACCTTCAGAACTTCAACTGCTACCTCCTCCATCACAAAAGATTTTCCAGTGCTAATCTACATTTTTTTCTCTGCCTCTAATGAGCTCTTCAAAATTTCAGCCAAACCTCCTATAATGTCATTAAAGTAGAAGAAAAACCATTTAAACAACGAGTGGAATGATTTTAGAAAAACAGCCTATTGTCCTAATGCATTCCTTCGTGTGCCATAAATATTTTAAACAAGCATTTGATTCTTAGGGACCGATGTCACTGTGACAGGACACCCCTTTCTCTCCTCCCCCAAAAATCGAGAGGCTGAATTTCAAGTTTAATTATTACCACAACTAAGCAGTTAGGACAAAATTACTTCACTGTGCTGTATGTTCATAACGCAATATATCAAAGTGGTATCTGATTTCACTAATGATTTTTCCCATCAGATGTTTAGTTTAAAGGGAAAATTTTTAAGTTACCTCTTCCCAACTGTACTTTTTCAATATAGTCTTAACCCTACAAATTAAAGTTTACTGATAGTGTGAAACCCACTCATTCAATAAAATATGGAGTTACGAAATGTTAAAGGCAATGTATTGTCTTATCACCAAACAAATATTCTGCTTTGTATTGATTGCCCAATAACCAATAACAAAAGGTTTTGTTTCTTAATAAACACACAAAGATTTCTGGCATAAAGAACCAAGTTACAGAAAGTGCACATTTCTTTTCTTTTCTTTTCTTTTAGTTTATATGTTTGAGCTAAAATCAGAACTTGTTAAACCCCTTGGGCTTCTGGAAGAATGCAGAGGATTTAAAGAGCATTTCACACCGGACCTCCCAGATGCCGGCAAAGTTCTAGGGAACGAGGAGGTGTTAGGAGAGAACAGGCAGATATACACACATGATGGGTGTTAACTCCGTTCTTGATTTCTGGTAGAAGAGAAACCTTCTTTACAAAAAAGAGATTCACAAAAATAAAATTCTTGGAACCCTATAATCTTTACAAAGTTACCCTCTTCTTTCTCTCTTCTCATACCACTGAAGACACAAACACCATACATTTTTATTAGACTGGCTGAAAACTGTTCTCTGTGGGGTCTTTGCCTTTTGTTCACAAAGGTATAAAAATTGTACACCAATAGATCTGTTCACTCTCAAAGAAAACAGTATGAAAAGTTAACAGTTATTGAGCACTGACTAGATAGCAGGCACAGTTAACTCTTTATCTGTCTTATCTCACATAATTTCACAATAACCGAAGGCATACAAAAGGCTCACAAGCTAAGGTCATCAGTCAGACTGTAGAGAGTCTGGTGCTGCAAAAGATGCTCAGAGAACCAGCTCAGCTGCAAAAGACTCACAGGGGCATTCATGAGGGAGTGGACCTGGGGTCTCAGTCTCTGAACCTCTGAGAAGCCTGAGGATAGCCTCCCTAGCTTCTACCAAATTCCATCTCTTTCCGCATACTCTCACCTTTGCTCTTTCCCTACCTCTTTCTCCTCTTGGTGCCCTATACTAAATTTCTAGTCCTTCAGGACCTAAGGCAGAGACCATTTCCCACCCAGAGAACACTCAGGGAGTTGAAGTTCACTGACAGAACATTGATTGTGTCAGCAGCCCAGACACTAGGAATCCTACCGTCTTCACCCGGCCAGAGGAAAAGTGACAACCACTTCCCATAAGCCCTCTCACTGACTGGAATCAAGTCATAAAGCCACCCCCAGCTGCAAGGCTACGAAGTCAAGCGTCTGGCTTTTTTGGCCACGACAGTGGGCAACAGGCAAGAGAGATGAGGTTTGGGGAGTAGTATGAGTGGCCACCCAAAAGAATCTGTTCTCAAAATGATTCTAACAAAATAAGGCATGTTGATAAGGTTTTGTCACTGTAGTACGGGTAGTTACCATGGTAAGGGTTAGTGAAAACTAACGGGAAGGTAATGTGTTTTAAGAATCCACGAAACTAACATTATGCATACTTATTTACAGCTGTACACTATTAGAAAGGAATCATTGATTCTACAGCTCTGCCGTGTTTCCCCAAAAATAAGACCTATCCTGAAAATAAGCCCCAGTTAAGATCATTAGCCAGACGGACACATTTAGTACGTTATAACGATGTTCCAGAAGAAGATGACATGACTGTATTTGAATAAATGTAGATTGTTGTACATGAAAAAATAAGACATCCCCTGAAAATATGCCCTAGTACATCTTTTGGAGCAAATATTAATATAAGACCTGGTCTTATTTTGGGGGAAATATGGTATAAGACCAGTATTATTTTCAGGGAAACACGGTAGCACCTTTAGACTAGCATTCAACACAGTTGCCATAAAGTTGCACATCCCAGTAGAGTCCGACAACGTGTTATAGAACTCTTCAAGCCAAATGGAATGTCAGAAAACACACAGGAACTAACTATTCTGGAGTGTTGCCTTATGTTATTAGCATGTGCACACACGCACGAACCTCAAACAAAATGAAGCTCAGACTGTGCCTTGCATTTGTACTCATCTTTACACCTCCTGATTAAAGGGTCCTCAAGTGCCCGGTGCTATTCTGGACACCAAGACAAGCAGGCTGCCTCATCTGTCAACTGACTCCAGAGCAGAGTTTCATTCAATTCCTTGGCTGTTTTAGCAGGTGTTCCCAAACTGGTCCCTTTCTTCTGTAGCCTTCCAAGCTACTACCTACAACAGTGAAAAGAGCTAGAAATCCTCCTGGTGCTTTGATTATATCTATTCCATTCTCACCCTCAGATAATCCCAACATATCATTAACCAATTAAACAATGCACAATAATAATACAAATTTGTTTACTCGTTCATTTGCCTGTTTGTTCATTCATACTGCATTCACAAAGCTCCTATTGCCATGTACAGTGTCATCTGTTAGGGTTAGAAAGAAAAAGCACCTATGTCCTGCCTAAAAGCACATATCCATTACTTCCTATCTTCACTTCTTGACAATGGTGGCTCAGAATTCAACACTGTGGGGAGGCAGAGGAGACCTTTATGCCTTATGAGAATATTGGTGGCAGTGTGACAGTCAAGAAAGCAGGTAGGAAGGAATTGGAGGTATGGAGGTGGCACACCAAAGAGGCAGCAAAAATCATCAGGAAGACTGGTTACTTTTATTTTCAAACAAATAAGTAAATACATTGAAAATAAAAGGAGCCAGTTTTCTCACTTTGAGAAAGGATTTCTGAACATGAGAAGAAGGCTAGAAAGACCTCGGAGTTGTTGGATTGGAATTGGAAGCAATGGTATGAACGGAGGGGCTTCCAGTATACATTCAGATATAGAAATAATTATTTTCTCTGTATCTCTGTGTATGCATGGGTATCTGTGTGTATTTCTATATATGCGCGTGTGTGTATACAGGAGCAATGAGCACAGTGAGCAAGCAAATCTCGGTTCCTAAATATCATCCCTCACTAAAAGAAACCAGAGCTATTTGAAGAAGTTTCAGAGTTGGGGCATGGAAGTTTCAATCCAAGATGAGCCTGGAACATCTGTGTCAGAAAACAAGGAAATGCTTAATAAATGATGGGCATATGTCAAAAGGACATAAAAGGCAGAGAAGAAGTTCAAATTGGGAAGAGTTTGAGGATTAATATGATAGTAACAGGTTAAAAACCACTGAATAAAATAGAACCATGAGTCCACAGTGAAATAAAATAAATACATATATAAATGAGAGAAGGGAATTTTCTTTCTTGCAGTAGAAAGCCAAGTAATACATGTAGAAGAAGTGGTGGAAATAGATCATCATTATTTGGCAACTTGTGGTGATAGTGGATGCAGGTGGGAATCAATCATGGATACTACAGCTGATGGGTGACGTTTTGATGAGGAACGGGATATTAGTATCATACAAGAATATCTCCCCACAATAATCAAATATAAAGGAAAACGCTGACTTTATAGTGGAGACACCTGGCAGATTCCAACTTGACCCAGATGACCAAGGTTAACATCACCGTGATACGATGGGTCATCATCATGCACATCTCAATGTGATGCACCAGGAAGAGCTCAGCATCATGCCTGTGGTTCCCTCCCAACGGCGCATAGCCTGAGCGGATCATAAGGACACATTGGGCAGACCCAGGTGGAAGGTCATCCTATATAATGAAAGGCTTGTCAAGGCCATGAGACATGGGGGAAAGGACTGAGGAATGGTTGCAGATTAGAGGATAGGAATGAGATGTGGTAACTAAATGCGATGCAGGTTCCTAGATAGGATCCTAGATAGGATCCACAGACACTGTTGGAAGACTTGGAGAAATCTGAGAGAGGTAGGTGTATTATACAGTGAGTACTGTTGTATCCATGCTGACCTCCTGTGATTGGGTGGGTTGTACAATGATAATGCAGAAGGAGAGATCCTTGTTTTGGGCAGAGTCACCATGTAAGAAAAAGATGTGTATGCTTCCATGTGCATGTGTAGAAAGAGAGAAAAGGTGACCAAAAATTGAGGTAAAATATTAACAATTGGGAAATCTGGGTGAGGTGAAGGGAACACAGAATTCTTTGCACTGTTTTTACAATTTTTTGGTAGGTTTGAGACCATTGCTTAAAAAAAGAAAAAAGAAAACACATATAAGAAAGAGACACTGGCCCTGAAGACACACAAACCTGAGTTTAAATTCTAACTCAGTAATTTATTTCATCTATGACCCTAAGAAAATATTTTGAGGCTCAGTTGCAGCATTAAAAAAAAAATTAATTCCTGCTTGCACCTCACAGAATTAGTCTAAACTAGATAACCAATAATAACCATTTACTGAAGACTTACTGGATATGCTAACATTTTAGAAATACTATTTCTAAACCAGCCAACGACCTGGCATAACTATTATGATTCCCAATTTATGATATGAATAGCCTGAGACTCAGAGAAATGACATATCCTGTCTATTAGTAAACGAGCACAAAGTCAGCTTCAAAACCCCACCCTCTTTCTACTCCATTGAGCCCACTCCGCCTACTTCCTGGATGGGCAGTGCTTCTCGCGTGTTTAGGACATTGAAGGATATCAATCAATACTGACTTTTCGACCAAGTAGTCTAGTAGGAGAGCAGACATGTGGTGAAATGATTATAATATAATATGTTAATAACACTAGGTATATACAGAATGCAATGCAAAACTAGAGAAAGAAGAAAGTGATTTTGTGAGGTCTGGCTAAGGGGGAAAAGGTAAGGGAGGCTTCAAATTGAGACTTGAATCAATGCTGAAGGATGAGGTGGCAATGGAGAAACAAGAGGCAAGGGATTTCAGGCAGAAGTTAGGCAGATGCAGAGTCACGTGACAACGGGGATGCTGAGGGAAGCAGTGTTTGGAGGGAGGATGCAGCCTGGGCAGTGGTAAATGATTCTGGACAGGTAGGCAGAAACCAGATCCGGAAAGGTCGTGTGGGCCATGCCTAGTTTACACCTTGTCCTTTTGGCTGGGGATAATGTGGCATACCTGCTCCCACTGCCTCTCCCCACACATGTCAGATATTAAAAGCCATTGCACTTACTACACTGCAGACAACCCACACTTCAGACAGCCATGACCAGCACTTGGAATTGGCACCTGAAATAGAACCATTTGTGGCCCCTACTCCAGGGGATGGGAGGCTTCTAGGGTTTTTAACAGGTGACTGGTAAGATGGGCTCTGTGCATTACAAAGCTCACGCAGGACAGCAGTGAGAATTGGTCAAGGAACAGACTGCAGACATAGTGACCAGTGAGAATGGTAGGTAGGACAAAGGTCAACGTGGTTCTTACTAAATGCTATTCTTGATAAATATTAAAACGTAACACAGTACGCAGATGCAGCTGTAAGCAGGATGAGCTTGAAGGGGGACTAGGAACCCAACCAGGCAAGTGTAGCCAACTACAGAGAAGAAATCAACGGGTAATTAACCATTATGTAGTGTGTATACGCAATGGCTAAGCTTCCTGTTGGGGAGCAAGAGCTTTGAATGCCAATCCTGTCTCCTTTACTTGCTGCAAGTAAATGAAACTGCCTAACGAGTTGTCTTGTTCTTGAATAGAACACCCCAAGCGGTGAACCACTTGAGTTCGGTAGCAAGAAGGCCAATAGTCCTGTTGTATAAATAAGAGGTGCACATCCAAACAAAGTCAGAAATGGGTGCAACTTCAAGCTTTGGTCCAATCCTTGTCAGAAGGCCTATTATGGTGGAGAAAGCATTTAAAGTGCTCTTCAAACAATAAAATCCAGCGCCCAAGACAAGCTGAAAGTTGAGCTCAGGCGACAGTGAGACCCAAGAGAAAGGACTGGAGTGGAAGTAAGCAAGCAGACAGAGAAAGACGTGAATACATTCACTGACCTCGAAATTCCATGCAAACACAGTTGCAAACTGACCACAGCAGTTACTGTAACACCCTAGATACCGTCAGGCTATTAGTCATTTCCTCCAACGTTTAGGTGCTCGGTGAAAATATTATTAAAAGGCAATTAGTCACAGTTTCTACATCTTGAAAAAGACATATGATATTTAAGTACATAAGTTAAAACGCAACATAGATACACCCATGTGGACACACAGACATGACACAATCAGGAAGCATTCCAACGCAGAATATGGGGCAAGAAACTGGTTTCTTGATTTTGAGGAGCAGTTGAGCGTTGGGTGCAGTAGAAAAAGGACTGTAGAGAACTGGATTTCATTTCGGCCTCAGTTTCCTTGACTGAAAAAAAATCAGAGGACTGAAAAGATAATCTCTTTTAACATCATACTGCTGACTTCGAACTCTCCTCTCAGAAGAAAATAGCAGAGAGGTCTGGGAGAGACTTCTTGCTCTGACTGCAAGAAATTCAGGCTAAGTCCTTCCGTGTGCAGATCCGGTAAGGGCAGCAACTCACATCGGATCCAGAAACGTGGTAATACGATTGAGAAAACTGAAAACACATTGTAAGTGAAGGCCTGGGGAGCATACAACAGTGCGCTTTAAGACGCTGACTGTTTTTGAAATAAAACTTTAAAACATGCCATAAAAAGCAACTATTCCTCTGGGGGAAGAGTGGCCTAAAGTGTCTTTGATTGTAACGATGGGAAAGACTTTCATCTGCACTCTTTACGAGGTTAATTGTAACTCTCCCCCCAAGCTCAGAAACCCTTTTCTGAATCTTGTGGTTGTAACCTGACACGCTGCATGATAAACGTTCATTTTTCAACAGGCGCATTCCAAAATGGTAAAATGTATGGCTCAGAAAGCAGTCAACTGAGTGAAAGCTGATAAGAGGCTCTATTTTTGCTAGCCTGTGTGCGGACGCGCGCGCGCACACACACGCAGCCTGCCGACCTCCAAGGACATCCAGTGGCAGTCCTTTATCTTTTGGACTTCAGCTCTTCTAAGCGATCAAGCTTCACCAGAAAGGACACGGCAAACCCACAGAAATGTGAAACTCTTAGCACAATGCCTGGCGCGTGGTACTCCCTGGATAGCTCATAACCGTTATCTTCTCCTCCTTTCTGTTCATTACTGCTGATGAATTATGACTCTGCTAGTCATTGACAGAAACGTATTCCCTCCAATGAGGTCATCTTCTTGGAATACATAACCACTAAAACCCCCTATGGAATGCTGTTGGGGTCGCCTTCATTTACAAACAGGCATGAGACAGTTACCATAAATTTCTTGTCTATACGAATGGAAAAACCTACCACATTGCTTTTCACAGTTCTTTTAGATACAAGACCTCAACTGAAAACTGTGGTTCATACTTTCTTCCCATATGCTAATAGGAATTAATCTCCTGCTAGACTTCCATGGCTCCCTCATGGCAGGCTTACTAATAATAATTATGTGTTATCCTTTATTGATCATTTATCACATGCCAGGCATAGTCTAATAGCTTTTCTGCTTATTCGCTTCTTTCGTCTTCATGACAACCCTGTGAGATGCTGCTGCTTTTATCCTCATCTCCATAAGGTGTCTGAGGTTTGGAAAGGTTAAGTTGTCCAAGACCGTTCATTCACTCAGGGAGGTACATAGCTGGTAAGGGCTGGGAACACACACTTGAACCAGATGTTTCTGAATCCAACGTTTGTGTTAATATTTTCCACTAGATTGTAATTACTACATAAAGGTTTCTTAACGTAGGGTCCTTAAATGAACTTTAGGAGATCCATGAGGCCCTGGAAATTGTATGTAAAATAATGTGTGTATGTATACATTTTCCTTGGTAAAAGTCCAAAACTTTTAACATATTTTGGAAGAGTCCAGGACTCAAAAAACACAACACACGGACGGATTCCGGTGGGGCCATATCTTATCATCTTTGTATTCTGCATTATCACATCCATCACTGTCCTCAGCACCCAGAAGTAGTGCATATACGTGATAGGTATTTGAACCAGTGTCCAATTGACCCAGTTCTCTTCTCTGGTCCTTTCTTGCTCATTCCATCCCTCCCTCACCCCATGGAGATGCAGTGAGAGTGATGACTTTTTTAAAGCTCTGTTTTAAGCTATACACATGTGAGAGCTCCATCAGCACAGTTCCAGAGCCCAGCCTTTCATGCTGTTGCACTTCACAGCCTCACACTGTGAAAGAGCAAACGGGACCCCATCCTGCCCCGTCATCCTAGAAAACCAAACATCTGCTTCTTCTGGCCCAAAGAGCTCGCCTGCTGAGGAGGAGATGCCCAGCACACCTGGCCCTTCCTGCTTGAGCTCCAGCTCCATTTTCAGGGTCAGCTGTCAAGTAATCCTCTGCTTTATAAACAATCTCACATTTTAATAAAAGCCATTGTGCAAGGTGAGCTTTTGCAATATGTGAAGTTGGTTTTCAGTCTGCAGCTGCACTTACAGATGCCCCACTTTCTAATTGAACCGTCTGCAATGGCTATGAAAATAATAAACCATTATTGCACTTTGGGCATGCCTACTGTGTGCCAGGTACTGTTCTAGCTGCTTCCACCCATCAGCCTGCAATCTACACAATAGCTTAGACAAATACCATTAACATTTTGTGGATGGAGAACCTGAGATTCTATCACAGAGGTTAAATAATTTGCTCAAAATCTGAGATCTGACCCCATGTTGGGATGACACCAAAAGTCTTACACTTTCCCATTTCTCCCTGCTTCCTTTTTCTCATGGAGCCAAAATTACTCTCTTTTTAAAGAAAGTCTCCTTATGTTGTAAAACAGGAAAGACTTCCAGGCCTCAGCCTCTTAAGTAGCTGCAAAATAATATCATTCACAGCACTACACTAAAATGGGCTAGCATAGAATTTTTGCTTTTCACTCTTCACAAATAAAGGTAAGAAAAATTACTATCTGTCTTTAAACTATTCTAGATGTTTTATTAAAAGCCATTTTGAATCCTAAAATTCAATTACATTCAACAAATAATAGGTATCAAGGCACTAGGCTAGACCATGGACAGACCCAAAAGACTACGACAGTCTTCGCCCCCACTCAATGGATGTTCCAATGAATTGAGCAGATTAGTATACAAATTGTTTAGTATACTACTAAAACAACAGAGGAAGAATTTCATAGCAAGCTAATGGACTTCGGAGAAAGGAAATAGGACACACTTGTTTTCATGTAAGGGGAGAAGAAGAAGGTACATGATAAATTCAGGCTTCATGAGGAGATGGCGTCAGAGCTGAGAGTGGGCAGGCTTTTGCATGTCAGGGATGAGTGGACAAAGGTGAAAGGGCATGCCGGAAGTGAAGGATCTGAGCAAAGGCTTAGGGAGGAAAAGGCACAGGGGCTTGATGGGATGTTCCAGAGCTTGGCCTGGGATATGCATGAAGCTGGGAACTGCACTGGGAAGCTGAATAATTAGCTTGCTTTTGTGAGGACAATGAGCAAGAGCTCAACTAAGGTTCTGGATTGGAAAAGAGACCCGATCCGCTCTATTTTCAGAAGACTAATCTGGCAGTAGGGTATGGACTAAAGGGAAAAGAGTCTGGAAGTAGGGAGACCAATTACAGTTTTCTGGTTATGAGATGAAGGCCTAAACTAGGGAGTGGAAGAAGGAAAGTGAGTTAAGAGACACTGCACCAGGCAGGACTCCGTGATAGACAACTCAGAGGAGTGAAAGAAAGGAAATTCGCCACCAGACCAACAGGGCCCAAAACGGGGCGGTTACAATGGGAGTTTGCTTGAGAAAAGAAAGGATTTCAGTGTTTTGGACTTTCCTGATTAACTCATGTGTTTACATATTAGGATTAACAAATTAGAATAATTACAAAGTTTAATCATTTTACAGGGAAGCCTGAAAACTGGGTTATGCTAGAGTCATTTTTATGCTGTGAGGTTGCTAAGCTCATTCATAAAGTTGTTTTCTGGCACATTTTGGCTAAAGCTCTCAGAATCAACAGTAGGAACTAAGGCGCTGCTGGGGAGTGTGTGTTTAAAGCATACAAATCACAAGTATAGTGGGAAGGGATACATGGCTGTGATTGGTCGCATTTGGAATCTATAGTTTGAAAGGAAGCTTCAGGAGATGAAGAAGTCAAGTTTTAGCAGCTCATTAATCCTCCAGACCCACCAAAACTGGTATGTGAGCTCACTAAACACCAAGCTCGTAAGGAAGGCCTTGCCAGAGGGGGATTCTTGTCCCCAGCCCCCCAGCTCTGAGCAGCTGAGAGAGGGAGAGGGTGACTTGTACAGCACCTCAAGGAAAGTCTCCCACCCTGGCTGCACCAAGCTTGCCTTTTGGGAATTTTCCAGATACTTGCAAGCAAACTGAGGTGGACTAGTGTAACAAACTTTTAAAATCTATAGGTTTTTGTGATATTAAATAATAGCACTACTATTATTTGTTTGATTTGTGGGACAAGGTTCATATACAGAGGGTACCGAAAAAAGGTATACACATTTTAAGAAAGGAAAAAACTGTATTAAAATTGTAATACTCACTATACTCGTATACCAATAACAAAAGACGAATACAAGTCACATTTGACTTCTGCAATTACAAGAGGTGCTCAAAGTGGTTACCATGAGCATAATTTTAATACAGTTTTTTTTCTTTCTTAAAATGTGTATACACTTTTTGGCACCCTCTATATTTTATTTTTTTATTCCAAAAACAAAACCCACTATTGAAAGATTGGAAAGTACAGAAGGGTATAAAGTAAAACTCACTCAGAACTCTACTACGTACCCATCAGTTAACATTTTGGTATATTACTTTCCAGTCGTTTAACATTTGCATTTTTAACAGAGTCAAGAGATTTTAAGCTTTAAAATGTGATTATCCTGTAGGGCATTATCTGAGAGCTAAGGGCTTGTGAAATTCAAATCGGACCAACCACGAGCCCAACACCTGACAGCAGAGCAGGTGTAAAGTGTTAAACCAACTTCAAAGACTTTCCCAAGAACCTCTGGAAATGGATATGATGACATCTACAAGAAATCACTTTAACAGAAATGCTTCTCTTCTACGCTTCTAGGTTATTTCTTTGCAGTGGTGTTAATTAAACAGCTTGCTATTAGAAAGGAGGGAAAAAGAGGAAATGACAACCTCCACTCACTCCTGTTCTTAGTCATGAAATACTCCATAGTATTTTCATAATAACATGTTCACATCCACATTATTTGGAGTAAGCAAGGCTGGTCCACACCAATTTCCAAACAAGTCTGGAAACCAAGGCAAATAGAGGGCAAGTGATTCATCTCAGGTCATACAGGTGGTTGGTGGCAAAGCCAGGACTAGAACTCAGGCTTCTTGCCCCCTCCACTCCTTCCAGTTGGGCCCCCTGAGCAGGAGAAGGGGCCAGACCAAAGCTTCTCATGCCATCTGGAACCCTCTCTGAGTCAGCATGATACTAGTAATTTCAGCCATTTCACTAGGCTGGCGGGCAAAAACAAAGATTCAGTCTCCCTTTCTGTGCATCCATGTATTTCTCAAATGTTTTGTCAGATATTCACAAACAGGAGTACTAACTCCAGAGCTCCTGGTATGTATCAGGACCTCTACCAAAATGCTATCACATGTAATCCACAAGGAGCATGGAACCTGTTTTATAATTATTTAAAAAAAAAAAGGGACTCAGCAACTTGGCCAAGGTCCTACAGTAAATGCCAAAATCAGGATTCTAACTCAGCCCTGCCCAACTCTGAAACCTTTTTCCTCTACATTTTGCCACACTCTTGATGTGCAGAGGCATTTGGCTGCTGAAGGCTGAGTGAGCTAGAGCTTGTCCCCACGGGAGAAGGAAACCCCATGACAGGACAGACTCCCTGCCCCACGGGCCTCTCAGGACATACCAGGGAGGCCAGCACCCATGACAGCCCCCTCTCATGTGTCACCTCATTTCCTCACTGCATTCTGAGGACTAAAGAACTTCACTCGCAAGGATAGCCTGCAGCGTAAGGACACAGAGCCCTCTCCACCCAGCTCAGCCCAAACGGGCCACAGGCCACAGCATGAAGATGCCCAAGCCCTGAAGATACCGTTGTCCCAAAATGTGGAGAAAATGTGAACCATGTAGTGGGAGACATCAAAACAAGGAAACATCTCACTACAAAATTGAGCTTGAGGGACTGAGATGTCATATGTCTTGAAATTCCACAGCAATTTTTACTGAGTAATAAAAATGCCCCTCCCCAAAGAGAGCACTCAAAGAAGCCCCAAATCTGGGGCCCTGGCAGGAGCTCTGATATAGCAGAGCAGGCAACCGTCTCCTAGGAAAACCTCTACAAAGTACATTGGGGTGAGAGCTCCTACACGATAGTCGTTCGGCGTTGGCTAACTTTCCTTGGAGTCGCCATGGCAGTGGGAGTCGGGGGCGGGACCCTGAGCACAGGTGTCCTTCAGGTGACTTTGGGCATATAACATCAACACAGGAGAGAAAGCAACCGCGCAAAGGCGGGCAAGGCAATTTGGCTGAATTTCACTGAGACATATGAACATTTTCACCAAAGCTATTCCATTCCCCTACCTGAATTTGCTGAATTTTGAGATGTCGAAAAGAATGGCTTTTGAAGATTCACTGAGCAGTACCTTGGTAACCTTCCCTTAATTCATTCCTTGAACTTCTATATACCAAGTCTGTGATACTTTATGGAGATACAAATTAAAGGCTATAGTCCTCAACCTCAAAGAGCTCAGAGTCCAGTCAAGACCAACAAGTATTTATGCCATTAAGTAACAGCTCTGATGGCTGTATTTACATAAAGCTCAGTGGAAACTCATTGAGCAACTAAATCAGCAGAGGAAATCAGGGAGGGCTCCAAAGAAGAGGTGGCATGTACACTAAGGAGAGCTGCCAGATGTGTTATGGGAGACCGTGTTCTTGGTATCGTCACAGGAAAGAATTCAAGGACATACCGAATAAGTCATGCAAACAAAGCCAAGCAAGCAGTGGATTTATTAAAGGAAAAGAAATAGTACACTCTCAAAATGGCATGAGAGTGGGCAGGCCCAGAAGAAGAGCAACCGTACTGAAGAATGAAGAGACTTAGGATTTTATTAGAATGAGGGCACGAAATATTCAAGTGTTAGGGGAGGCATCACAGGCGTTCCCAGGGTGGGTCCTCGCTGACCACTCCTTCCTGATGGGAAGAAGGATTCCCTTGTCCTTACTTGGCACTTGTTGGAACTGTCATGGAGACCTTTGGCGGGGGTTGGGAGGGGAGAGAATTTTTCCCTGCAATGCTAATAGTATTGTAATCCATTACAATTAGCTGTAGCTGCACCTTTTCTTAAGAATGATCTCATCTCCTCTTTCCTTTGTTTCCCCTCACATCCTGCTTCCTTTCTTACCTGCTCTCGCCCCACAGCCCTGTTCTTTCTGCCTACAGTAATAGATGGACCATTAGCAGGGAAGACATCCAGGGAAGAACGAAAAACAAGTGCATCGGAGCAGAGGGCAGGGAACCTCAGAAAGGCCAGCGTATCCCCCTGGCGGGCTGCAAGCCACTGCACAAAAGCTGGCAGGCTGACAGAGGTGGCCTCAGGGTGGGCTTTCTGGCTACTGACCATTTTGCTGTGGTCACTCGGGACTGTGTGTAGACTCTGGATCTACCATGAGCTCCTTGGCAGTTTTGACCCAAAAGAGTTTTGCTGAACACCGAAGTGGACTGGTTCCACAACAAATCAAAGTTGCCACTTTAAATTCAGAAGAAGAGAGTAACTCTCCAACTCTCTGAGAAATGCTTTTCCCCAACTCCCTGAGAAAGTAGCTTGCTTGGAAATTGCCCAGGAACCTGCCAGCGCCTGGAGTAACAAGATCCAACCCATCAAGTCTTCCGTCATCACTCAGGTGTTTCATGTACCCCTGAAGGAGAGAAAATATAAGGACAGGAACCAGTTTGGAGAAGATAAACAAGCAACAATCTGCCTGGAGATCACGCAGAGGATTGCACTCACCTGGAGCTGTCTCTTGCCAAAGACTGGGGCCTCTCCCTCATGGTCTCTGGGAAGCTGGATGCTGTCATGAAAGCCCAGAATGGTGGTGTTGCTAGACTGCAGACGCAGGCCTCAGCAACTGCTGCCATTCCCAAAAAGCACCAAATTGCTTTGTTATTGGCACAAATGGAGAGAAACTGCAAGACTTGGAGCTAAGACCTGCAACCCAAATCTAGATCCCATGCCCAGATCGCGTGAGCAACCACATCAGGATCACGAGCGCCAGAGAGGGTGCAGAGAGGTCCTGTTCACCTTCGCCACACAGGACTGCTGGGGAGAGGCTGGAAGTGGAAAAGGCGTTCCAACCCTTCATTGGTGGGCCTTATAATCGACTGGTCAGTGAGATCATGCAGGAGACAGGCACACATATCAACATCCCCCCACCCAACATCAACCGGAGGGAAATCATCTTCACAGGAGAGAAGGAACCATTGGTTCAGGCCGTGGCTCGAGTCAAGAAGATTTATGAAGAGAAGAAAAGGAAGACCACAACCATCGTAGTGGAGGTGAAGAAATCCCAGCACAAATATGTCATCGGACCCAAGGGCAATTCCTTGCAAGAGATGTTGGAAAGAACTGGTGTTTCTGTGGATTTCCCGCCCTCAGACAGCGTCTCCCTGATTGATACTTCAAGGTGAGCCTGAAAAGCTAGGGCAGTTGCTGACTGAAGTCTAGGCCAAGACGATCAGCTTCACAGTCTCCTCTGTTTCCGCTCCTTCCTGGCTTCACCGTTTCATCGTTGGCAAGAAAGGGCAGAGCCTGACCAAAATCACTCAGCAGATGCCAAAGGTTCACATCCAGTTCAAAGAGGGTGAGGACAAAATCAGCCTGGAAGGCCCCACAGAGGACGTAAATGTGGCCCAGGAACGGATCAAAGCCATGGTGAAAAGATGAGTCACCGGATGGACTACGTGGAGGTCAACACTGACCACAAGTTCCACAAGCATCTCATTGGGAAGAGCGGAGCCAACATCAACAGAATCAAAGACCAGGACAAGGTGTCTGTGCACATCCCTCCTGACAGCGAGAAGAGCAACCTGGTCTGCATCGAGGGGGGCACGCAGGGTGTGCAGCAGGCCAAGGGGGAGCAAGCTCCTTCCTCAGGAGCTTTCCTCTCATGTGGAAAAAAAGCACACCAGGGACCTCATTGTGGAGCAGAGGTTCCACCGCACAATCATCAGGCAGAAGCACAAGCACATTCGTGAGATTCGCAATAAGTTCCCAGAAGTTATCATCAACTTCCTAGACCCAGCACAAAAAAAAAAGATATTGTCCAACTCAGAGAGCCCAAGAATGAGGTGGGAAAATGCACAAAATGCATGCAAAAGATGATGGCAGATTTGGTGGAAAATAGCTATTCAATCTCTGTTCCAATCTTCAAACAGTTTCACAAGAACATCATTGGTAAAAGATCCGTGAAGAAAGCAACACCAACATTGACCTTCCAGCAGAGAACAGCAATTCAGAGACCATTGTCATCACAGGCAAGCGGGCCAACTGCAAGGCCACCCAGAGTCATTTCCTGTCTATCCAGAAAGACCTGGCCAACATAGCTGAGGTGGAGGTCTCGATCCCTGCCAAGCTGCACAACTCCTTCATTGGCACAAAGGGTCACCTGATCTCCCATCATGGAGGATTGTAGTGAGGTCCACAGTCACTTCCCTGTGGAAGGTTCGGGGAGCAACACAGTTGTCATCAGGGCCTTCCTCAGATGTGGAGAAGCCAAGGAACAGCTCCTGCACCTGGCAGAGGAGAAGCAAACCAAGAGCTTCACCACTGACATCCACGCCAAGCCAGAGTACCACAAGTTCCTCATTGGCAAAATCCGCAATGTGTGTGACACCACTGGAGCCCGCATCATATTCCCAACAGCTGAGGGTACGGATCAGGACCTGATCACCATCACGGGGAAAGAGGACGCTGTTCAGGGAGGCCCAGAGCAAGCTGGAGGTCCTCATCCAGAACCTGGATAATGTGGTTGAAGACGGCATGCTGGCAGACCGTAAGCACAACCATCATTTTGTTATCCAAAGAGGTCAAGTCTTACAGGAGATTGCTAAAGAGTATGGTGGGGTGATGGTTAGCTTCCCGTGGTCCAGCACACACAGTGACAAAATCACCCTCAAGAGTGCCAAGGACTGTGTAGAGGTGGCCAAGAAGCTTATTCAGGAGATCATCGGGGACCTGGGAACCTCATATGCACCATATCCCAGAAAGTCCATCGATCTGTCATGGGCCCCAAAGTTTCCAGCATCCATGAGATTACTCAGGGCTATAATGTGCAAACTACATTCCCACACAGTGAGGAGAAACCAGTTGGAAGGTACAGCAAGCCGTCCAGGAGAACAGCAATAATGCCAGGGAGGGGAGAGACAATGACCCTGGCTCTCTAAGGACGTACGACATCATCATCTCTGGCCGGAAGGAAGAGTGTGAGATCACCAAGGAAGCCCTCGCGGTGCTGTCCTTGTCACCATTAAGGTGGACGTGCCCTTTGACCTTCACTGGTACCTCATCAGGCTGAAGGCAGCAGGATCCATAGGATAATGGACAAGTTGGAAGTGAATGCACATGTCCTGGCCCCTGAGCTGCAGTCCAACGTCATCGCCATTACAGGCCAGACTGCTGGAACACGGGAGGGAGCTGCAGGTGGAGCAGGTGGGCTGTCAAGAGTTTTAAGCTGAGCATCATTGTAGACCCTAAATACCATCCCAAAATTATTGGGAGAAAGGGGGCAATGATTACCCAAATCCTCTTGGAGCATGACGTGAACATCCAGTTTCTTGATGAGGATGATGGGAACCAGCCCCAGGGTACGAAAAGAACACAGAAGCTGTCCAGGACGCCATATTGAAAACTGTGGGTGAACTGGAACAGATAGTTTCTAAGGATGTCCCACTACACTGCCACGTTCACGCCCGCATCACTGGCGCCTGTGGCAAAGCCATTCACAAAATCATGGATGAATTCAAGGTAGACGTTTGCTTCCTGCAGAGCAAGTCTTTAGACCCCAACTGCGTCACTGACAAGGCTCCCAGAGAACGTGGAAGAAGCCATTACCCACACCCTAAACCTGAAGGAGGAATAGCTGATCGACACAGTGGACAGTGACATGTGGCAGTTGTACATGAAGCCACCAGCCCACAAGGAGCCCAAGGCACCGTGCAAGGGCTTTGTGGTGTGGTATGCTTCCTGGACTGCCAACAGCAGCAAGAAGGCTCCTGATATGAGTAGCTCTGAGGAATTTCCCAGATTTGAGGTTCAGGGGACCCCCCATGACTCTACCTTGGGTCCCCAAATGATGATCAAAAAGCAGAAACCTCTCTAGTCTACTGACCTAAACCCCACCACACATGGTTTCTCTCAATCTGACGCAGCAGCTGGACCCTCTGTAAATTTTTGACGCTCCCCCCTCCCCAAGGTATCACAGTGAAGTTGGGGTGCTCGGCACTGTGTGCGGCTAGTTCCCAGGCTTGGCCAAGAACTGGGCACGTGCTCAGGACCTGACACTGCTCTGAGACGGCTCCCCACTGCTATAACTACTAACTGATGTAATTGGACATTTCACAATAAGCTTCCTGGTCCACCCAATTATGTCAATAAGGCTCCCACCTCCACTCTGAGAGCTCCACAGCTGTGGCTGTGTCTACCTCCTATGTCATGACATCAGTAAAGACATTTCTTAACTTTATAAAAGCCAAAATAAAAACGAGAGAGAGAGCAAAGTTACAGAGGTATATTTCTAAAATTACAAATAGTCCTATATTCCTAGAGTGTAAAATGACAAGCGAGAAGTGTTGGAACATTAGGCTGGACAAGGTGGCAGAGGCCAGACCTTGTAGGACCTTCAACAACAAAGAAGTTGTCATTTTATGCTGTAGGTGACGGAGAACGTCAGATGAATTCCAAAAGGGAGGGAAGAAAAGGCCAAGCATCTTTAAAAGATCGCTCTGGCCACAAAGTAAAGAGTGGATTGGAGAGAGCAAAGAGGCCTGTTGAAGCTATGGTACCAGAGTAAGCAAGATACAAGGGATCCTGAAGCAGGCAGGGGTATCAGGAGTGGAGAGCAAGGACTGACAAGAGATGTTAGCAAGTAGAATTGTCAGGACTTGGAACATCTGCACATTCTTCAGTGTTTTCTGCTGTTAATGGGCCCAGGCAGGCCTCCCTTTAGCATTTCCAGTGGAAACCCGGATGTTGGAAATTTAATTACATACAGTAGGGCGATGGTAGCTGGATTTCACAGAGGAGTGAGATTCATTTTGTCAGCTAAACAGAGCAGCAATGGGCTTGGGTTATGAGGCTCCCTGACTGTACCTCCTGGCACAGCTGCCTGAAGGACTGAGACCCTGCAGCTCAAAATGGGGCCCAGAGGCCTCCTATAAGGAGAAGAGGTGAGAGTATCCACCACTTTCTGTCTCTGTCTCCCCTGCCCTTTCTGTTCCGGCAGCTGCATTCCAAAGACTAATGAGAACAAGGTGCAACGTGGTTTAACAATTTTGATACATTCCTTAGCAAAACATAATTTCTTTAAAAACACATAGGCTGTATTACAGTGACTCCATCAGGCAAGACACATGTCAGGGAAAAAGCATGAGAATATTTGGCAGGTATGTATAACGTGTCAATAAATTAAACTAAGTTTATTTTCACAAAACCAAATGGTCAGACTTGCTCGTGGTTTCCAACCAAGGAATAAGAATTACTCCCTAGAGAGAGTAATCAAAGTGCAATTAGACCAGTCCTGGAATTTTTTTAAACATACTATCGTTTCTTCACACATGATTGCTCCTTCATTTTTAGCAAGGGTCCTTAACTCAAAAAAACAGTAATGGGCTTTGGGTCCTTCTGTGATAACATGCAGTCATAAAATCAGTTTAAAAAAAAAAAGCAATTGGTTTACAGTTAAGACTAACTGTCCTTCACAATGTATCCATTCATTTGTTCATTTAACGAATAATAGCATTGACTGTTGGATTGGTCTATTTCAAATGCTGGCAAACAGAAAATCTATTTTCCTAATAATGGCAATAATTTTTAGCCTCTGGGCAGGAATTTATCACTCTGAGGATATTCCATTAAGGTCCTATTTGAGTAAGAGGTTTTTGAATAAAGGAACTATTGTACTGGGGTGACTCCATATTTTCAAAATGTAACAAATGGTTAGAGAACAGAGGCCCCAACAATGGATGGAGGTAGATATAATTTTAAAACAAATCGGACTAGAGGAGGTCAGAAACATGGTGGTATGAGGGGTCCTTCTTGACCCCTCCCTTGAAGTTCCAACAATGTGAACAGCTATAATTCAACAAAGGATTCCCTACACAACATGTCCGAGAGATCTGCGAATCGAGCCCTCTGAAGGTAGGCGAATTGTGGCAAACAGGGGAGGAGGGAAGGGAAAAGTGCAGAGAAGGGGGCTGTTGGACACAGCCCAGAGATCACTGTGGTCCCAGGAGAGGGAAGAGGAGAGGACTGAGACTTCAGGTGCACTCTCTGTGACTCCAACAATCCTGCCTGAGTGATCAGCATATAATACGCCTGAACCAAGAAATCGATGGGCAAAGACCTTGGGGCAAAGACCTGAATACAGAGGTGCTATAACTGTGATCTAATAGCCCTCACTGCCTGGCAGAAAACAAAGCCATGGAGGCTAGCCCTCTACCCACAACCTCCCAGAGTTCATGTACCCTACACCCTCCCAGGGTTAGCAGCAGGTCCCATAAAAAACTGTAGTGGTGTCAGATTAAAGAGCAGAATATCCACAACCCTGAGAACTAGAGAGACCATTCCTGAGTGTCAGACACATACTGAGGCTAATTCCAGTAACAAGGGAAGAGATATATGGGCGAGGCAGCTGTGGTCTGGTAGTCACCATTACTCAGAGGAAATCAAAGACACAAACACACCAGCGGCCTCCTGCAGCCCACCCCACCCCCACCTTTGTGGATGATCCCAGTAGGGGCACCCAGAGATACTGAGGTGCACAGCTCTGTGTCTGGCTGCAGGGGCAGCACTGAGATTTCAGAGGCTCAGAACACACCACATCCTCCCACAGGGATGGTGCCCTGAGACCATAGTAATCTGGTCACAAAGGATATGCCCACCTCCCCAGGAAATCTTCCACCAGGAGAAGCCAGAACAGAGCAAGAGATAATAAAACACTCCAGAGCTACCTACTGAGAAACAAAAGAAAGACCTCTTCATATCAACCTGCTGCAGAATTCACTCAGGCAAATGCCAAGGAAGAGAAATAATTCATCAATTGCCACGAATAATCAAGGTAATAAGACAGCTCAGAAATAAAATTTAAAATCTCCAGAAAATAAACTTAAATATATGGAAGTATGTGACTTAAATGACAGAGAATTCAAGATTGCAGTTCTGCAAAAATTAAACAAGATACAAGAAAATTCAGATGGGCAGTTTAATGAACTCAGAAATAAAATCAATGAACAAAATGAATACTTTACCAAAGAGATTGAAATTAGGAAAAAAAAATAGAAATTCTGGAGCTAAAGAACTCAATAAAAGAGATAAAGAATGAAATAGCAAACTTAGGAAATAGAGCTGACCAGATGGAGGAAGGACATAGTGATATCAAAGATAGAAATCTGGAAATGACACATCTGGAAAAGAGACATGAGAGTTAACATAAATGAAAGAACTGTACAAGAACTACCTGACTCCATAAGAAAGAGCAATATAAGAATAATCGGTATATCAAAAGGAGAAGAGAGGGAGAAAGACACAGAGAGTCTATTTAAACAAATAGTCAGTGAGAACTTCCCAAACCTACAAAAAAAGACAGACCAACAGAATAGAACTGAGAATTCAGAAATAAACCCACCTATGTGTGGGCAGATAATTTTTGACAAAGAATTCAAAAACATACAATGGAGAAAAGAAAGCCTCTTCAATAAATGGTGCTGGGAAAATTGGGAAGCCATGTGCAAAAGAATGAAATTAGACTGATATCTGTCACCATATACAAAAATTAACTCAAAATGGATCAAGACCTAAACAGAAGACCTGAAACAATAAATTGCATAAAAGAAAGCATAGGTACTAAATTTATGGACCTTGCATTCAGGGAGGATTTTACGAATGTGACCTAAAAGGCAAGGGAAGTAACAACAAAACTAAATGAACGGGACTATGTCAAACTGAAAAGCCTCTGCACAGCAAAAGAAACCATTAATAAAATAGAGGCAGCCCACCGAATGGGAGAAGATATTTGCAAACAACACTTCTGATAAGGGGCTAATATCCAAAATATATAAATAACTCGTACAACTCAAACACAATCCAATTAAACACAACAAAAAACACAATCCAATTAAAAAATGGGCAGAGGACCTGAACAGACTCTTCTCCCAAGAAGACATACAAATGGCCAACAGATATATCGAAAAATGCTCAACTTCACTAGCTACTAGGAAAATGCCAATCAAAACTACAGTGAGCTACCGCCTCACACCTGTTAGAATGGCTATCATCAACAAGACAAGTAATAACAAGTGTTGGAGAGGTTATGGAGATAAAGAAACCCACATACACTGCTGGTGGGAATAAAAATTGGCACAACCATTATGAAAAATAGTATGGAGCTTCTTCAAACAATTAGGATAGAATTACCATATGACCAAGCAATCCCTCTCCTGGATATCTACTAAAAAACACCTGCAAACATTTATCCGTAAAGATATATGTCACTGATGAAGCCAAGCTCCCGGTTCCAGGCCCTGGACATGGACAAGAAATGTTCAGGAGGAAGGTGGAACCTCCTGGACCAGCACTTAGTGACCAGTTCCAGCCAGTGGACACCAAGGCCCATCATGGTTCCTCCAAAACCCGTCTCCGACTGGACTATGGTAAGGGACAGTGTTCTATGTAATGCGTGTCTCTAAGGAGTGGGACAGTAAATGGCCCTTCTCAGACTCGTCTTAGTCCTGTAAGTGGTTCTTTATTACCTGATGAGAAGTAGAGAACTTTTTCCTGTGTGTCACTGGCCAATTAGAGAGAGAGAATTTTCATCCTTATCCAGAATATTTGCATTTTTCCATGCATTCTTTATCCAGAATACTTGTATGTCCAAAATGTGGGATATTTTTATCTTAGGGGCAAATTAAAGGAAAGAAAGGTGAATGAGTTGAGAAAATGTCAGAAAATGAGAAAAGAAGCACATGGACAGAAACAAAACACGCTAATAGAGAAGTGCATATAATGAAAAAGAGGCCCCTTAGAACATAATTCACAGATAGGTAGAGCCATAGTGTTGCCCTTTTTTGTACTTTTGACCTTACAAATCTCTCTTACATATTTATAGAAAGTTGGCCATACTTATGGTGACTACCTCCGTAGAATACTCATCTCTGTTCTAAAACTTATCTGTTTAAAAGTTCATAGACTCAGTATCACTTTAGGTGCGAATGACTCCCCCATCCCCCCAATAAACTCAAGAATAAATTACAGTAACTTTTTTAAATTAAGAAAAAAAGGGGCCAGCCCAGTGGCTCAGGTGGTTGGAGCTCAGTGCTCCTAACGCCAAGGTCGCTGGTGCAATTACCACGTGGGCCAGTGAGCTGCACCCTCTACAGCTCTACAGCTAAGATTGTAAACAACTGCTCTCCCTGGAGGTGGGCTGCGGTGAGCAGCCCGAGGTTGGCATAAGCTGCCGTGGGCTACTGTGTGCTGCGGTGGGCTACCATGTGCTGCCATGAGCGGCTGGTGGCCAGTGTGAGTGGCTGGCAGCCAGCGAGAGCCGCCGTGAGCTGCTGTGAGTGGCCGACCGACAACTGGCGACTGACTGCCTCAGCCGGGGAGGGGGTAGTTAAAGGCCCACAATACCAGCATGGGCCAGGGAGCTGTGTCCTACACAACTAGACTGAGAAACAATGGCTTCAACTGGAGTGGGGGGGGGGGAAGCAGAAAAAGGGGGAGGAAGATATATGTACCCCTGTGTTCATTGCAGCATTATTTACGGTGACAAAGACATGGAAACAACCAGTGTCCTTAGATAGATGATTAGATCAAGAAGATGTGGTACATACATACAATGAAATATTGCTCAGCCATAACAAAAGATGAAGTACTGCCATTTGCAACAACATGGATGGATCTTGAGATTATCATGCTAAGCAAAAGAAGTCAGACAGAAAAAGTTGAGAACCATATGGCTTCACTCATATGTGGGGTATAAAACTGAAAGCAACAAACACCACAAAGAAACAAAAACTCACAGACGCAAATAACACTTTAGTGGTTACCAAAGGTAAGGGGAGGCGGTAGTAGAAAAAGGTAAAGGGAATCAAATATATGGTGAAGGAAGAACTGACTCTGGGTGGTGAACACAATGCAATATAGAGATGATGTATTATAGCAATGTACACTTGAAACCTATATAATTTTACTAACCAATATCACCAGAATAATTGTAATAAAAATAAAAAGCATTTTAATAAAGGGGGAAAAGAACAAATTAGACAAAGATGGATGATATATACCTCAGGAAATGGGATAGAAATTTGACCTATGAAAAGAAATTTGACCTTTTTTCCTGTGGCTTAACAGAACTGAAATCATCTTTTCCAAAAAAGAATACTCCACCATGTTTATAAAGATTGGAAAGATTTTTACCTGGGAATAGTTGAAGAATTTCAGAAAGAATCAATAGTAGGAAGCAAAGGGAACAAGGCTGCACACAGGGTTGAGCAGGTTGTGTACTGTGCAAGGGAGAAAGGGTGACACATCTAAAAGGGGCACTGTTTGCTTCAGAGACATTGCTGATTTGTATATTTATTTTGAAATGTTTTCAGGAGACAGTAGTGAAGGATATTGTTCTAATAAACTCAGCATGATAATTTTCTGACGGATGGAAGTAAAATGCACGGCAGGGGTGCCTGTTTAAAATGTGCACAAAGGCTTCATACGGACTAACAGTGGTGCTGATGCAAAAGTTATGACTACTGGGTAAAACACAATTCAAGTGATTCTTTGGAACAAATGCTGCTTTGAATCAACTTTCCAACCCAATGCCTTGCACACAAACACTCCACATGTGTTTAATAAACAAACAAAAAGGCGCCAAGATGATTGTCAAGGATGGTCAGGCAAGGTGATTAACCAGGGTATTACAGAAGACAGTGTTATGATTCTATTGCTGCAGAAGCCAATAATCTAGGCGCAGAGAACAACAGCTGATCATGAGACCTGAGGAATTTCAGAAAGAGTCAGCAGTACATTCAATCGTCCCTTAACACAGAGGCAGACACATGTTTTCTCCCCCTCTTGCTCATACCTGGAAAACAGGCACTCCAACATGGTGGAGTTGCAGGATGGCAGCAGTCCTGTCCTTGGTCACTACACAAAGAAGCGCCTCTGACTTTGTATGATTGATAAATCTTTGTTGTAACTCATGAGACTTGAGGGTTTATTTGTTACTGCAGCACTGACTAGTATTACCTAATACACTAAGGCAAATCCCCCTCTCCATGTGTCCTCCTCAGGTAGCCCACTTGCCCAGACTACCTTGACCACCTGTAGTCAGTAATGCTCTTGGTGGTGGTGAGAAGAGTGAAGGAAGAGCAAGCGGTGGGAGGAGTGAAGAAAGAGCAAGGACTCAATAGTCTCATCTCTTAAACCTTCACAGCTGGACTCTTCTGTGAGGCCTCAGTCGGACACTGTAATGGTTCCCTTTGAGAGTGACCCAACTTGAAACACTGCTCTAAGATTTCTGAAATAATTTGGATAGCATCTGCTTACTACAGGGGGAAATGTCTGGTCCTTATGATGCATTTCAAAGAGCACAAAATGAGGAGTCAGAAAAAAACAGGCTTTAGTTCGGGTTCTGCAACTTCCTAGTGACAAAGTGACTTTGAAGGTGCCATATATCTTCTATGAGCATCAGTGTTCTCTTCTTCAAAATGGGGATAATAGTATCTTCTTTTAAAGGTGATTATGAGGATCACATTCCAAAATGCAAGTAAAAACATTTTGAAACAAAGCATATAATCATAAAGAAATATTTACCCCCGAAAATGCATCCATTCAAACATCTCCACATATCTGAGCTCATGAGTCACCCAAATGCCCAAATGTCCTTCTAAATTCTAAGGAGAGCAAAAATGTTCCTAACTAGACATTTAGGAATGTTTTATTGCACATATATATGTTACACTATACGAACAAGGCTAATAAAATGTTAGCTTTTATCTGTCTAGCACTCTACAGTTTATTAATTCTTTCATATATATTAAATCACGGCAGAGCTGTACATTTTATGTGCTGAATGTATATTTTATAAAGCACTGGGGCCTCTGGATAATCAATGTGTGTACTACACGCGTGTCCATTGTATGTAACTAGGAGTATAATGCGATTATTTATTACACGATATATATCGCTGCATCTTTACTTTCATAACATATTAATGGGCATATTTATGATTTATATGCTGCTGAGCACTTTTTTCAGGAATAAAATTAAAACTAGACTCCTACAGGGAAATATGGTTCACTTTATGATGACTCGCTTTACACTGCTTTGCAGATCATATAGCTACTCAAACCAGGATCCCACCTGAACCTAGTTTGTGAAAATAATTATTAATCAGGGGAAAGTATAAAAACCTTGGGAAATTTTCTCTGTTTTGAACTTGCCTCTATGGAACTTAGAAGTTTTTTATTTTTAAAAGGAAATAAGATCGTTTGACTTAAAGTACACAAAAAGCAGTTATAGAATGAAGTTATATTGATTATAATAAGGCATGAATAATCTCTCTCCTCCATCATCTATCATTACTTTCATGGAAAATGGCAAATATCCCACCTCCTTTTAATGGAATCATCTGAGAACGGCTTTGAGACTAGAAAGTTAATAAAACAAATAAAATGATGCCAAAACATAACATTCTATGCCTCTTTCTTTCCCTACTTCAATGCTTTTTAAGTGAAACTGGAGCAGACTCCTCATCCAATACCAAACGACTAATTCAATTAAGCTCAAACTGAAATCCTGTTTTATATGGATATTAACACAGTCTGCATTGATGTTTATAAAGAGCTTAAGATTTTTAGGTTATTGATGTTATCTGAACCCTAAGTGCTCAAATAGCCATAGTTATTAATGCAGATTTATCTTAGAGAACTTCAAAAATATACATTTAATTTATAGAGATGACCAATTCATAATTAAAGAACACTAGCTATAGGAAAATTTACTTTTTTAGCCATCACGCATGTGTGCGCACGTGCACACACTCACGGAAACACACCCATCTCATGATATCTCATTCTTCAGTTGTTTAGTACTTTCAGACTTTTTTTAAATAAACAACTCAGAAGTTATAAAATTACCAAAAGAACTACAAGTAGAATATCAGATTCACTTCGGACCATGTTGAAATGAAGCTTTGAATCTGAACTATGTCACTCAAAGGTTCTCAGCAAGCAGCTGGTGGGCAGCTTTCTACAAAGGACACCTTGAAGGGCACAATAAGCTCTTCCCTATCCCAAAGGAACCTCCTCATCATGGTTGATTGGCCAACATTTCAGCCATGGACTGTAACAGTTGAGAAATGGGAGCGATGGGAGGAAAGGAATTTTTTTGAGTATGTACACGGAAAAGGTGTCTCTTCACCTAAGTTATCTTACTTAAACCTTAAAACAGCCACCTGGGCAGGTATCATCACCTTAGTTTTGCAGAGGAGAAAGCAGATGCTCAGAAAGACTAAGTAACTGGCCCAAGGCCACACAGCTACAAGTGTCAGAGTGAAGCCCAGAATCCGATTCTAGATGCCACCGATCTCCTACACCCAAGCAAGATGCATGGATTTAATTCATAGAGTTTCATTTTTCTTCTAACATCTACCAAATAAACTAGGCCCTACCACTTCCTGTCGCCTGTGATGGCAAGCTTTTAAAAGTAAGGAAATCAATGGGTACTCACAGGGTATATATAACAAAGGCTCCCAGTTAAAACGGTTACCTGAGAGGCGGGAGGCCTCAGCCTGTGAACACATTCTAACCTGGTAGGATGGATGGTTTTACAAATTATTTTTTGCTGAGCACTGGTCAGGAAATGAGAACTTTAGTCAAACTAGATTCCTATGGGAAAATAGGATTTTCTTTTACACTAAGGCTTCTAGATCTCTTGGCTACTAAAACTAGAACCTGGTTGAACAGCTTCTGGAGAAATGCACCAAGGGGCTGCTAAGTTTAAAAGTGATCCAGGGCTGGGCAGTTGGTTAGCTCAGTTGGTTAAAGCGGGAGCTCTTAATAACAGGGTTGCCGGTTCGATTCTCGCATGGGATGGTGGGCTGCACCCCCTGCAACTAGATTGAAAATGGCAACTGGACGTGGATCTAAGCTACACCCTCCACAACTAGATTGAAGGACAACGACTTGACTTGGAGCTGATGGGTCCTGGAAAAAACACACTGTTACCCAATAAAACAATATTTTTTAAATAAAAATTAAATATAAATAAAAAATAAAAGTGATCCAGGGCTGAGGGAGGCCCAGAGTTAAAGAGACCCCATTAATCAAGAACTTCCCAAAATGTCATCACTATTTAATCCTCAGAAGAACCCTATGCGATAGATACGATTTATCACATCATCCCATTCTACAGATATGGAAATAAGGCTGAAAAGAGTAATTAAACTTGCCTGCTTCACACAGTGCATTAGTTTCCTAGGGCTGCCATAACACAGTACCACCAACTGGGTGGCTTGAACAACAGAAGTGCATTGTCTCACAGTTCTGCAGGCCAGAAGTCCCAAATCAAGGGGTTGGCAGGGTAGGTTCCTTCTGAGGGCTTGAGGGAGACTCTGTTCCATGCCTCTGTCCTAGTTCCTAGCAGCCTGGGGCATCCCTTGGCTTGCAGATTTAGTTCTCTCTGGGCCTACACATCGTCTTCCCTCTGTACATATCTGCCTCCGTGTCCAAATCGCCTCTTTTAATAAGGACACCAGCCACGTTGTATTAGGGCCCACCCTAATCACCTCATGGGACCATGATTACCTGTCTAAAAACCCTATTTCCAAATAAGGCCACATTCTGCAGTATGGAAGTGAGGGCTTCAGCGTCTTTTGGGAGACACCTTCCATCCATAACACGCAGCTTTTTGGTCAGGCTGGCTCCAATTAACTAGTACTCGATAAACCTGACCTCCTCAGGGAGGCCAAGATGCTCAGGTGACAGAGCAGATGCTGTCCAAGTGAAAGAGCCTGGAGAGAGAGCTGGGCAGCTGGAAGCAGCAAGGATGAGAGAAACGGCAACCACCTCGTGAGTATGTTTTACTCTACTGATTTGTTGTAAAAACCACCCCAAACATCTGTTCGGGTTTGTCTCTGATCACACCTGCTGTGTGTGCAGCGTGCACTAATGTTCCAAAGGAAATGCAGGACACAGTCAGCTGCAGCCTCTGTCCTCAGCCTTCTGTGCAGTATATCAGCCAGGTTGGGGAGGGGAACGGGGTGCACAGAGAGGTCCCCTGTAATCATCATAGAGAAAGACTTTACATCAAAGACTGCATGGGAGAGGTGCAACGTAAGTGCACTATGAAAATAGAGTGTGTGACTTTTATTCCAAGTCAGGATGGCTTCAGGAGAGCATAGGCTTTGCTATGGACACAATTTCAACAGAAGGGGGGACAAGACATAAAGATAAAAGGCAAAGAGAACCAATGCCTACTGAGAGCTCTATGTGGAGGGCTATGCTGGGGTTCTCATGGAAGCTACCGCTCTCAAGCCTTACAGTAACCCTGGGCAACCGGTATTACGGCCAATTTGCAGGTGAAGAAGCTGAAACTTGGGACATTTCAGGGAAAGGGACTGTGGGGACAGAGTCCCAGAGAGCAGTTTCCAGGCTCTCACGTGGAGAGGTGCTGGCTCGGGTAGTAGATGGCTGTCAGCTGTGGCTGATTGACCGGTCAGCTGTAACCAGTGAGCCAATTAGCCCCTGATATAACTGCCGCAGCTCCACTGGTTAGAGAGTCAAGGGGAGTCGGGTCAGTTGGCAGAGAAGCGGACAACAGGTTGCAGGTCGTGTGGCTCCAGCCTCCAGTGAGACTATAGTGGTGTGACTCCCCTACCTATGGCTCCGTGGGTGTTCCTTTTTGGCCTCTCCATATCCTGTGTTCTTATGTGGGGAGCGGGACTAGAGACCCCACAGGCCGCCTCGCACGACAAATGGCACAGCGAGCAGGGTCTCCCGCAGGACAGGGACAAGGCCAGAATCCTAACCCCAACTCAGCTGAAAACCCAAAGGTCTTAGATAGGACAGGACTTGGGCCCTTAAGAGGTAGAAAACTACAAAATGAGTAAAACCAATTCATCTTAGCATTTCTGACAGTCAGGCATGCAAAATCAGAGGATTTTATTCCAAAAATATGAAATCCGCTCAAATTCACTGCAGTAGAAAATAAAAGAGTTTACTATAGCCAACACAGAAGAAAAAGTCAGAAAGGTATAAAATAGGTGATTTCTAAAAATAGAAGGGATCACGTGGCTTGCTAGGGTAGCTATGCACATGTGGGTGGGTTTGTGTACACGTTTTTTACATGCACATTTTTTCCCTTAAGCCATTAAAACCTTAGGAAAATTTTATGACAACAATGTGCCATGTACATAAAAGATGGATGGGTTAAAGTTACTGTTTTCTTAGGATCTGTCTGGTGTTTGACAGCCACGCACCAGTGAGCTATCTGGAAAGATTTAGGACCTCTGCTGTAAAATTATTTATTAGTTGTTATTTATACGTGCTCACTGGCAGACCACCCAGTGCTGTAACAACAAAAGCAGTCACGCTGCATCTCTCCAAAACAAGCAAAAGACCACGGGGACTGCCTTTAGGTGTCACCACTGAAAGATGTGGCTTCCGGCAAGGAAGAATGTTCTGTTTTGAAGGTGCTGCCACCCTAACAGAGCCTGGGCTACATATGAGAGGGCTCTGGCTCTGGCTAAGCCATCCCTTTTGGACCCTCAGTTCTGTCATTTGTAAAAGGAAAGGCTGAACCGAAGTCTCTCAGACCCCTGGATTTTTAGAAGACTGGAATCTGCTAGCAGTTGTACACTCAGCCCTGAATGTGATCTGGGGCTAATCTCACAGTGCCTGGGGCCTCAGGATCCAACAGGCTGCCAGCATCTCCTGACCTCCCGTTTGGCTGGAGTGAGCTAACAAGGCATATCTGAACATTCCTGAAGGCCTCAAAAGAAAAGCTCATTGTATGATGCTTCGTTTTATTAAATACGTCAAGGTTGTGGTTCCAGCAGGCCATCCAAGAAGAGATCGAGTTTTTCTGTTTGAAATGTAGAAAGTAACTATAGACTGCCACGTTTCTACTCCATACACTGATTAAAATAAAAAGCATAAAAATAAACTAACAAAGCAAGCTTCTCTCCCTACTCTGACCTCCCCCTCCCAAAAAAGAAAAAAATCCTTTGGAGTTTACTGTTATTTCCCTTGAGCAGTTACCTAAAAAAATTAATCAACCTAATACAGATAAACAAATACCTTCTCCTTCGGTATACAGGATTAGTCCACATTAATCCCCTCACTTTTAGTGACCAATATCTCTCTCCCAGGCTGAAGCTGGCATCAGCCAAAGTCTCATCATGTAATGACTAACTAATTCAGGGAGCTCACCAGTGGTATGCAAGGTCTGACCATTAAATTCGCGAGCTCATCCTAGAAAAAGTGCTACATACCTCATTGCTGAATATCACTATGGTCACCTTCAAAGTACTCCCCTTGGGAAGCTATGCACGACGCCAGCACCTAGTCCACCCTTCAAAGCAATTTTGGAATTCTTTTTCTGGAATGGCCATCAGAGCTGTCAGCGTATTACCCTTGATGTCCTGAATGTCATCAAAATATCTTCCCTTTCAATATTTCCTTTATCTTCAGGTAAAGAAAGAAGTCTTTGGGGGCCAGATCAGGTGAATAAGAAGGGTGTTCCAATACAGTTATTTGTTTACTGGCTAAAAACTCCCTCACAGACAGTGCCATGTGAGTTGGTACTTCAACATGACGCAAGAGCCATGAATTGTTGACGAAAAGTTCAGGTCATCTAACTTTTTCACGCAGTCTTTTCAGCACTTCCAAATAGTCAACTTGGTTAACTGTCCAGGTGGTACAAAATCATAATGAATAAACCCTCTGATATGAAAAAAGGTTAGCAAAATCATTGCAACAAGTTTGCAAACTTAATTGTCAAACTTTTGTAGTTAGTTCAGTCTCCCAGTTTTCTGAGGGTGAAGTTACCTATTTAACCAAGTCACCTAGGTCTTCTGACTAGACCGAAACTTCTGGTTCCAAATCCTGCCCTCTTCCCCTAAAGCTGGATGTTCTCCAGGTTGGGAGGAAGGAGCACAAAGGGATGTTACTGCTGAGCCCTCTCTGAATCTTTGCATATTTAGAGATTCCCAAATCTGGCTTCATCCCAATCACTTCTGGGGACCAACTCCTACCCCTGGCCTGATGAATCTGTCTACAGTTCTACATGTTTTCAAAGCTCCCTCAAGTAATTCAGGTTTAGAAACGATTGCACATTCATACTAAAAACCCAAGAATTCACAAAAATCTACCAACTTCTAGAGGAGAGAAGAGCACTTTAGGCAAGAATGAGATTCTCAAACAGAAAGAACATAAACAGATTCTTTTTCTATCTTGGGAAAAAGCAAAAGCAAAAAGTGAGATGTTGCAAAAGATCACAATATTCCTTAAAACTGAGTGGAAATAGTGAAAGAAGTTTTAAAAAGTGATTTTAAAATCAGAAAGATATTTTAATAATAAGAGCATTCAAACAGTAATGTTTGAATAAGGAGTATTTTAATGAAAGTTTTTCCTTTAAATGTTTATAATGGAAATTTCCAAACATACTCAAATTAGAGATGATAGTGTAATAAATCTCCAAAACATCATCCATTCTCCAATTATCCAGATTTTGCCACACTTGCTTCATCAAATCCTTTTTCCTTTGCTGAAGTATTTTAAAGTAAACCTCAGAAATCACCCTTGTTGTATGCTTTAATATGCATCTTTACAGAAGAAGCATTTGACAAAATTCAACATCCTTTCTTGATTTAAAAAAAACAAAACACTCAAACTAGGAATAAAAGGAAATTTCACAACATGATGAAGACTATATGTGAAAAACTAACAGCAAACATCATACTGAATGATAAAAGACTGAAAGCTTTACCCCTAAGAGCAGGGAAAAGACAAGGATGTTTACTTTCACCACTTCTTTTCAATGTAGTATTGAAAGTCCTAGCCAGAGGAATTAGTCAAGAAAAAAAAAAAAGAAAAGTTATCCAAATTGGAAAAGAAGAGGTAAAATCATTTCTGTTTGCAGATGACAATCTCATATGTGAAAACCCTAAAAAAAATTTTTTTCACTGTTAGAGTTAATAAACTCAGCACAGTTGCAGGGTACAAAAATTAACACACAAAAATTAGATGTATGTCTGTACACTAACAATGAATAATCCAAAAGAAAGTTAAGAAAACAATCTCATTTACAACAGTATCAAAAAGAATAAAATACTTAGGAATAAATTTAACAAAGGTAGCAAAAGACTTGTACACTAAAAGCTAAAAAAAAATTCTGAAGGAAACTAAAGAAGACACAAATAAATGGAAAGACATCTCGTGATCGTGGGCTGGAAAACTAAATATTGTTAAGATGGCAATACTAGCCAAAGCAATCTGCAGATTCAAATGAATCCCTATTAAAAATGCTTAGTACTTTTTGCAGAAATAGAAAAATCCATCCTGAAATTCATATGGAATCTTAAGGGACTCCAGTCAAAATAATCTTGAAAAAGAAGAACAAAGTTGGAAACACTTCCTGGTTTCAAAACTTACTACAAAACTACAGTAATTAAAGCAGTGTGGTACTGGCATAAGAACAGACATATAGACCAGTGGACTAGAATAGAAAGCTCAGAAAGAAATCATACTGGTCAAATGATTTTCAAAGGAGTATCAAGACCATTGGCATAGTCTTTTCAACAAATGGTGCTAAGAAAACTGGATATCCACGTGCAAAAGAATTAAATTGGACCTTTACCTTATACCATACATAAAAATTAACTAAAAATGAGACAAGACCTAAATGTAAGAACAAAAATTATAAAACTCTTAGAAGAAAGCAGGGGAAAGCTTTGTAACACTGGATTTGGCAATGACTTCTTGGTTACAAAAACACAGGCAACAAAAGAAAAATACATAAACTAGACTTCATCAAAATTGAAACTTGTGCAAAGTATATGTACATCAAACTATATATACTATCAAGAGAATAAAGAGACAACCCACAGAATGGGAGAAAATATTTGCAAATCAAATATCTGAGAAGGGACTAATATTCAAAATATATAAAGAATTCCTACAACTTAAAAACAACAAAAACCCTGCGATTTAAAAATGGGCAAAGGAGTCGAATAGATGTTCTGCAAAGGAGATATACAAATGGCCAATAAGCACATGAAAAGGTGCTCAACATCACTTGTAATTAGGGAAATGCAAACCTAAACCACAATGAGGGAACGCTTCACAACCATTAGAATGGTTACTACAAAAGAAAAAAAAATTGTTTTAGTAACAAGTGCTGGTGAGGATATAGAGAAATTGGCATCTTCGTGCATTGCTAGTGGGACTATAAAACAGTGCAGCCTCTATGGAAAATAGTACGGATGTTCCTTTAAAAGTTAAACATAGACTTATCATATGCTCACAAAAAAATTGAAAGCACAGACTCAAACAGATACTTGCACACCAATGTCCATAGCAGCATTATTCACTATAGCCCAAAGGTGGAAACAACACAATGTCCATCAACAGATGAATGGATAAACAAAATGTGGTATTATACATACAGAAGAGTATTATTCAGCTTTAAAAAGGAATGAAATTCTGATGCATGTGACAACATGGATGAACCCTGAAGATATTATGCTAAGTGAAATAACACAGATAAAAAAAGACAAATATTGTATGATTTCACTTTCATAGTACCTAGAATATGCAAATTCATAGAGATTAAAAATGTAACAGCAGTTACCAGGGGCTGGTGGAGATGGCATAATGGGGAGTTAGTGTTTAATGGGTACAGAGTTTCTGTTTGGGATGATGAAAAAGTTCTAGAAATGGAGGATGTCATAAAAATGGTGGTGTGAGGTCAGCCGCTTGAAATCTCCCCTGGAATTTATAATAAATTGAACAACTATAACTCCACAAAAGACTCCCTGCACAGCAGACAGACAAGACTAAGAGGCGCACTACTGAAATCATCTAAAGGTGGGCAAATTGCGCCAGCGGGGGAGGAGGGAAGGGAGAAGTGCAGAGACGGGGCCACACGGAGGCAGGATGCAGACCTAGCTCAGTGCTCTGAACTTGCTGCATCCCGGAACTACCACAGCTGCAGGACAGGGAAGAACTTGGATTGCTAGGGCTCCGATTATGGCCCACAGGGCTGAGGGGACGCATATAAAATGGCTGAACCCAACGTTCACAGCAGAGATCTCGGAGCAAAGACTGAGGGAAGAAGGCAGAAAACGGTGGTTTAAGCCCTCACTGCTGAGCAGAGAACGGAAGCCTTAGGCACTGAGACTAACCGCCCCCTCCCTACCCTCCCAGAGCTCACCCCGTGCCCATCTGCCCAGTGCTAGAAGCAGAACATAGCAGGGTCAGATCGAAAGAACAGAATATTTGCAGTTCTGAGAACTGTGGCCCGCAGACATGGTCTCGCAGCCCAACTAGTTGTGGCAGGGGAGGGAGCCGTGGAAGCAGGACTGGCTGTGGTGGTGGTCCCTGCCATTGCTCTGCGCCACCTCTCACAACACACCCCGCCCCTGACCCCACCTATCTGAGCGGATCCCTGCAGGAGTAAACAGAGCTGCTGAAACACACAGGCTCCGAATCTGGTGCAGGAAGAGCTTTGGAACTTCAGAAGCTCTCCACAACCCCCCACAGAGGCAGTGCCCTATGACCCAGGCAAACTGTTCACAGAGGAGAAGTCCACCTTCCAGGGAATCCCCCCATTGTGTGAGAAGCTGGAATAGTGCAGAGAAAACATAACACTGCACTGTGAGAGAGAATAAAAGGCTGCAGTCGGAGAGAAAATAATACATTCTACCAACACCTACTGGAAAACAAAAGAAAGACCTCTTTCTATCAACCTGTTACAGAACCCACTCCTGTAGATGTCTAAGAAGAGAAATAATAAATTATTAACTGCCATGAATAACCAAGGTAACAAGGCAGTTCAGAAAGAAAATGAAAAGTCTCCAGAAAATGAACTTAAAGATATGGAACTACGTGTGACTTAAATGACAGAGAATTCAAGATTGCAGTTCTGAAAAAACTCAACGAGATGCACGAAAACACAGACAGCCAGTTTAATGAACTCAGAAACACAATCAAAGAACAAAATGAACATTTTACCAAAGAGATTGAAATTTTAAAAAGGAACCAAATAGAATTTCTGGAGATTAAGAACTCAATAAAAGAAATGAAGAATGAAATAGCCATCTTAGGTAGTAGAGTTAACCAGATGGAGGAAAGAATCGGTGACGTCGAAGATAGAAATCTGGAAATGACACAGATGGAAGAAGAAAGAGACTTGAAACTTAAAAGAAATGAAAGAACTCTACAAGAAGTTTCTGACTCCATCAGAAAGAGCAATATAAGAATAATAGGGCATACCACAAGGAGAAGAGAGAAGGGAACAGAGAATATATTCAAACAAATAGTCAACGAGAACATCCCAAACTTGTGGAAAGAACTGGATCCTCCAATTCAAGAAGCAAATAGAACACCTAATTACCTCAACCCCAACAAGCCTTCTCCAAGGCACATTGTATTGAAGCTGTCAAAAATTAATGACAAAGAAAGAATCCTCAAGGCAGCCAGGGAAAAGAAGACGGTAACCTACAAAGGAAAGCCCATTAGATTATCATGAGATTTTTCAGCAGAAACTCTACAAGCCAGAGGGAATGGAACCAAATATTCAAACTATTGAAAGAGAGAAATTATGAGCCAAGAATAATATATCCAGCAAAGATATCCTTTAGATATGAAGGAGGAATAAAGACCTTTACAGACTTTCAGAAACTGAAGGAATTTTCTAACATATAACCTGCACTACAAGAAATACTGAAGGAGGCTATTCAACCAGCATTAATAGGGATAATTTGTGAGAACCAAAACATAAGAGGGGGGAGAGTAAAGACCTGAACCAAAATATGAGAATGGAGAAAGTAACCATGCTGAAGAAAATGGAATACTCTAAATATGAAACTTTCTTTTACATAAACTTAACAGTAACCACTCAAAAAGAAATCCAGAACTGAAATATATACTGTAATAAAAGAAGAAACAGAGGAAAAAATCATAGAATACCACCACACAGAAATAATAGACAACAACAAAAAGGCAAAGAAACAATAGAGACACAGTCTTACCAGAAAACCAAAGATAGAATGATAGGAAATCCTCACATATCAATAGTCACCCTAAATGTAAATGGACTGAACTCACCAATAAAAAGGCACGGAGTAGCAGATTGGATCAAAAAACTAAACCCAACCATATGCTGCCTCCAAGAGACACATTTCAGCTACAAGAACAAACATAGATTCAAAGTGAAAGGGTGGAAATTGACACTCCAAGCAAATGGTATCCAGAGAAAACCGGGTGTAGTCATACTGATATCAGATGAAACACACTTCAGGATAAAAAAGGTAACAGGAGACAAAGATGGACATTTCATAATGATAAAGGGGACTATACAACAAGAAGACATAACAGTCATCAATATTTATGCCCCCAATCAGGGAACACCAAGATATACCAAGCAACTACTAAGAGAACTAAAGGGAGAAATTGACCAAAACACAATTGTACTAGGAGACCTAAGTACATCACTGACAGTTATGGATAGATCGTCCAAACAGAAAATAAAGAAATAGCAGCCCTAAATGACACATTAGATTAAATGGACATAATTGACATTTATAGAGCATTCATCTTAGAACATCAGACTATACATTTTTTTCTAGTGTTCATGGAACATTCTCAGGGTAGACCATATATTGGGACGTAAAACTAGCCTCAGCAAATTTAATATTGAAATCATACCAAGCATATTCTCTGATCACAAGGCTTTGAAATTGGATATCAACTACAAAATGAAAGCAGGAAAAACCACAAATATGTGGAGATTAAACAACATACTTTTAATGAGCAACTAAGTCAAAGAAGAAATAAGAGGAGAGACCAAAGATACATAGAAACAAATGAGAATGAAAATACATCCTACCAAATATTTGGGATGCAGCGAAAGCAGTTGTAAGAGGAAAATTTATATCGTTACAGGCCTATCTCAAGAAACAAGAAAAATCCCAGATAAATAACTTCATGTTACACCTTAAAGAACTAGAAAAAGAAGAAAAAAATGAAACCCAAGGTCAGCAGAAGAAAGGAAATAATAAAAATCAGAGCAGAACTAAATGAAATAGAGAACAAAAAGACAATAGAAACAATTAATATGACAAAGAGCTAGTTCTTTGAAAAGATTAGTAAAATTGACAAACCCTTGGCTAGACTCACTAAGATAAAAAGAGAAAAAACACTAATAAACAAAATAAGAAATGAAAGAGGGGAAGTTATCACGGATGCCACAGAAATACAAAGGCTCATCCAAGAATACTATGAAGGACTATATGCCACCAAATTCAATAACCTAGAAGAAATGGACAAGTTCTTAGAAACATATAGCCTTCCTAGGCTGAATCATGAAGAATTGGAAAATCTAAATAGACCAATCACACCAGTAAGGAAATTGAATCAATCATCCAAAACCTTCCCAAAAGCAAAAGTCCGGGACCAGATGGCTTCACTAGTGAATTCCACCAAACCTTCAAAGAGGATCTAATACCTATCCTACTCAAACTCTTCCAAAAAATTGAAAAAGAGACAATATTCCCTAATTCATTTAATGAAGCCATCATTACCCTGATACCAAAACCTGGTAAGGATAACACAAAAAAAGAAAACTACAGACCAATATCTCTGATGAATACAGATGCAAAAATCCTAAACAAAATTCTAGCAAATCGAATGCAACAATGCATTAAAAAGATTATTCATCACGACCAAGTGGGGTTCATCCCAAGGGTACAAGGATGGTTCAACACACGCAAATCCATCAATGTGATACATCACATAAACAAAATACAGGACAAAAATCATGTGGTTATATCAATTGATGCAGAAAAAGCATTTGGCAAGATACAACATCCATTTATGATTAAAACACTTAATAAAATAGGTGCAGAAGGAACATACCTTAACATAATACAGGCCATATAGGACAAACCCTCAGCTAATATCATAATTAATGGTGAAAAACTGAAGACCTTTGCTCTACGTTCAGGAACACGACAGGACTGTCTCCTATCACCTCTGCTTTTCAACATAGTGTTGAAAGTCCTCGCCAGAGCAATCAGGCAAGAGAAAGAAATAAAAGGCATCCAAATTGGGAATGAAGAAGTTAAATTGTCACTCTTTGCAGATGACATGATGCTATATATAGAAAACCGTAAAGACTCCACCAAAAAGCTATTAGAAACAATAAACAAATATAGTAAAGTTGCCAGCTACAAAATCAACGTACAAACGTCCATTACATTCCTGTACACTAACAATGAAATCTCAGAAAAAGAAATTAAAAAACAAAAGTTTCTGTTGCAATTGCAACAAAAAGAATAAAATACCTAGGAATAAACTTAACCAAGGATGTGAAAGACCTATATGCTGAAAACTGTAAGACATTTTTGAAAGAAATTGAAGAAAACACAAAGAAATGGAAAGACATTCCGTGCTCATGGATTGGAAGAATCAACATAGTTAAAACGGCCATATTACCGAAAGCAATGTACAGATTTAATACAATCCCCATCAAAATCCCAATGGCATTTTTTAAAGAAATAGAACAAAAAAATCATCTAATTTGTATAGTACCACAAAAGACCCCGAATATCTAAAGCAATCCTAAGAAAAAAGAACAATGCTGGAGTTATCACACTCCCTGACTTTATCTTGTACTACAGGGAAACAATAATCAAAACAGCATGGTATTGGCAGAAAAACAGACACACACACACCAGTGGAATAGAACTGAAAACCCAGAAATAAACCCACATAAATATGGACAGATAATTTTTGACAAAGAACCCAAAAACATAAAGAAAAGACAGCCTCTTCAATAAATGGTGCTGGGAGAATTGGAAAGCCATGTGCAAAAGAATGAAACTGGACTGCTATCTGTCACCATGTACCAAAAGTAATTCAAAATGGATCAAAGACCTAAGCATAAGATCTGAAACAATAAACCGCATAGAAGAAAACATAGGTACTAAACTTATGGACCTTGGGTTCAAAGAGCATTTTATGTATTTGACTCCAAAGGCAAGGGGAAAAAAAAGCAAAAGCAAAAATAAATGAATGGGACTATATCAAACTTAAAAGCTTCTGCACAGCAAAAGAAACCATCGATAAAATAAAGAGGCAACCAACTGAATGGGAGAAGATTTTTGCAAACAATGCCTCCAATAAGGGGCTAATATCCAAAATATACAAGGAACTCATACAACTCAACGACAAAAAAACAAACAACCCAATTGAAAAATGGGCAGAGGAACTGAAGAGACATTTCTCCATACATACAAATGGCAAATAGACATATGAAAAAGTGCTCAACATCACTAATCATCAGAGAAATGCAAATAAAAACCACAATGAGATATCACCTCACCCCAGTCAGAATGGCGATCATCAACAAGACAAATAGTAACAAGTGTTGGAGAGGCTGTGGAGAAAAAGGAACCCTCATACACTGTTGGTGGGAATGCAGACTGGTGCAGCCGCTACGGAAGGCAGTGTGGAGATTCCTCAAAAAATTACAGATAGAATTACCATATGACCCAGGAATCCCTCTCCTGGGCATCTATCCAAAAAATCTGAAAACATTTATATCCATAAAGATATGTGTGCTCCAATGTTCACTGCATCTTTACTTACAATGGCCAAGACATGGAAATTACCAAAATGTCCTTCGGTAGATGAATGGATAAAGAAATTGTGGTATATATACACAGTGGAATACTATTCGGCAGTAAGAAAAGATGGAATAGGACCGTTTGTGACAACATGGATGGATCTTGAGATTATAACGCTAAGCGAAATAAGTCAGACAGAAAAAGTAGAGAACCACATGATTTCATTGATATGTGGTATATAAAACTGAAAACAACAAAAGAACAAGACAAACAAAGGAACAAAAACTCATAGACATAGACAATAGTGTAGTGGTTACCAGAGGGTAAGGTGGAAGGAGGGTGGTAGATGAGGGTAAAGAGGATCCAATATATGGTGATGGAAGGAGAACTGACTCTGGGTGGTGAACACACAATAGGATTTATAGATGATGTAATACAGAATTGTACACCTGAAATCTATGTAGCATTACTAATAATTGTTACCCCAATAAAATTTAATTTAAAAATAAATGAATAATAAGTTCTGGAAATGGATAGTGGTAATGGTTGCACATATCATGAATGCACTTAATGTCACTAAGCTGTACACTGAAAAATTGGTTAAAATGGTCAATTTTATGTTATATTTTTATCATATTAAAAAATAATGCCTCTCTAAAAAAATATAGACATTTTCTTAACATATTTTTAAGAATTTTAGAAGGTGGCCTTAAAACTTAGTCAGTTCTAAACACTTTTAGATTCTCCTTCCCACTGTCCCTTTCTGGAGTCTCACCCTAGTTGACCAACTTCAATAGAACAGCAAAACATTACTTTCTTTTCTTAGAGCTTATCATTTCTACAATCACGATCTAAATTAGGAGTCAGCAAACTATGGCCCTTGATCCAAGTTTACCTTCCCACCTGTTTTTGTATAGCTTGTAAGCTAAGAATGATTTTTACATTTTAAAATAGTTGAAAAAATTAAGATGAGTAATATTTCGTGACACATGAAAAGCATACGTAATTTAAATTTCAGTGTGATAATAAAGTTTCATTGGAACATAGCCATGTTCATTCTTTTATATATTGTCTGCGTCTGCTTTTGCACTACAAAGCAGAGCTACTCAGGTACCAGACAGAGGATATGGCCTGCACAGCCTGAAATATTTACTACCTGGTGCTTTACAGAAAAACACTGCCAATCCCTGGTCTAAATGACCAACTCAGAAAAGGCAAAACTGCAATGTCAAACCACAATAGATTTTCCATTGAGCTAATACTACACTCAGTTATTTTTTTAAAACTGTTCAATAACATGGCCATTCTCAGATTGAACTGACCTTTACTTTCACAAATCAAATGGTTGGGGGAGAGGAGGTTACCATATTTGAAGAGTTGAGTAATTGTGGGAGAAAATGCTAGCTACCTAACCCAATATAGCATCTATAGTCCCCTTCTTCTGTGGTAATAGAATCCTCAGTTTATAGCGGGGCCAGCCAGAAAGTCTTACACGATATTTCTGTGAGGTCTCCATAAAGGATGTACATGATGTGGGGGACAGGAGAGACCACTCCTTCCTGCTGCCTGGAATACGGGTGTAATGACTGGAGGTTAAACTGCCATCTTGGAACATGAGGCAAAGCACCAGAAAGGGCACATCAGCAAGACAGAAAGAGCCTGGTGACACTGGGAGCTGCCCTACCAGCCCTGGACTTCTCTCAGGTGAAAAAAACGTTTATCTTGTGTAAGCCACTGTTATTTTAAGTTTTCTGATATATGCAGTCAAACCTTACCCTAAATACTACAGTGGTATAAAGAAATAAAAGATAATCTTAAACACAATTCTGAATGGGTTTGTGTTTTTTTTTTAAGACAAATATAAGTCCTACTTGGGGAAAGCTGAGGGGGAAGAGACAGACAGTTCATTTGGTCAGGACCTTACATTAACAGTGGGAAGAAAATGGGCATATTATGTCTCATATCATTTAAGTGGGCTGTAATATATAAACACTTTCTTGTTTGTTTATAGAATCTCTCAGAAAAGATAGATAAGAAAGCCAAAACAGAAGTTGTCTTTGGTAAAGGGAACTGGAGGGCTATTTGAAGTTTTTAACCGTGAACTTGTGTTACCTTCAAAAAAATTTCTTGCTGCAATAAACAATAAATTAGTGGTACAAATGCTGCAAATTCAAGCCTAAATTCCCTATAACACTTTGAAATAATATTGATGAAAGATTTGAGGAAGTCATTTGTATTTTAATATAGATTAGTTTGGTCAGATTATTTTCCAGCAATAGACTAAAATTATTGTTCACTTATGCATTCAAATGCTTGACATGACAAATTTATTACACATCAAATTTATTCAATAAAAAAATTTGGAAAAAAATGTTTATTGAGAGCCTACTATGTGCCACTGTCCTAGTGTTTGGGAATACAACAAAATCAGTTATCAAACAATTAAAATACAACTTGCAAATAGCAGAAGGGAGTTTTGAAGTCAGGAAGGAAGGGTAATTGAGAAGCCTGTGACACAAGGAGCAGACAGGACTGAGATTTGAATGGGGGTCTTTGGCCAGATACAGGACACTGAACGCTTGAGAGATGGGAAAGGAGAGAGCCAGGAAGTGGAATAGATACTAGGACCAAAACAAGGAGCTGGGAGACATTTTCCTGGATCTCACAATTGACCTCTCAGAGGCCGCCAAGTTGACCTTTCACCTCCTGCCAAGGCAGTCACGCCAACCCCACTCAGCCTGCCTGCAGTGTCACAGGGTAAAAACAGGACAAAATCTGAAGGGAGCAGAAAGGGTGCCCCAGCCACTACAGGAACTTTTTTCAAGGATAGGCCAGTTTTCTGGGAGCATTTTTCAGCATACATGCAACTTAGCAACTCAGCGAGACAAATGCTGATCACAGCACCCAAAATTTATTAATCCCCAAATTGAAAGCAATTCATCATCCAATTAATTGATGGGTCAATTTAGTCAAAATGGCCAAACTCATTCATATATGCAGCAAACTGTTATTTCCAAACAAAAATCCATATTTTGCCTTCAAATAAACAACGATGCTGCACTGTAATTAGTCCATCCAGCATCGGCAGACAGAATTGAATCTCTTTATTGCCTGTAATTTTCCTTCTCCATTGTCAGAGAATAAAAGACTGATGCTGACACGATCAGCTATTTTCTGTATCGGGGCAGGGGAGGAATAATAATCTTTACATGTGAAAGAAGAAAAATCTGCCAAATTTAAAAAATAAAGAAAATAAATCCCAGAAGAGATGGGAAAGGTAAAAAGAGAGTTTCAAAATTAAGTCACCCCAAACTGTCACAGCAGAGAACTCTCCAGGATGATGTTGGTTTGTAAGCATGGCGAGTGCCGCCACTTCTGAGATTACAACTTCAGTTGAAACTAAAAACTCCACTAGGAATACCCAGAGATATAGTGATGATGACATAAACAGCTCAAAAAGAAGCCCCCAGTTATAAGATGTGACAAAAGGGGAAAGGGACTGCAGATGCTTTTTTGGCTCTGTGCAAACTCCTGAGACCCCAGGTGGAAACTGTGAAGTAATAGAAGTAATTTGGTTTTTAAATCTGTGAGAAGAGGAATACACAGAATGAAATGGAACAAACATCAGGGAAAATTGAGATTTCTTGTGGTGTTATTCCCCAAGTGGAAGCACTCTGCCTACTAAAACAGCTGTGAGAAATCCCGACTTTCTCACACTCTTTCATTACCAAAGCCAGTCAGATTTTCCTACACTCATGCAATTTCCATCACCTCAAAAGAGAATAGTCACTCTCTAAAGAGGCACAAATCCATTAGAGGTTGTTTTTTTTTTTTTTTTTAACAAATAAACATTTTTAACTTAAAAAAAGAAAGTATATGAAGTTGAGACATAGTAAGTTCATTTTCACTCGTTTTGCACCTTACTCTTCCCAGGAGGGTCTAAAGTGCTTCAGTGACAGAAGACCTTCTCAGGCAGCAGGGGCCGCCTTCTGAGGACAGGCAGCCCTGGCGCAGGATCGTGGCCTCATTATTAGGGCCGGAACCCACATTTCCTATCTGCTTATGACTTAGTCTTTCCATCAAGCTCACTTCTGATGGGAAATAAAGATGATCCAGGGGCTTTACGCCTCTGGTCCTACTAAACAAACACCCCACGTAACCAGGTTCCATACTGCTGGAAACCCCCATGTTTTAGAACATGGCCAAGAAGGTGGGAGCAAAAGGCTTCTAAGCACCCCAGACGCTGAAGTTCTCCCAGAGCCCTTACTTATTAGTCCTACGCTTCATGCTCTTTTCTTTATTTCTTTACATATATTGTTCTGCTCTGACTTTCCGGAACAGCAGACACACTGATTTTTAAGAACACAGGATCAGTGGGTCCATATTCCTGCTTTCAGAAAAAAAGTTTATTAAAGAAATCAAGAAGGTATATAGTATTTTAGAAAATTTTCCTTCAACGTGATTCACATGAGCAGTAAACATGGAACACCCTTCCTTTCTCAATAAAGCTGTACAGGGAACCTTTTATCAGACCCAATTATTATGCTAATCCACCAAACATTGACTATTTAACCACATGCCAGGCTCAAGGCTGAGTACATACATTATTTCATATAACCTTTACAATATCCTCATTTCACATATTAAGGAAATAAAGCTCAGAAAGGTTTAAAAAAAAAAATGCAGGTCAGTCTAACTCCAGAATGTCTTTTACCTATTCACCACGCTACGGTATTCTGTATTGATAACTAATTGTTTTATGTACACGCACCCATTGCATAGATTTTTAAAACTCCTTAAAAGTAGGAATTAAGTCTTCTACTTATCCTAATAGTACCATAAGCAAAGTTCAGATCATTAAAAAGGCATTTAAATACAAGCTGACTTCAGTACCAAATAACTCATTTTTTAACTATCCTATTTCTCAAAATCCTATAAAACCACCCAATGAGGACTTTGAGCCCATGACCACTCTGTGAAGGGAGAGGCAGGAATAGGCAGTGTCACCACACTGTCCCATCTCACTTCTCACTTCGCACTGGGAACCCCAGGGCCATGGGTGATTTTAACAGTAAAACATGACTAAAAGAAGATGTTCCCTGAAGCACAGGGTGATTTCCCCTCAACCAGAATACATGAATAAAAATTATCCAAAATTCTCCCTAATAAGCACACATGTTTTTTTTATGCCCTCAGAGCTAAGTCTTAGATTAAAAGACCCAAGACTCAGTCAACATCCTCTCTAACTGTAGACAAATTAGTGCAAAAGTCAAAAACAGGATTCACACAGGGTGGCCGCTTAGCTCAGTTGATTAGAACGTGGTGCTGATAACACCCAGGTTGCCGGTTCGATGCCCGCATGGGCCAGTGTAAGCTGCATCCTCCTTAAAACAATAAATAAATGAAAAAATTTAAAAGCAGGATTCACAGGCTTATATGTATAGATATTTAATTCATTATTAGCTTTAGCTAATGGAATATGGATAGGTTAGTCAAGCCAAACTGATACAGAAAAAAATAATTTACAAGATTTTTTAACAACCAAAGGCAGTTTTTTAAAAACCCAAGACCCAATTATGTCTTTTATGCTCGATCTCTTCCTCTTCTCCTTTTCCGTATTTGCACACTCTTATTAAACCATTTCAAATCATACCAACGTTAAGGATCAATTTCTTAAAAATGAAAAAGAGAAAAATTGAGGCAAAGATGAGTTGCTTCGTTGTTTTAACCAAAGGCAAGCAAAGAGACGTAAACCAACAAAGATTTGGAAACTTTATTTTCACTCACCTATACTTAGTCACCATATGAGAGATACGACATAGTTTATTTTCTTAAACCTTTGAGATCTCTTCAGGCTCACTTGGAGGTGCTAAGGAACCTCACCCCTAACCCTCCCAAATCCTTAGGCCTAAAGGATTAAATCATCTGTAATAGACAAAATGTAAACAGGACCTAAAGCAGAAAAAACGCTACATGTGAATGTAACCTGATTTGCGGTGTTATCATCTATTGATTTATAAATCTGGCATGGACCATGGGGAGAAGGGGCGCACAGACAGTACGAGAGGCAAATACAGCAAGACACCACAGTATTGTTGCCCCCACCCCCAGGCCTGGCAGAGGTGCTCCACCCGCCCAGCCCCTTACAGCAGAGTGGGCACCAGAACGTGCCAACAGCACCTCCACAAGTGCAACTCGTCGCGTTCCCCTTGCTCAGAACCCAGACAAGCAAACTGATGATTATATTTTGGCTTCGACTGTTCGTTTTCTTTAGGAAAGTACACTCTAGCCAGCAAAAAATAAGTTTCTAGGCCCCCTCCGTAGGTACATCTCATTCTAAATTAACAAACAGGCATTTTGATTAACACATCAATCTCCACTGGCCTGGTTAGTGCTAAGGCACGCCAAGGGAGACTGCTCTGCTCTCAGGGTGCTGACAAAATACAAGATTCTGTGCCAACAAGAAGCACCACCAAGGAATGCAAGGCTGTGAGGTTGTTTCCGCCGTTCGGGCAATTCCCTGGAAACAGGCTTGCCTCATCAGGCCTCTGTCAAAGTTCCACAACCTCCACCTAGGCCGAAGGTGGCTCCAGGGGCCCCTCTTATTTGTGTGCATTTCTCTCAAACTGGCTTTCAGATGAATTGAATTAAGATCCCGGAGGGGAACCAGGCCAAATGAAAGGAGTTTGTGAACGTGTGAATAATAACAGCACACAGCATGCTGCACACCCTTCAGCACGCAAAACAGGTGGGCCCTAAGACACTTTTGCACCTCAGTAGCAAAATCAAGCTTTCAGCTTTTGCAATTCCAGGCCCTTTTACTTTCTGAGAGATTATAATGCCCTCTTGTGGGAAATAGAAAGGTAAAGATTCATGGTATTTCCCCATACCTTCATCCAGGGACACTACGGAGAGAAGAAGCAGCATCTCAGGGTAAGAACTGACAGTCACCATTTGGGAATGGGCACAGTTCTGTCACATCTTTTGGTTTTTCAAAAGAAACCGGAAGCCCACACTTTTTTAAAATCAGATTTTGCATAATGTGAGCAACCAATTCCATTTTTCAGAAAAGTATTTGGCAGGCACCCAATTTGTAAACTGGGTGTTGCATATTAGCCTATAGAATAGTCTGGTGAGCCTGGAATGCGGGGTGTTAATATAGTTTGCATACAGAGAATTGTTAGATACGTGGTATCGGCATAGTTTGGGGAGACTGGAATACAGAGTGCATGCTGGCTGGAAAGGTAAGATGAGGGCTTGAAGAAGTGTGAAATTTATCTTTTGATCAGTGGACTACTACCAAAGGCTTTGTATCAAAGCCACAGGTTCCGAGCTTTAGAAAAATTGCTGTCGGATATGGCATTGTGACTAGTCCCAGCTAGAGCAGGATTAAAAGCAGAACCAAGTAGCTCAAGTAAGCCCCCCCACCAAACATGGCAGAAAACTACAAGATGCTTTGTCACTGAATGGAGTCTCCTTGCTCAGATTTAAGGCTTTCTGATAGAAGAGCATAGAGGGGGGCTCAGGAGTACCCCAGCTTTGTAGCAGGTATGACCAGATGTCTTCTCCGCCCCACACATGACTAGAATGTGGGACCTCCCAACATGGAGGCTCCACTGGGGAAGTAAAGCCAGTGATGCTGAGAGATGTTCTCTGCTCCTGTCAGGGTTAGGGAGTCAGTGAACAAGACCACAAAGCAGACCAGTGAGACCTGGAAAACATTAAAACTTTCCTGCGGGGTTTGACTAATATTGGGGGTGGGGAGGGGTATAGTGAAAGGTCCTTTCTAAGGAGAATTGAGAGGCAAGTCAGAGCTCAAAACAGAAGACACTTCTCACTGATGGTGATGGAGGGTGATGAGAGCCGGCATCATATGTCAAGACTGGTTCCAAACAACCCTGGCCAAAAAACTCCTAAGAACAGACCGCATCTTTGCTTCTTTTTAATCAACTGGAAACATTTGAAAGCCTTAAAACCGTGTCTCTTCTCCTGGAAGAAATGTATGCCTTTTGTGTTTGAGGTCAATACTCAACGAAGTAGCCACGTGTTTCTTCAAGTGTGGTCCCTGGCCCACCTGCATCGAATCACCAGGGTTAATTGTTAAAACTTGCAGATTCCTGGACCTCAGACCCACAGAATCAAACTATACGGAGGAAGAGCCTAGGAATTTGCATATTTCAAACAGCTCTCCAGCCGATTGGTCAGTACACTTAAGTCTGAAAACACTGGCATTTTAGACCCTCCCAGGCAGGGGAAGGGCACCTTGTGCAGAAAGCTTCGTTCCTCTTCAAAAACAATACTGTAAGATTCATTCCTGTGATAAAGCCATTGTTGCAAGGCTATCAAATCATAATCTGTGATTTGAGAAAGCCCAGTGATTCTCAACCAGAGGCAATTTTGCCCCCCAGGGGACAGTTGGCAGTATCTGGAAACATTTTTTTATTGTCACACCTGGGTGGGTGCCACCAGCATCTAGTGGTCAGAGTCTAGGACTGCCGCTAAACATCCTATCATGCACAGGACAGGCCCCCACAACAAAAACGACAGCGTGTGCCACAGTTGAAAAACCCCGCTCTAACCTAAGTCCAGACTTTTCATAAATTAATATAGAAATCTAAGCATGAATTTTTAGCCTTTTTTTTTTTTAGCTGCCAAACATCTGAAGCCCTTCTCTTGTTTGAGTGATTTCCAACCATATTCACTTTGTGAGAGGTAGTTCCCACCCTTCCCAATCCCCAATTCTATAGTGAGGCATGTGACCAAGTCCTGGCCAATCAGAAGCTCCCATCTGGAAATTTTAATGTAGAACAAGTAATGCAGAAAGAAAATTTTTAAGTGGTGTAAGAGTGAAGAATTTATTCCACAGGCAGGGACAGTGGCAGGGCTAGGGCTGTGTCCAGTTCACCTGAAACTAATGTAAAATAAAATTGAATGTCAACTGTGACTGAAAAAAAAATTTAAATATATATGTCTATATTTGTGTGTATATTTAGATATATATGGATAGATAGATAGATACATCTGCATTTACCAGAAGTGCCCAAAAAAATGTATACACATTTTAAGAGATGTTAACACTCTGGTCAACGTTGCTCAAGCAGTAGTTCACCGTAATCAGAAGTGTCTGGACGCTGATGGTAACCACTTTGAGCACCTCTTGTCATTGCAGAAGTCAAACGTGACTTGTGTTCATCTTTTGTTGTCAGTATATATTAATAGGGATTTTTCCTTTCTTAAAATGTGTATACATTTTTTTGGCACCCTCTGTATGTATCTATATATAGGTATAGATATGTATCTCCACCCCTAGTTCCGACATCTTCTTATGCAGGAATTAGAAGCTTGAGAAGCTAAGGGTGGCCACACAGAAACCCTAAGTCCACACACGATGACAACTCAGATCAGACACAAAGTGCACTATAGAAGACACGGAACTATCTCACCATGTTTTTGTTGCTTATTGTGAAATTATGTAAGATTCTTTAAAATCCTTTTGGGGAAGAAAGCACCTTAATAAAATCCATTTCTAGATGGAGCAGTGGGGGAGAAATGAAAAGGCTTGATTCATGGATGCATCAGGATTTCAGGAATGCCATCATTGGCGCAAGGAGCAAGGAGGGCTTCCAAGCCCAGAGCCCAGTGGAGAAAAGGCTCCGAGATGGTGTGAAGTGGGACATCATAAGGAAAGAGAGAAACATGCCAGCCTTGCAATGGAACAGGTTTCAAAAGTCCACACACGGATTATTGGAAGCTTGAAATATATTCCTCACAAAAGCATTGCTTCACATGGTGGCGGAAGTCCCAGGCTAGCTCACAAAAAAACCCTGCTAAACAGTTAGGAACTGCTACATGTAGACATAATCAGGGAAAGTTGTGGAAGTGACGGGTGCTTTTTTGTACACTACCTGAAGGTTATCAAAGGATGCTGAAGGTTATCAAAGGAAAAGCAGGTCAGTAGGAGCGGTGGACACAGGCAGGAGGCTATAGCCTGCACATGTGCTTTATGTGTTAAATATAAATGTCTTAAGAACCCTTTTAACTTCCTTAGCTGTTCAGGCACATATGGGTCTCAGCTTATTCTTCCTATCACATGCACCCATAGTTGTTTGCTCTGTAGTCGTCTTTAAGTTCAATCATCATATTAAAATAAATGTTCTTCTCCCTTTCCAGAAATCTGGATTTTCAGTGTTGAAAGGGACCCTCGAGATCATTTTATCAAACCTCCTGTCCAATGCAGGAATCCTTCCCACAGCATCCTGCCAGGTACACACCCCACTCAAGGACCAGAGGCAGTCCTCTTCAAGTCTCTATGCTTCTAACTGCTACCAAATTCTTCTTTATTTTTTTGACCCCAAATCAGTTTTCACAAAGTGACCTTCATTGGTTTTCATTCTACCCTGTGACTAACCCAGAACAAGTACAGGCCTTCCACTGCAGACTATGGCCTTTCCAATAGAGTTGAGCATCTATCCATCCCTGATCTTATCAAGTTCAAGTTTGTTCATTTCCAGAATGCGTTCCCCATAACCTGGCTCTCCTGGTCACTTGCTGGTATCCTTTCAAAATGAAGTGTCCAAATGAAAAAACATTCTTCAGTTGTCATCTGACCAAGCCAAATCCAATGAGGTAATTATATCTGCTGACCTGGACACCCTCCTTCCATTCAGCCTAAAACGGAGTTAATGCTTCTTAGGAACAACAATATACCATCAGATCACATTAAACTGTGGTTAAGTAAAACCCAAAGAACTTTTCACAAACTATGGCCAAGACAAACCTCTCCCGTTATGAATGTATATAATTAATTTTTCATCCCAAATGTAGAACTTCATGCTTACTACTCTTGTTAAGTTTCAACTTGGTTTTGGGCCCAACATTCCAGCCTGTCAAAGATAACTTTGAATCTTGATTCTATCATCTATCACATTTGCTATATTCTTCCCATTTTGTGTTTTCAGTACATGTGATAAGGGTGATGTCTATGTTTTCATCCAAGTTTTGATAAAAATGCTGACCAAGACAAGGCTAATGATGGAGTCCTGTAGCATGTGCTAGTGATATTATTCCAAGTAGGCAAAAAGCCATCAATCGACACACTCTCTGGGCCTCCTTGTTCGATGAGCTGGGAACCTACTTAATTATACTATCATCCAATCCATCTTTCACCAACTTTATCTACAAGGATATTTTGAAAGAGTCAAGAAGTCAATCATTTCCTCTTATAATCATTTTTTCTTATCCATACCTCTATTACACAAAACAGGCCCCTCCCCCAGGCTTCCAGTTTGTATTGTGCAACCCCACAGCCCCCGAGCTCAGCAATTGGACCCTGGGGAGGAACCCTGGATGCCAGAGTAACCACGTCACAGGCTGGCCCCATCAGCCCTCTTCTCCTGGAAATTTGGAAATAGTGCACTGAACTCTACTTAGTCTCTTTGGTGACCTGAAATGAGAAGTGGTGTAAAGCTAGCACTGCGGCAGCCACACATGGCCAATGTGCAGAGGAAGTCAGAGTGCCGAGAGGAAACTGAATCAGACAAGGCCCCAAAGAGTCCATGAAGCCTGAGAAAGACATTCATTCATTCTAACTAGCCTTCAGTAATTTGTGGAAAAGTCAGAAAAAAACATCGGTCCATTTTCAGCTCTGTGACACATCTCCACTTTTCCCTCAATTCTCTAAAGTCACCAGCAGAGGTTCAAGAACAACTCTGGAAACATCTTCAGAACCCTAAGATGCAAATTCTCCGGGTCTAGGAAAACACCATCATATAGGATAGGGACCACCTCATTGTCTGATGATTAATTTCTTTATTTTAATTGTATTGTTATAAGAACACTTAACATGAGCTCTACCCTCTTACAATTTTCTGTGTACAATAGTATATTGTTGACTATAGGTGCAATACTGTACAGCAGAGCTCTAGAACGTATTCATCTTGTACAACTGAAACTTTGTTTGTTGATTTTTTTTTTCCCCATTTCCCCCTCCACTCAGCCCCTGGCAACCACCATTCCATTTGTTGATTCTATGAATTTGACTGTTAGATAATTCAGGTAAGTAGAATCATGTAGTATTTGTCTTTCTGTGACTGGCTTATTTTACTTTGCATAATATCATTAAGGTTCATCCATGATGTTGCATTTTGCAGAATTTCCTTCTTTTTTAGAACTGAACATATTCCATCATATGTACATACCATATTTTCTTTATCCATTTATCTATCTTGGCTATTGTGGATAGTGCTGCAATGAATACGAGAATGCTAATATTGCTTTGCGATTCTGACATCAATTCTTTTGGATAAATACACGGAAGTGGAATTGCTGAGTTATAAGGCAGTTCTATTTTTAAGTTTTTGAGAAACGACCATACTGTTTTCCATAGTGGCTGTACCATTTTACATTCCCACCAACAGTGTATAAAGGCAACCTACAGAATGTGATAAAATATTTGCAAACCATATATCTGATAAGCTTTATTTATCAGGTTCCATTTATCTCCAAAATATATAAGGAACTCCTATAACTCAACAGCCAAAAGAATTAATCTGATTTAAAAATAGTCCAAGGACTTGAACAGACACAGGTATATGAAAAAACATTCAATGTCACTAATCATCAGGGAAACACAATTCAAACCCACAATGAGATACCACATGACACCTGTCAGAATGGCTATTATCAAACAGACAAGTCACAATTACTAATTTGTAAAAAGTCCAGAGATGTTAAAGAACCCGAACAAGTTTTCTCAAAGCTTATAATTAATCAGAACCAAGACTAGAATTCAAATGTCCTACCTCACTGTCCCATGTTCTTTCCCTGACTTTCCCCACTTGAAGCAGGATAGAAGAACAACGGATTCAATTAACTCTTTGCTTTTCATTTTGAGCTCTTGTTCACAGATATTACACAGACTTTCTTTATTTGAAGAACAGAGTTGAAATACATTGTACTTGAAGGAGAAAATGGATAGTTCAGGGGAAATGTTTTGACTTTTAAAAATAATCATCACATAAAGGATAATGTTTCTAAAATTAAGTAACTGACCAGCACAGGCAGAAATTAAACGTATTCCTTACATTACAAACTCAGTTTGTTAACATTAGAATGAGGGGCTTTGGCATGCTGTGCAATCCAAAATACATGGAGATGTTTGACAGCCACCAGCAACACTGTCCTCTCGTTTTAGAGAAACAATCATGGATGCTTCCGAGTTACTTTGAATGAGCCACTGAAGAAGACGACAGAGCAGAACGGTAGAGTATGCTAGGCAATAAGGACGCTTTAATCGTTGTTTTTAAGACTTGGAAAGCTCTAAACTGAACAGAAACTTAGCCGGAATATTTGTTAATGTCAGTCTGAACTTGGGAGGTATAATCATGGCTGGACTCAAGTGTAGACATCTCTGAGAGGGCAGAGGGCCTCCCAGATGTGTGAAGAGCAGATGAAATCTTTACAGACCGTTCCTACCCTCCAAATGGAATCAAGTCCCCCAAGTACTTAAGCAAATCACCCTGTTTTAATTATCTGTTATATAATTAGTTAATAAACTAAACTAACACACTTCCCTGAAGTGCAAGCTCTCCCTGAGAGCAGAGATCTCGTCCACTCCTAGGACGTCGCTGCTGAGAACAGACGGGCATCTTCCTACCATTTATCTATGCCTTACCATGCATGCCAGGCATTGTTCTATTTGCTTACTTACTATTGACTCCGTCCTCACAACAACCCTGTGAGGTGCTGTACTATTATCTCCATTTTACAGATAAGGACACTGAGGCACACAGAAGTTCTCTGCTATAATGTGGTTCAGCATCACATAAGTGATGAGTGGAAAGGCTGGGATTTGAACCCAGGTGGTCTGGCTGTGCCAATTCCTATACTCGGCAGCCTCTCGTGATGAATTATTTGTCGATTAAAGTAAGAAAGTAAGAAAAATGACAAGAATAGAATGGAAATGCGAGACCTTTAAGAAAACATGAAGCGAACTACAAATCTATTCAGAAGTTCTAATTGAATAACAGACTTAAAGTTGGCCTACTTCAGATATTGTGTATTTAGTTTAGCAGAAAAAAAAAAAAGAAGAAAAAGGAATGCTGCTCTTTTTGAGTACATAGTTTTTTGGGGGAGAAGACTGTTTTATCTATGTGATTCTCCCGCTCAAATTCAGAGTTCACATTCTGAGGCATTGAAGGGGCCCTGTATAATTTGCCTCCTTGGAGCCTCTGACACGATCTCCCTCTTCCCGCTCAAGCACTCACATGGCTGTGATGTCTCCATGTCTCTAAGACCACCGGGCCCCTGAAGCTGGTATTGACAACCCTGCCCCCAACATAATCTCTCCCTTCAGTGCTCACCTCTAGGAGCCAGGTCTGTGCTCTTCTCCCACGTAATCCTCACGCCTATCCTAACAATAAGGTATTGTTATTATCTCTAGTTCTCAGAAAGAGTAAATGATTTTCACAAACTCCCACGGTTAAAAAGCGGCAGAGCCAGTATTTGAAAGCGGGCAGTCTGACTCTAGCACTCCCTTTCCAAATCACCCCAACCAACCACATCATTTCCCCGTTCTATAGCTTTCTCTGCGACCCCCTCCCAAAGTGATCTCGCCTGAAATCCGACATCACTTATTTTATCAGTCTCATTCATCTGAAGCATAGGTACTTTTCCCCCATGAGATATGTCATCTGCCCAAATAAACTACTAATCACTTGAAGGTCAGTCTAAAATATTTTAATATCAATAGAGGGAGTGATGTTTAAAACTCCCCACAACAGGATGGAATTAGAGCAGGGGTATTCTAAACTAAACAATGTGTAGGCTATAAGATTGAGTAGATTATTTTAACCGCTGTAATTTGAATTACTACTGCTGTAAGTTGTACTCTGTAATTTCATAATATCTGAAATTTAATTATACACACTGACTTATTCTCATTTTATAAGATGAAAGGTATATATGAACAAGTAAACATTAATTCTGACATCACAAGTATGCCATAATTTTTAAAGAGCATAGAATGTAACAACATGACAAGTGCATAAATTCTACAATAAATATAATTCAATTTTAAAGTGAAAAAGGTTCCCTTCTCCCTTGGCTTCTCTATCTGGAATCTGCCAAAGACAAAAAGTCACCAGCAAGCATCTATTAAAAGCTGGGTTTTTTTTTTTTTCTTAATCAGAATTTATGAAGTCAATTTTATTTAAATGAAAAACAAGAATTCTTCTTGAAACATGTAATATCAAACCAATTCCTCGATTTTTTTTCCTTCCTCTTAATTTGTAACAGAGACTCTAAGAAAATAAAATCTAAGGTTAAGGAAATTTCCATCGATGTGAAGAAAATATTTTCCAAAATTAAAATAACAAGTTCCTCCCTGGTTAACATAACTGATTTAAGTTGCAGATACACGGCTGCCCCTGAGCTCACCTTCCTCCCCAAGCTCTGTGAAGGGGCCAAATCCACATCCTTTTCAGCAATTTGCAAGTCCTCTATGGGACTACCTTTTTTTATGAAATGCTGCACATACTACCAATGCTACATAAATATTTCATGATACATTACCCAGTCCTGGAATTTCCTGCAAGATTGCACAGTCTTTAAAATCGTGCACTGCAAGCCATAAAATAATCAGATATAAAAAGTAAGCTATATCAATCCTTTGATTAACTATAATTTTTTTACAAGAATTTCAGAAAAAGAAGTGTAACTACATTTTAATCTCAGAAGAGAGATTTGCAATTTATATTACCTTACTAAAAGGCTGTTAGAATTACACCTATTTCTTTACACATGAGATAATATTTATTGAGTGGACAGGAACGTTCCTATTGTACTGTAGTTTAAAATGGCCCAGCATGACTTGAAAATAGACCACAGACTATGAATTGTAACATCTGTGTCTGATAGATACACAGTAGGAGATGAATAAAATTTGACTATTCTAAATTGTGCCTCAACAAAATGTGTTCCTGTATATTAAAATGAATCTCAATACTTTAATTTCCTTATCTGTAAAATTAAAAGAATTAAAGACCACTCAGGTCCCTTTCAGCTTTATAAAGCTGATTAACATTTTTGTTTTATCGACAACTCTCTAGCAACCCCTCTACCCATTTCAAATTTAGTAATTTGGTACAGGAACAGCTCAGTAAACAGAAAACATCCCCAGGGCAAAATGGAAGCTAAGATTAAGGAATCAGATTTCCAAACTAAGCAATGCTTCCCCACATTGAGGGACCCCCCAGTAAGATAATAATATATGAGAACGTGCTTTAACATTTTTCAAGACACTACAGAAATGTAAAGTGGTATACTACTGAAAATTGTGAAGGGTGGCACTTTTCAATAACAGGAAGTGCTAGGGGTATTCAAATGTGATTGGAAATACTATTCTCTCATATACAAAAGTAGGGTCACTCCACTCAAACCCCCCCCCAATGTAGTTGTCAAGATAATTAAATGTCAGTTTGATTTTTTTTTTAAACTGCTCATTTTACTGTATTTCTACAACTCATGCATATTTTTGCTTATTGGCATTGATTGTATTAAAAAGAGAATATTACAGCATTTTATGATAATTTCAATTGCCAGATTTTGATTGTCAAGTGGAGTGTCGTGGAGGGAGAGCCTTGAGCCTGATACAGTAAAATATGTCTGGCTTTTAAAACCAGCAAAGCTCATTAAAAAGTTTTATGAGTGGTTGGAATCTTTAGATTTAGATATTGAAACACCTTCACTTTGTAATCTGTGATCTCCTCAAGGTATACCACTTCCTGAGCTCTGCTGGGCCCTAAACTCTAATTGCTCATTTTAGAAAATTTAATAAGGTAACTCTATAAAAAATTAAACTAAAGGAAAATCCAGGACGCCAAGGTTTTGTTTTTCCTTTAGGTGGGACAGGCTTAAGAGAGTTGATTGGGAAAGGCTGCCATCTTGTGGCCAAAGTAAGAACTCGCTCCTAGAGCGCGGCCCAATCCCTGAGCCTCTGACAGCTGCTCCTACAGAAGGAAGCCTTCCCATCCAGCTCTCCGTGCATCCATCCCAAGCCTCCCCACTAACACCAACAAACTCTTCAAAATTAAAGTTGAAATGACATTAAAGAACTCTTTGCTCAAAGAGAGCCTTAGGAGGAAGATGCAGTGGGAGAGAGGAAGGAGTGATGTGGGCTTCCCTCCCTCCCTGGCAGCCCCAAGAGCTTCCACAGTTTCCTGATTGAAAACATTGGAGGAACTGAAGCCCATAGATCACGTGACTCACTCAGAAACCCCAATCTCCCTCTTTCCCACTGCAGGGCTCTCTCCTCTGACAAGTAGAGTACTTTTTCACACATGCTTTTCCTCCAGATTTCTCATCATTTTCCCATAACCTCAGGCTGGAAAAAGCCCAAAATCATTGACTTCTAGAGCTTAGAGAACACCAATAAATTTCCTCTCACTCCCTTCCAACACACTTCTGAGCAGATTTGATTGGGGTGAGGAGGAGGAAGACTCCCAAATAATGAGACTCTAAATCCCTGTAGTCCAATGGGACTTTCTGCAATGATGGAAATGTTCCCTATCTGCCCTGTCCAGTAGAGTAGCCACTACACACTTTGAGCATTTGAGTGTGGCTGAGGAATTAGCATTTTAATTTTATGTAATTTTAATTAATTTAGATTAAATTGCCACCTAGGATTAGTGGCTACCCTACTGGACACCACAGCTATAGATCTTGCCTCTCTAATCCCAGCATATCACCTTCACAAACAAACAAAAATATTGATTGATGCAAAAAGATGTTTTGACTGCTATACGGAGAATAATGTGTTAGCATTATACAGCATACACACTTGAAATAGAAAATATAGGCTCTGCTTCCCAGGAGTATACATCAAATAGGAACAATAAGGTATGCAGACGCATAAATAAATCCAAGAACCCAGGGAGTGGGCGCCCCTCTGATGGGGAACTACAGAGCTGGGTTGATGGGGGACTCGCTACTGAAACAGGACCTGAAAAGGTCATGCAGCAGGAGGAGGGGACATGGGCATTTTAGAGAAAGGGAGCAAGCGTAAGGAACAGAGGTGGGAGGTCATAAGGTCTGCTCAGGGGATCCCAGGAGGCCCAACCCGATTCGAGCAGTGGTTTTACGTGAGGGAATCATGGGAGAGAAAATCAGAAAGGTACATTAGGACCAGTTTCTAAACATAAAATAAGATACCCAGGGAGGGAATAATGCAGGGAGAAAAGGAAGGTACTACTTAATAAAAGATTGCACAGGAGAAGGGGGCCAGACTTTGGAAAAGATTAAATGTTAGGAACGGGGGAAGATAAGAGATGATTCCAATCTTTAAGCCCAGGGCAAATGGAAGATCGCTGGCACCACTGAAGGGGCAGATACCGGGAGAAAGGGAAAACGGTGAGTGTTTGAAGGTTGTGGATTTTTTTTTTTTTTAAGATTTTATTGGGGGAAGGGAACAGGACTTTATTGGGGAACAGTGTGTAGTTCTGGGCCTTTTTCTCCAAGTCAAGTTGTTGTCCTTTCAATCTTCGTTGTGGAGGGTACCGTTTAGCTTCAAGTTGTTGTCCTTTCAGTCTTAGTTGTGGAGGGCGCAGCTCAGCTCCAGGTCCAGTTGCCGTTGCTAGTTGCAGGGGGCACAGCCCACCATCCCTTGCGGGAGTCGAACCGGCAACCTTGTGGTTGAGAGGATGCGCTCCAACCAACTGAGCCATCTGGGAGGCAGCTCAGCTCAAGGTGCTGTGTTCAATCTTAGTTGCAGGGGGCACTGCCCACCATCCCTTGCGGGAGTCGAGGAATTGAACTGGCAACCTTGTGATTGAGAGCCCACTGGCCCATGTGGGAATCGAACCAGCAGCCTTCGGAGTTAGGAGCATGGAGCTCTAACTGCTTGAGCCACCAGGCCGGCCCCAAGGTTGTGGAATTTAAGGTTAATTGAGGTAGTCAGATGGATCAACAAGCACTTTGAGAAGTGAAATGAGAGTGAAAAAGAAGAAGAGGCTGATAGATGTGAGAAGCAAACCAGAAGCAGCCGACTGAAACCACAGAGCTGAGGAGTAGACACAGGAGGAAGAGGAAGGAAAGGAGAAAAGACCTGAGGACAGACTCTGCCTCTGATGGCAGATAGCCCCTTTGCAGAGATGAAGAAGGAACAGAGTCAGAGAAGGGACATCCAGAAAACTGGTACCCCAACTTCAGGGATGGGAGGGAGACGTCTCACCCTATACATTTTGCACCTCTTAAATGAGTATCCCTTTCTTCCTAACTAGATTGTCTATAGTGCAAAGAAACTGTGTCATGGATTTTAATCACAATATGCCTACAATAGTGCAAAGTAAACCCAACGCCAATCCTACCTGAATACCTCAAGAGGAGGCTAGAGGGTAATGTAAAGGGTGAGCCTTAGAGGTTTTGCCTCCATGGTATGGAAAATTTACCCTGTTTTTAGGGTGTCCTTTCATTCTTCTCACTGCTGGTGCCATTTTTTACATTCAACTAGCATATTGCAGTTGGCAAGCACTTTTTGCAAATTTCAAGATGCCAACATATGTTAAACACGATCCATTAGCAAGAGTCTCACACACATTCTCATTTAATGCTTAGAGAGAATCCTGGAGAAGTTCAGTTGCCTGCCGAAGCTCCCACAATTAACAGCCCAGGAGAGCTGACCCCAGAGCCCACCCTCTTATCTGCTGCTGCTCCTGTGCTGCCCTCCCCACCCCAGCCAACAGCTCCCAGATATACTGGGAAACAGGTGGCAGGAGCCTCTCAGTCATGTGAGATACAGGAGGGGAGTCAGCTGCAGAACTGAGATGAACACCCAGATTTCTCCCTGAGACCACCTTCCTTTGCGGAGCTTCACCTAAGCATGGTCCTTAAGGACCACTGGCCAGGAAAGACACCTGGCAGGGCCAAGACAAGAAAGTGTAAAGTAATTTCTTTCAACTTTATACCAGCGTGAAAACAAGTTTTACAAATACCTTACACTTCTGTGACAGAGCAATAATTTCTGAGTGAGAAACTCTGTTACAGTAAAGGATTCCTCTTCCCCACCCCATCTTCTTCCAAAAGAAGTCCAACAAAAGCAGTAAGAGGCATCCCAATCTAGCCAGGGATTTTCAGTCCTTGCCTGACACTTTCTGGGCTGCAGGGAGGAGACTGGGCCCATTTGCAACCTCTGTGCAGCTGTGAAGTGAAGGAACAACGGGACAGGCACCTACGCTGGGACTGACTACCCTCGGGGCACACTGAATGCTGGTTGACACCACTGCAGCCTAAAACAGGGTGACAAGGGGACGAATCGACCGTGATGCTGCCTGATGCAGCAGCACAGGGTTAGGTCTCAGCCTAGCTTTCCGAAGTCTGAAAATCCAGGCGCCTGGGCGTGACCACCTTACCCGCAGGAGCACAGGTCGCAGATGCACTTGCTCTTCACCGGGGCCATCTGGAGGCCTGGATGTCCACGCGGAGCATTCCCGGCCGTCGCCCGCCGCGCTGGGAGAGCACCAAGTCTCAAGGGCCTTCGCAAGTACTCTGTATCTTTACTCCAGAGAAAACTTCAGTGGCCCTTTCCCAAAGTCCGGTCGTCTGTTCCCTTCCTTGAGTTTGCCTGGCGGAAGAACAGCACGGAGCGTGGACAGCGAGCCAGCCCAGTGACCTCCCGCTGCACGTCGCCCCGGCCTCTGCAGGCCCAACTGCACACTTGGAGCAGCTTTTGTGGCCCTGGAAGCAGCGCCGCCCGCGGACCCGGGGGAGCTCTGTGACATCGCTGGGGCCAGGAGGAGCGCCTCTAGGTGGCAGTGATGTCACAGGGCTGCTTGTGAGATCAGGAAGCTCCCAGCGCCTCACTTGGCAGGCCCAGGACAAAGGTTCTCCATTGAATCTTGAAGAAACCTGAAGAAAGGTGAAGGACATGCAGACTTTGGAAAGCTCGTGGGTGAGCAAGTCAGCATATGCCGTGATCACTGGTGCAAAAAGGCTGAAAACTCCACTGTCACCATATTGAGTGGCATTTTCTATCCCTAGGATCCATGGCGACCCTTCCTATAGAAAGGCATCCCTTGACTCCGAAAGCTGGCCCTAAATACCATTTCCAGATCCTTCTTGAGGAAATCGATAACTTTTGCCTCACCCATAGACTGTGTAGAACAGGTGGATGCTCAATCACTTCTCCAGGTGCTAGTCATGCTGCCGTGGGACACTGGTTAAATTTCAGTTGTGTATCACAATCACCTGGCTTACTAATAACAAGAAGGGTGCCCCACTCCGGGAGTTTCTGATTCAATAGGCCTGGGGGGGGTGGAGAATTTGCATGACTAACAAGTTCCCAAATGCTGCTGCTGCACCAGAGACCACACTTTGAGAAGCACAGTTTTAGAGATTCCTTGGCCTTCTCCAACCAGCTTTCCGCTAGTATAGTATTTCTTCAGGTTACCCGACCCTGACAACCACTACAGACCCTGCCCAGAAGCCTTCTGCATCAAAATCTCTAACCTGGGACTCCAGTTTCAACAAGAAGTCCAGTGACTCTGATCATGAAGCAAACACAGGAGACACTGCTCTGGTAGATTGTGTGGAATTAAACATTATGACTTCCTGGTTCTGGGAAATGGGAGCTTAAAGTACTCATCATCTACGTGCTTGTTTTTCTTTCCCACATTTCGTAACTGTACCCTTAGTTTTAGTGAATGACTGACTGTGGGGACAGAGTCCCAGAGAGCAGTTTCCAGACTCTCGGCCTCACATGAAAAGGTGCTGGCTCGGGTAGTGCATGCCACCAGGGTGTCAGGCGGGGTCTCTGGTCCTGCTCCCCACATAAGAGCGCAGGACATGGTGAGGCCAAAAAGGAACACCCACGGAACCATAGGTAGGGGAGTCACACCACTATATTCTCGCTGGCGGCTGGGTTGGAGACACAGGAAGCAGGAGCCACAGAATCCGCAATCCACACTCCGCCGCTTGCAGGCTCAGCCCCCATCTTCTTGCTAGCCCCCATTTGCTGCTAGCGTAGCCACAGCAGTTATATTAGTGACCAATGGCTCACTGGTTACAGATGACGGCCAACTAGCCACAGCTAACAGCCATCTACTACCCGAGCCAGCACCTTTCCACGTGAGGCCAAGGGCCTGGAAACTGCTCTCAGGGGCTCTGTCCCCACAGCCACCCTGCATGCCACTGAGTCAGTCAGAGGATTCTTGGACTGCAAGAAACTTACTATGCAGAGTTTTTGGTTTTGGTTTTTGGGTGGTTTTTTTTGTGGGTGGTGGAGAAGGGGAGTTCTTCCGCGTTAGACTTCAGAACAGGTCAGCAAACTATTGTCTACAGGCTAAATTCAACTGGCCAGCTATTTTTGTATTGCCAGCAAGCTAAGACTGTTTTTTACATTTTTTAATGGTTAAAAAAATTAAAAGACTATTACATGAAACATACAAAATTCAAATTTTGGTGTTTATAAAGTTGTGAATTTTGTCCAGAATTTGTGGAAATATTCCTGATTTTGCTTTTGGCCCACAAAAACTAAAATATTTACTACATGACTCTTACAGAGAAAGTTTGCCAAGCCCAGCTCTAGAAAGTCAAAAAGGTGGATCTGTTAGTTCCAGAATTTACTGTCACTTGCAAAGCTTATGATTGTTCTTAAGAATAGTGGGGAGGTGGGTGAAGCTGCTCCTTGCCTTCCTGGTATGAGGTCAGGGTGCTAAAGGGAGGATAGAACCTGGGGGGGGGGGGGGAGGGCGGATAAGATGGAAAGGTGGGAGCTATTGGAAGGCAAGGCAAAGCCTGCATGCCATCCCTTGCAGTTGACAGGAAGCATCACATGCCCCTTGCAGAGAAACTACAGTGCTGGACACCAGCCTTCTCTTATCAGCTACCTAAACGTTCTCCATGAATCTTCCAGAAGAAGGATGACCCACTCATGCCCCAGGCTTTGATGAGGACCACACACACACCCCCAATCAAACTGCCCTTGTGGATGTGGATAGCAAGACTTGTCAACATCCCATGGCACTCCCAACTTTTCCCATCCCTGCCTTCAACAGAGGGTGGAGAGCTTGAAAGATGAAGATAGTGTAGATAAAATTACCTCAGTGCAGGTGTTTCTGTAGAACTGGTGCTAGGCAGGCCAACCTCCCCACACACACACAACCTTGTGACATTCATGCCCATGTTTTGTTAGTTCCAGCAAACTCTAAGTCATATAAATACCTCTCGAACCCTGTTCCAAAATGTCCTTGCCTATGGAGAATTTACTGTCACTTGCTATGCATCAAACATTCCCACGTACTTTCTCATATGCTCTCTCATCTCTCCCTTAAAACTTACATAAATCTAACATATCCATGTTATAAATCAGAACACTGAAGCTAGGAGTTAAACTCATATCGTTAATAAATACTAGAGTGGGATTCAGACTGACCTACATCTTTCTTTTCAAACCTTTCCACACAAGAAAAGGACAAAAGAAAAAACGGGTAAGCTGGAGATCTTAGAGACCACTACAAATGGTATTTTATCTTAAGATTTTTACATTTACTTCTCAGTAAATGTAGACTTTTCCCCAAGGTCTTTTCACAAAATTGACACTCTGTGAAGCTATACAATTTTTATTCTGTGGCCTTGTAACCCACCCTATCCCAAACTCATTGCTATACACCATCTGAAAATCTACTCTTTGTAGAACATTATTAAAAATCTATAGTTACTCATCTGAGCCCAAAGCACTTTAGCAAAACATTGTGTTTTCTGTATCCTTAACTATTTAGATTGCTAAACTTCACTGGTACCAATAGAAGGCTAGTACATCATAACACACAAATTGGACCTGTACCATTCAACCATTTATTTCTGCCACAAACAACTAGTGGTTCCCTAAAATGAGCCAGGCATTCTACTGAATGATGGAGACAGGGGACAGTGCCCTCATAGAACTTAACCTAAAGGGAGAAGCAGATGACCAAAATATGGCCCAAGTGTATCCCTATAAGCTATTATAAGTATCAAGAAGGAAAAATAGGGGGATACAGTGAATTATATCAAAAATTTAAGGAATAAATAATACGAATCCTATCCGTGCTCTTTTAGAAAATAGAGGAGAAAGGAGCACCTCCCCAGAATGAATTTCAAAACCAGACAAAACTGTTACACAAAATCTACAGACCAATATCTCTCATAAATATAAATGTAAAAATCCTTTAAAAATAGTAGCAAACTGAACCCAGCAACATATAAAAAGGATTATATGCCATAACTAAGAGGAGTTTATCCTAGGAATACAAGGCTGTTTTAACATTGGAAAATTAATGTCGTACACCATATCAATAGAATAAAAGACAAAAACTACTTCATCTTCTCAATGGATTCAGAAAAGGCATTTGACAAAAATCCAATACTCGTTCTTGATAAAAATCCTCAACAAATCAGGAAAAGAATGGAATTCTCAATCTGATAAAGGGCATTTACAGAAAAGCTACAACTACTGTCATGCTTAGTGGTAAGACTGAATCCTTTCCCCTTTATGTGAGACCTAGACAAACTACATCACTTCTGTTCAACACCCTACTGGAGGTTATCACCAGTGGAATTTGAAAAAAAAAGAAAAAAGAAAAAAATCATCAGTGGAATTTGAAAAAAAAAAGAAAAAAGAAAAAAAAAAAAATCCAGCCCAGTGGCTCAGGCAGTTGGAGCTCCGTGCTCCTAACTCTGAAGGCTGCCGGTTCGATTCCCACATGGACCAGTGAGCTCTCAACCACAAGGTTGCCAGTTCAATTCCTCGAGTCCCACAAGGGATGGTGGGCTCCGCCCCCTGCAACTAAGATTGAACACGGCACCTTGAATTGAGCTATCTCCTGGATGGCTCAACCACAAGGTTGCTGGTTCGACTCCCGCAAGGGATGGTGGGCTGTGCCCCCTGGAGCTGAGCTGTACCCTCCACAACTAAGACAGAAAGGACAACAACTTGAAGCTGAACGGCACCTTCCACAACTAAGATTGAAAGGACAACAACTTGACTTGGAAAAAAGTCCTGGAAGTACACACTGTTCCCCAATAAAGTCCTGTTCCCCTTCCCCAATAAAATCTTAAAAAAAAAAAATCCAGATTGCGAAGGAAAAAAATAAAACTGTATTTGCAGATGACTTGATCCTTTAGGTAGAAAACTCTAAGAACTCTATTTAAAAAAAAAAAACTACTAGAAATAATAAACAAGCAAGGCTGCAGGAGACAAGATTAATTACAAAAATCAATTGAATCTATATACTAGCAACAAGCAATCCAAAAGTTAATAAAACAATTTGATTCACAATAACATCAACATGAATAAAACACGTAGGAATAAATTTAACCCTATAACTCTGAGACTTTTATAGTGAAAGCTACAAAGCACTGGCAAGAGAAATTAAGATCTAAATGAATGGAGATATATACCATGTACATAGATCAAAATATGCAATATTGTTAAGAAGGCATTTCTCCCGCAAATTGATTTATGGATTCAAGGCAAAGGACCTAGAATAACCAGGTAGTTCTGAAAAAGAACAACACAGAGGACTCAAACCACCCAATTTCAAAACTTACCAAAATTATAGCTACAGTTATCAAGACAGTGTGATATTGGCTAAGGATAGATATGTAAATCAAGGAACAGAATGGAGAGTCCATAATTAAACTCTTACATCTATGGCCAATTGATTTCCAACAAAGGTGACAAGGCAACTCAATAAGGAAAGGATGGGCTTTTCAACCAATGATGCTGAGATGACTGGACATCTATACGCAGGGGAAAAAGAACACTTATACCTTCTCGTCGCTTCATACAAAAAGTAACTTAAAAATGCATGATAGAGTTAAATGTAAAACCTACAACTACAAAACATATAGAAGAAAGCAAATAACTGTCTGCCAGACAGGTATTTTAGATATACAGCTAAATCATGATCTGTAAAAATAAGATATATCAGACTTCATAAAAATTAATAATTTATTATTCAAAAGACACTATTAAGAGAATGAAAAGATAAGTACAGACTGGGAGAAATACCGTGTTTCCCCGAAAATAAGACCTAGCCAGACCATCAGTTCTACTATATCTTTTGGAGCAAAAATTAATATAAGACCCAGTCTTATTTTAATATCATATAAGTCCAGGTCTTATATAATATAGTATAAAATATAATATAATATGATATGATATGATATGATATAATATAATATAATATAATACTGGGTCTTATATAAGTTTTGCTCCCAAAGACGCAGTACAGCTGATGGTCTGGCTAAGTTTTATTTTTGGGGAAACACGGTACTTGCAAATCATTTATCTGATAAAGAACTTGTATCCAGAATAAACAACTCTTACAACTCATAACCCAATCTAATTAAAGAAGAGCAAGAGATGTTAAGAGATTTCACCAAAGAAAATATATGAATGCCTAATAAGCACATGAAAAGATGCTTGTGCAGAAAGGAGTTAATATAGCAAGCCTGAAACTGCTATCCTTGGAAAGCCTTGCTTGCAAAGATTGCCCTTGGCTAAGAACTTGGGTTGTGGCAGCATTCCCACTATTCCCTTATAATAATGGCTCACGGTGCCTAAACTGTTGAATCAATGTGGTTTATACTGAACACCTACTTGCTTTCTGGAAACCCGGAATTTTGGTAACATGTTAGCTACGTAGATGGTGCCTATACGACCGGCTCCCAATAAAAACTCTGAGCCATGAATCCCTAATGAGATTTCCTCGTAGACAACATTTTACATGTGTTATCACAAGTTATTGCTGGGAGAACGAAGCACATGCTGTGTGACACCCCTGGGAAAGGACTTTTGGAAGCCTGTGCCCAGTTTCCTCCAGACTTCACCCCATTTGCCTTTTCCCTTTGCTGCTTTTGCTCTGAGTCTTTTCACAGTAATAAATCATAGCCAAGAGTAGAACTACCTGCTGAATCTTCTGAGTCCTCCTCACAAATCATTGCGCCTAGGTGTGGTCTTCAGGATCCCCAACACAATGCATGACATCAATAATCATTATGCAAATTAGAACCATAATGAGATTCCACTTCATATCTATTGGAATGGCTATAATCCAACATTGTTGCCAAGGTTGTGAAAAAAAGTGGAACTCTCCTACATTGCTAGTAGGAATGTAAAACGGTATAGCTGCTTTAGAAAATAATTTGGTAGTTTCTTAAAAAAGTCAACATATACTTACCGGATGACCCAATAATTCAACACCTAGGTATTTACCCAAGAGATATGAAAACATAGGTCCACACAAAAATTTTTAATATGAACATTCATGGTAGCATAATTTATAATAGCATAAAAACTGGAAGCAATCTCAATTTCCATCAACTGGTAAATGAACAAACAAAATATAATAGTGTATAGTCATACAATGGAACACTATTCAGCAAGGAAATAAAAATAAATGGAGGACTAACACATGCTACAATATGGATGAACCTCAAAAAACCTTATGCTAAGAGAAAGAAGTAAAACACAAAAAAATAATTATATCTTGTATGATTCCACTTGCATGAAATTTCTAAAGACAAATCTATAGAGACAGAAAGCAGACAGTGGCTTCCTGGGTCTCAGATGGGAGCAGAGACTGATAGCAAACAAAGGCAAGGGAACTTTTGGAAGTGGCAGAAATATTCTAAAACAGCTGTGGTGACGGAATTGCATACTTATACACAATGGATGAATTTTATAGTATGTAAATTATAGTTCAATAAAGCTTTTTTTTTTAAGAAGAAGAAATAACCTAGCAAAACGTCCCCCTCAATATCGTTATCAAAATATTATTCGGTTTTGAGTAATTTAAGTCAAGATTCCTCTCATTTCCAAATAAAGTAGCAGATTGAACACATGGATTTATCTTTCTCTCTCCAAATATCCACGAAACTGAGACTAATGGGATGACAGTGTAAGGGTAAAGACAGGATATGCTATAATAACATCAAATTTGCAAAAGCACAAGGAAGAATGGTAACTGACTTAGTTGATGCAAGAAAGCTGAATTCTTAGCCAGCAGCAGGGAAAGCCAGAAAGAAGCCTTATTTTTACCACAGAACCTCCAAAATATTCAAGAATTGGCAGTATCAGTAGGAATAAAGATGGCACTAAAAACAGGATTGTTTGAAGATCTGTTTAAGAAGCAATTAGACCCACAGATCTCCTCCCCCAATTCCATATAACTAGACAATGGCTCCACTCCCACCTAAGCCTTGCAGTTTTTATTCCCAGGAAAGAGTAAAATTGAGGGTCTCTGAACTGGGGGAACACCAAGGACATTGAGGACTGGCTACCATACTGAAAACAGGAGGATTAAGTGAAGTCTTATATAAACTGAATATTAGGACCCTAACTTTCTTCTCCCAGAATGAACAGAATGCTGTTTATCAGACTTATATTCAGCCCAGCCCAGTAGAAGAATCTTAGGAGAATAAAACCAACCAAACTGAACAAGTCTAAAGATGCAGACAACAGAAGTTTCCTTAAAAAATGATCCAGCCAGATCACCCTTCAGTGAACTTCAGAGCCTGCCAGTGCTACCCACAGGCTTTAAATAACTTCAAATGGGAGCAGAGAGCCAACGATCACTAGACAACTAGGGGAAGTTTCTAAAGTGAAAAAGAAAATCTATAAACAGAGGACTTGAACAACTCTATAGACCAAAAGGATATATACAAAATTTATCACCCAACAGCTTATGCAGAATTTATCACCCAATCATACAAAAGACATGCTCAGAATTTATCACCCAACAGAATTTATACACATTCTTCTCACATACACACAGAACATTCTCCAGGTTAGATCATATGTTAGGCCACAAAACAATTCTAAATAAATTTAAGAAGATAAAAATCATACCAAATATCTTTCCAATTACAATTGAATGATGCTAGAAATCAATAACAGCAAGAAAACATGAAAATTCACAAGTATGTGGAAACCAATAGCACACTCTTGAACACCAGGTCAAAAAGGAAATCAAAATGTAATTTAAAAATACCTTAAGGCAAACAAAAACACAACTTACCAAAACTTATGGGATACAGCAAAAGCAGTACTAAGAGAAGTTTTCAGTGATAAAGATCTCAAACAACCTAACTTTACACCTCAAGGAAATAGAAAAAACAATAAACTAAACCCAAAGTTAACAGAAAGAAGGAAATAATAAAGATCACAGTAAAAATAAATAAAATAGAGAAGAGAGAAAAAATCAACAAAACTAAGAGCTGGTTTTTGAAAAAAATAAAATCAACAAACCTTTAGCTGAACTAAGAAAAAAAAAGAGAAGACAAATAAAATCAAAAATGAAAGAGGAAACATTAAAATGAATGTCTCAGAAATAAAAAGGATCATAAGGGACCATTATTAACAATTACACACATATAAATTGGGTAACCTAGAAGAAATGGGTAAACTCCTAGGAAAATACAACCTACCAAGACTGAATAAAGAAGAAATAGAAAGCCTAAAAAGACCTATACCTAACAAGGAGGTTGAAGTAGTAATCAAAAAACTCCCAACAAAGGAAAACCCAGGACCACGTGATTTCACAGCTGAATTTAACCAAAGATTCAAAGAATTAATACCAATACTTCTTAAAATCTTCCCAAAAAAATAGAAGTAAAGATAATACTTTCAACCTGATTTTATGAGGCCAGCATCATATTGATAACAAAGCCAGATAAAGATACCACAAAAGAAGAAGGAGGAAGAGAGGAGGAAGAAGAAGAAGAAGCAGGGGAGGGGAGGAGGAGGAAGTAGAAGAAGAAAGAAAATGACAGGCCAGTGTCTCTGATGAACATAAATACAAAAGCCCTCAATAAATTCTAGTAAACCAAATTCAACAACATACCAAAAGGATTATACACCTTGATCAACTGTGATTTATCCCTGGAAGGCAAGGTTGTTTAAACATACGCAAATCGATCAATGTGATACACATTAATTGAACGAAAGGTAGAAACCACAGAATCATCTCAATAGATACAGAAAAAGCATTTGACAAAATTCAACATCCATTTATGATAAATCTTTTAAAATACATATAAGAGGAAATTTCCTCAATACAGTAAAGGCCATTTATGAAAAGCCATAGCTAACTAACATGGGGAAAAACTGAAAGTTTTTTCTCTAAGATCCAGTAGAAGGCAAGGATGCCCACTCTTGCCACTTCTATTCAAAATACCATATTTCCCTGAAAATAAGACAAGGTCTTATATTAATTTTTGCTCCAAAAGATACATTAGGGCTTATTTTCAGGGGATGTCTTACTTTTTCATGTACAACAATCTACATTTATTCATGTACAACAATCTACATTTATTCATTTTTTCATGTACAAAAATCTACATTTATTCAAATACAGTCATGTCATCTTCTTCTGGAACATCATCGTAACTCTCCAAACCCCAAATTCCAGCTCGAATTTCTTGTGACTCCATTTCCTGTAGAACCATTGGCCCCAATCTCTCATGTCCAGCAGTAGAGCTCTCCCTTAAATGAGCCTTTCTTGTAGCCTGCTCGCAGTGCATTGGCAACACAGCTGTCAGTGATTTTATCCCATGAATTCTTCACCCAAGTCACTACCTCTTGCAGGCTAGGCTTCACAAAGTTTCCACGCTGATTTCTCTCCATTCTATTTTCAGTGTAGTAATTGATTTCCACGTGCAAATGATCCTTGAATGGCTTGTTTATTGCAGTATCAAGAGTCTGGAGATAGGCAGTCATTCCTGCGGGAATCATTATTTGATCTATTCTCTCTACAAGGAAGTTCTTCACGTCTTTAGCACGGTGAGTGCTGCCTGTATCTCAGACTAGCAGACCTCTTTGGCCACCTCACAAAACAAATGGCAGCATTAAATCGACCCCCTTCCTTATAACTACTTGTGTGCACCAGGCTTTTTTGGTTTCAAGAACATAAATACCTGAAACACGTTCAACCTGATCTTTCTTGCCCTTAGTGATGATTAGAGGTGGGGCTTTCTTTCCATCCAGATGAACTGCCAAAATACAGGTAACACACGCACTTTCGTAACCACTGGAGGGAATGTAGATTGACGAGGCACCCCTCTGATCAACTGTTGTTTGAGATCCTTGGCCCATAAACACTGCAGTTTCATCCATAGCAATCATGTTGGAGAATTGGTATTTAGAAAAGTCAATGCCATCAACAAAGCACTTGAATGCAAGTGCATGTTTAATGACTTCAGTATCTTCCAGCTTGAACAGTGTTGTCCATCTTCTTAGAGACAGCTCATATCACTGAAGGAAGCCATCCAGCCAGTGTTGTGATGCTTTGAATTCTGGGGATATTTCTAACTGTGGTGCCATTGCAAGGGCAAATGCTTGAATATCATCAGCCCTGCGCACAACCAAAGCCTTTGCTCTCCTGTCAGCAATCCATTCACAGATGATGTCTTCCAGCTCAGGAAATAATGGCTGCTGACTTGATCCACATTTGTGCTTCTTACACCTGTTGACTGAGGTTATCGTACTCTGCTTGCCATTTTCAGACCATTCGAAGATTTAACTTCTTCTCTTTGCAGAAAGATGTAAGATTCTTGCCCCGGGAGTCCTCCATGATTCCTTTCTTATACTCAACGGAATAGCTTTCTTTTTGCACTCATCTTGTCTGGGGGTCAAAATATTACTCCCTTTAAATCTACCATTAAATCAAGTGTTAATTGAAGACTTACAAGACAGGAGTGGCAATAAAAATGATGACAGTTAAGAATGATGGTCCACCTGAATGATGAAAAATTTCACGTACCAAAATTCAGAAAACGTTTCTTTATTTCACATGAGAGCATTAAGTACATCGTTATAACACACGACGTGTTGAATTATGAAGATTCATATTAGACACAACCATGTCCATTTGTCATCAAGTGCACACACATTATTCGTGCGTTGTGTCTGTACACCAATTGGTCATTTGGCAATAAGTCTCGAGTTCATCTGTTTACATAAGCATTTACCTCTCATCAAAGGTGCCTGATTGGGTATTTAACAAACACTTAATTATAATTTATATTATCATTTATTTTAAGTATTAATGTCAATAATATTTATTTATATTTAATTATATATTAATATTATTTTATAATTCAATACATTGTGTGTTGCAATGGACATACTAAATGCATTTGTCTGGCTGACGATCTTAACTGGGGCTTTAGGGCTTATACTACGAGCATCCTGAAAAATCATGCTAGGGCTTATTTTCTGGTTAGGTCTTATTTTGAGGGAAATACAGTAGTACTGGAAGTACTAACAAGATTAATCAGACAAAAATAATAAAAGGTATCCAAATTAGAAAGGAAAAAGTTAAATTATCACTATGTGTAGATTACATGATCCTACACATATAAAACCCTAACCCCCCCCAAAAAAAAACTGTTAGAACTAATAAACAAATTCAGTAATGTTTCAGGATACAAAATCAACATACAAAAATCAGTTGTGCTTCTTTACACCAATAACAACCTATCGGAAAAGGAAATCAAGAAAATCCCATTTACAATAACATTAAAAAGAATACTTAGAAATAAATTTAAACAAGGAGGTGAAAGATCTGTACACCAAAAGCTATAAATCAATGATGAAAGAAATTGAAGAAGGCACAAATAAATGGAATTATATCCTGTATTCATAGACTGGAAGAATGAATATTGTTTAAATGTCCATATTACCCAAAACCATCTATCGATTCAATACAATCCTAATCATAATGCCAATGGTGTTTTTCCACAGAAATGGAAAGAATAACTCTAAAATTCGTATGGGTCCACAAAAGGTCCTGAATAGGCAAAGCAAACTTAAGAAAGAACAGAGTTGAAGGCATCACACTTCCTAATTTCAAATTATATTGCAAAGTTATAGTAATCATAACAGTATAGTACTGGCATATGGAACAGAACAGAGAGTCCATAAATAAACCCAGGTGTATACAATCAACTAATTTTCTATAAGGGCCAAGACTACACAATGGAAAAAGGATAGTCTCTTCAAAAAATGATGTTGGAAAAACTGGACAACCACATGAAAAGAATGAAATTGAACCTTTGTGTTTACTACACAAAAAGTCAACTCAAGCAAATTAAAGACTTGAACATAAGACGTAAAACCATAAAACTCCTAGAAGAAAGCATTGGGGAAAAGCTCCTTGACATTGGTCTTGGACATGCTTTTTTTGGTTATGACACCAAAAGGAGAAGCAACAAAATCAAAAATAAACAAGTGAGACTACATTAACCTAAAAAGCATCTCACAGAAAAGAAAACCATCACCAAAATGAAAAGGCAACCTATGAATGGGAGCAAATATTTACAAATTATTTATCTAATAAGGGGTTAATCCACAATTTATTTAAAAACTCATACAACTCAACAGAAAAAAAATCTGATTAGAAAATGGTCAAAGAAACTGAATAGACATTTTTCCCTTGAAGTCATACAAATGGCGTACAGGTACGCGGGAAAAATGCTCATCACTAATTATCAGGGAAAAGCAAATCAAAACTACAATGAGATATCACCTGCTGGAATGCTTATCATCAAAAAGGTAAGAGATAACAAGTGTTGGTGAGGATGTGGAGAAAAGGCAATCCTTGTGCACTGTCGGTGGGAGTGTAAACTGGTGCAGCCGCTGTGGAAAACAGTATAGCATTTCCTTAAAAAACTAAAAATAGGATTACCATATTACCCAGCAATTCCACTTCTGGATATATATCCAAAGGAAATGAAATCACTATCTTAAAAAGATATCTGCAACCCATATTCATTGCAGGATTATTTACAATACCAAGACATAGTAACAATCTGTGCCCACTGATGGATGAATCGATAAAGAAAACTTGCTAGATAATTTTTCAGCCATAAAAAAGGAAATCCTACCATTTGCGACAATATGGTTGAAACTTAAAGGCATTATGCTAAGTGAAATAAGTCAAACAGAGAAAAACAAATACTGTATGATCTCACTTACATATGAGTATTGCATCTGGAAGAAGAAAAAAACACAAACTCATAGGTAGAGAAAATAGATTGGTGATTGCCAGAGGCAGAGGTTGGAGAGTGGGCAAAATGGGTGAAGATTGTCAAAAGGCACAAACTTCCACTTAAAAGGTAAATAAATCCTAAGGATGTAATATACAGTGTGGGGACTATAGTTAACAATATTGTATATTTGAAATTTGCTAAGAGTAAATCTTAAAAGTTCTCATCATAAGAAAAAATTTGTAACTACGTGAGGTGATGGATGTTATACTTATTGTGGTAATCATTTGGCAATATATACATATATCAAATCATTTTGTTGTACACCTAAAACTAACACAATGTTATATGTCAATTATATCTCAATAAAACTGAAAAAGACTATCACTATAATCCAATATATATACTATCATAATTTAGATAAATCAAATGCTAAAAATAAAAAATGTTCAGCTTATCTATGGGACAGCAAAAATTCTGCTACTGATATATTTTAGCTAAAATGTATGTCGATATCTACTTGTAGAATATGGTGTTAGAGAACCTTCTTGGTAGCTTATAAAACTGAAGGTGTGTTAAGTTTTAAACAGAAAATCATAAATTTTTACATTAAAAATGATTTATATATACAAATGGAATATTATTTGTGAAATAAGCCAGACAGAAGGCAAAAAGCTTGCATGATCTCACTTATGTGTAGAATCTAAAAACGTCGAGTACATAGTAGCAGAGAGTAAGTAGAATGGTGGTTAACCAGGAGCAGGGAGGTGGGGGAAATGGGGAGATACTGGTCAAAGGGTACAAAGTTGCAGTTACATTGGATGGAGAAGTCTAGAGATCTAAACTACAGCATGATGACTATAATTAATACTGCATTGAACACTGGAAATTGTCTAAGAGTGGATTTCAGGTGTTCTCACTACACAGAAAAAAAGGTAACTATGTGAGATATTAATTAGCTTGACTATAGTAATTATTTCACCCTGTATTATCAAATCATATTATACAACTTTAAAGATATATTATTTATATTTTTAACATAAAATTGCATTTCATCACTTAAGAGATGTGTAACGGAGCAAAGTTACTTAACCCCTCTAAGTTTCAATTTATTCACTTGAAAACCAGGTTAGGTTATTTATTCATAGGGTCATTGTGAGGATTGAGCTAATACACGGGTTCCATATTGTTTCCTCGAGCTTTGGAATGCTGATTATAAATTCTAATGTCTGAGATTACCAGGAAAGCAGGTGTAAGAAAGGAACTTGGGTCCAAGTGGAAAAAACAGTAACTGAGAATCAGGATATCACCCAGTAGGGATTTACCATCTAGCTGTGTAGCACTGAACTGTCACTCAAGTTCTCAAAATCTCACTTTCCTCATGTGTACAGTTTTCATTTGCTCTGCCCTCATATCAGTAAACTAGGAAATTTGGTGAGGCCCAATTTCGCTGAGAAGTTGGCCTTCCTGCCCTTCACCTGTCTCCTGCCTTGGCCGAAAACCACCCAAGCACTCCCCGCTATAAAGTCAGTTGTGATGTGGTGCGGGAGTTGGCCGCGAGATGGCAGCATTCTCCCAACGGACCACACGACATTCGTACACCTTGCAACTGTAAACCCAGTTGAAATAGGAGAACAGAGCAACAGAATCCTGGATTCCCCTTCCATTTTCTCGTTCGGGAGGCCCCTGCTCAGTTTCATTAAAAGAGCTGTTTATTAAAGCTCGGTAGGCAGTGACGGCCGAGCGCGGAAGTTCTCGCGAGATCGCCGCCGGAAGTGGGTGGCAGCGAGGGCGCAGCGACTTATTCTCCGGAAAGCGAGCGGTGCTCCCGAGCTGTTGCAGTCGTCTACCCCAGGGCGCTCTCCTCTGAAGAAGAGGTCACGCAGTCGCGGCCTTCAAGCCCCGATCTCGCACCTTCGGCTTCCCCGACGGCACAGCTGCGCGCCCAGCCTGCGGAGCCGCCGCCTCGCCCGGCCCCTCCCTCCCTCCGCGCTGCAGTTAGGCCGCGCCCTGAGGCCCAGTCCGCAGCGGCTCCGGCGGGTGATGCCAAATACAGCCATGAAGAAAAAGGTGCTGTTGATGGGGAAGAGCGGGTCGGGAAAGACCAGCATGAGGTCGATTATCTTTGCAAATTATATTGCTCGTGACACTCGGCGCCTGGGTGCCACCATTGATGTGGAGCACTCCCACGTCCGATTTCTGGGCAACCTGGTGCTGAACCTGTGGGACTGTGGCGGTCAGGACACCTTCATGGAAAATTACTTCACTAGCCAGCGAGACAACATCTTCCGTAACGTCGAGGTGTTGATTTATGTGTTTGACGTGGAGAGCCGCGAACTGGAAAAGGACATGCATTATTACCAGTCGTGTCTGGAGGCCATCCTCCAGAACTCTCCTGATGCCAAAATCTTCTGCCTGGTGCACAAAATGGATCTGGTTCAGGAGGATCAGCGTGACCTGATTTTTAAAGAGCGAGAGGAAGATCTGAGGCGTTTGTCTCGCCCCCTGGAGTGCGCTTGTTTTCGAACATCGATCTGGGATGAAACGCTCTACAAAGCCTGGTCCAGTATTGTCTATCAGCTGATTCCCAATGTTCAGCAGCTGGAGATGAACCTAAGGAATTTTGCCCAAATTATTGAGGCTGATGAAGTTCTGCTGTTCGAGAGAGCTACCTTCTTGGTCATTTCTCATTACCAGTGCAAAGAGCAGCGTGACGTCCACCGATTTGAGAAGATCAGCAACATCATTAAGCAATTCAAGCTGAGCTGCAGTAAATTGGCCGCTTCTTTCCAGAGCATGGAAGTTAGGAATTCTAACTTCGCTGCTTTCATCGACATCTTCACATCAAACACGTACGTGATGGTTGTTATGTCCGATCCGTCGATCCCGTCTGCAGCTACTCTGATCAACATTCGCAATGCCAGGAAACACTTTGAGAAGCTGGAGAGAGTGGATGGGCCCAAGCACAGCCTCCTCATGCGTTGAATATTGCCAAATGCTTTCTGAAAAGGCTGAATTGCCTCTTTTTTCGGTTTTTTGTTTTGTTTTTTTAGTATTCATACATTATGTCGTGTGCTTAAAAGTGGGCTTTGAAATGTGTGCTGCTTATTACTTCCATCTCTTTCTTCCCTATTCCCCAGCCTTTAAACCGTGGACGCTATTTACTCAGCTATCCAGTAGAGCTTCGAGATGGCCTTTCTGAAAAGTTGGTATGGTGTAACACTAAAGTAGGTGGTGTGTGTGTGTTCTGATTACCTGGTTATAATAGATATACACATCAAAGCCTTTAATATCTTCCTGTACTCCTTACAAGATTGCAAAGATGGAATGTTACTATTTTATCAGCAAGGTATTAAAATGCATTTATAAAGTCTTCTTGGCTTCAATCATGAATAAACATTTACTGTTAGCAATTTACAGTATGGTCTCATTTGAAATAATTTGAAGGTGGTTAATATGTAAATCTAAAGATCCTGACTGCGCACAAGTATTGCTTAACTGGTAAATTTGATTTTGTGATCTTAGGCCCCATTGTCTTAGCAGTGTTTCATAGCAGCTGTGCAGAGTGGTTAAGAGTATGGGTTTTGAAGTACACCACCTGAGCTCAGAGTTAGTATTCTAGTCTCTTCACTTACTAGCCCTGTGAACTGGGAAAGGTAGTTTACTCATTTGTAAAACATGGATAAGAATAGCACTACCAAATAGGACTAGTAAAAGGATTGAATTAAAGCATGGAAACAGTTGTAAGTGGCACGTAGTAGTGTTACCAGCTGTCACTACTACCTATTGAGCCATTCTTTCCCCCTCCTCCAAAATTACTGGACATGGAGCCTAAATATTTGAGCCCTTCTTAAATGCCAGGTATTCTTAAATACTTGATGTGCGTTTTCTTATTTAATCCTAATTTATGAGGTATATTACTTTTAATAGATGAGAAAACTGGTATGACCAAATTAAGATCATGCAGCTGAACCTAGGCAATATTACAGGTGTCGCCCCCTTCTCTGCCCACCCCCACAACCCACTACCTACTCCACTGACAGAAAACTTAACCATAAAATCCTAGTTTTTTTAGGTGTACATTATTACTTGATATAATTCCCGTAATTTTACAGATGGAGCTAAACTGAAGCCCAGGAAGTTAAATGACTTCCTTCAGTGTTTCACTCACTCTGCACAAGATCACTTTCCTGTCTGTATTTATCTAGAAATTGGATAATATTGAATCAGATTCTTGGACTACCTACTTTGGGGGAAGGATTCTAAGATTCCTAATTTGGATTGGAACAGTGGTATAGTAAAATCAGGAAGACCTAAAATGTTCCTTTCCAGCTGCCTTAAAAGATTATTTTAAATGCAATGTTTTAGAGCCAAGTAACCTGATCAACTCCTCTTATCTCTTTTTACAAATGAGACATCAGCTTTGTAAACAGACATTAAATATGTGATAGAACTTTAGAATTTCCAAGGCTTTATAGTTAATATTTTTTAAACCCTTTAAAATAGCAGTTGTGGATGACAGCATCCCTACCCATGAAGAACAAGCTAACCAGATGTAAGTTACTAAACTCGTCTGATTAGGGCCTTTGGCAATTAGTATAAAAACTCCAGATGAAAAAACTCTGAAGTATCGATGTACTTTCTAAAATACGTTTAATAAATCTAGTGATTAAAATGGCAGTAACAAAACACCTGAATCACTGAAGCGCACAAATTTGTTGATCAAGTTACTGATACAACTTTCTGTGATCATTTTATGATTTGCAAGACATGGTTCTTTTTGATATATAGGAAATTCCAGAGCCAGGTGGTATATTGAATGTTTATTCAATACTGGAGTAGGTAGAACATATTTACAAATAGTCCCACAGAGGACTCAGATATTTTAAATTTAGGATGTAGACTTGACATTCACAGTGCATGAGGTGAAAGAGTAACTATGTATCTGCAATTAATGTGAAAAGAGAATTTTACTTTAGCAAATACTTGCCTTACATTGAGGAAAATGTCCTTAAACATATTTCCTTTAATTTTAGTATACTCAGAAAAAATAGGGTTTCCTTTTATAAGATCTCAAAAATTCGTTTCTTCTTTCAAGTTTGACTTCAGAGATCATGGTTAAGGAAATCATGGTAAAGAATGGTTTCAAAATACTTGTATTTTTGTTTTCAGTTAAATTACCTGCATATGTTTTTCTTTAACCTCAAATATTCTTTATTCCATTTGATAACATTTTTCATGTTAAGTAACATTACATGCTTGTCCTCTTTAAACACTAAAAATAACTAGGACATTTTGGCATTATCTGAAGTTTCTAATTGACATAGAAGCCGTTTACATAACTTTATTTTACAAATAGTGAATAAAACAAGGTACATTCTGTGTAATCTATGAATGTAATGAGAAAAAAGGTACATTTACAGTATTAAAGTAACCCTCTACCATTACTTTAATTCCATCACATTAGAGGCAAAGAAAACAATTCCAATACTTCAATATTTATTTGCTTGGATTATGTGCAGACACACACCCGACACATCTACATAGGTGTGTGTGTGTGTAATTGGTGTAACGAGAGCATTTACAACCATGAAAAAATACGATAAAAGCAATAAATGAAAAATACTAAATGAATAAAAGATAAACCATGGATTTCCGAGTACGGATAGGCCCATGGACATGGAAAGGGTAAATTAAGACTTAAAAGTTGAAGTGAGATTTGTTCTGAGCCTCAGCCTTAAGGGACAGGTATAACTGTGATAAGCTGGGAGACCAACTTAAAGTATTCCAGCTTCAAAATTGTGAATTAAGATTTCTAAAGACCCATGCTCACCAATGCATTTCAATAGAAAGTGGGAGATCGTAGTGGAAGGGGGAATAGAGGAAATCTATGAAGGGGGCCTCATACGCCTTTATATTTGAACTCTGTTCTGGAATTGACAATGGAATTAATGGAATTTTTTTAAAATTTAAAAAAAGTGACAGACACTTAAAGTCATAAGGCAGGTATGCAGGCAATACTGGATAGGGAAGACTAAAGACAGGTCATAAAATGGTTGAGGAGAAAGTGAGATATTTTTGTTTATACTACTGGCAGGCAAAGGACATAAGGACATGAAACTGCCTAACTTTCAGCCTATCACAGGTGTAACTCACTTAAGAAGGATGTGATTTTTGTAAATGCAGTGTCCAGAGATTTTGATATTTGGTTTCTCAGTAATTAACGGCCTCCCACACTTACTGGTGAACTTGAGCTTCCTTATCAGATGATGACCTCTATAGTTTATCAGCACTAGTGTACCAGCTTCTTTAAGGTACCGTACCTAGGGCTAAATGTGAATATCCCCTAGCAGTGGTTCTTAAGCTTTATATTGTCTCATAATTACCAGGGAAGCATATTTAAAATGCAGATCCCTAATCCCCATTTTAGACCTATGGCATCTATATTAAGACGTATCCCAGATGATTCCTTGAGTCCAACTTAGACAAGTCATTTAGGTTTCCTAGCTTCATTCAGTATCATTTGTAAAATAGGTATAATAATCACTATCTTACACTTAAGACTTAAATGAAACTATATAAAGTGGCTAGGAATGGCCCTGACACTCTGTAGATGCTAATGACAGCCCTACCTCCTCCCTAAAAATGTTCATTTTGGATTCGTAGATACTGAGTTTTCTTAAGGCAGACTAGAGAATAGTTTCCCAGTTAACCTGCGGAGTCCCTTTTTTGTTAACAAAGGAATATAGCACCTTAGGAAAGGCTTTTCCCCTTTCTTTTCTATTGTAAGTATGTGTTTTTTCTGATGTGTTTTCTCACAAAAAGACTGGCCTTCAAACCGGGACTGAACAAACAACTTAAGAAAAAGTAATGAAGAAAGATGAACTATGAAGGCTATCCACATACAGAACTCACCCCTTTTCTCCTTGCCACTTTCTTGGCAAATGAACAAGGTTTTGATGGTTAAGAGTTGGGTCTAGACAGAGGGGTACTGTAGGTGCTATCACCCTTCCAGTGTATGCTCATTTCTCCTGGTTCACAGAGGGCCATGGCATGTACTCATTTGGATGCTAGCGACAAGCCCGTTTCTTGGCCAGCGGCCATGACTGAGTGAGACAGAATACTGTGCAAGAGGCCTCACATCTGACTCCCACAGAGTCTAGAAGATGAACAGGAGGCCCACTCCTGCAGCCATAGTCTGTTGTCCTGGCCTTTTAGTTATTTCTAGGGTAGGGGTGTCCAAACTTTTTTCAATGTTTTGGGCCATATGCGGTAAAATACCCAAACAGCCGGGCCACTCACTCGAGGTGAAGTACCTATTGCCTCACCTGGTTTATTTAAGTAAACTAAATATATTTTTGGAATTTGCTGCGGGCCAATTAACAATGGCCCGCGGGCCGCAGTTTGGACACCCCTGTTCTAGGGGGTCTTGTGGTTTATTAAGGAAGGAAAATAGGATCAAACCCTAGTTGCACCACTGACTTAGCTGTGTAACACTGAACAAGTCCCTTAACCCAAAATTCAGTTTTCTCAAGTTATTTTGAGGCTATTCTGTAGGCCGTGGGAAGCTGATAGTTTCTGAGGAAAGTAATATAATCAAAATTAGCTCCTTTCCTCTAAAATAGTGCCCCCCCAAGAAAACAACAATAAACACAGACATAAATTTATTAATTTACATTTTTTCTGTTAAAATATAAAACTAGGGTTAAATTAAGTTCTCAAAGTCTAAATTAGACTAAATATAATTCTGCTATACAACCCACTAAATGGATTTTATAGTTCAATAGTGTTCCTTAAAAGTGTCTAGTCATCTTCTTTTTCCTTTTCCTAAATCCTTTCTTCCCGTCTTCACTTATCACATGCACTTTATTCCATCAAATATCACTTTTCAGGAGCAACCTACTTGAATCATTCAGCCTGTTCAGAGCTTTCCCAAACTTTGTCATTTTGACTACACATCTCAAGGCACTAGTTTTCTCACTTTTTTTGGTTAGTACCAGAATGTTCCATTAAGAAACAATAAAAGTTGTATGTTTCCCTAAAATGAAAGATCAGTGTATTCAATGGCTATTATGTTAACCACTTCATAAAAGTACATCAAAAACTACTCATCCTTCTGTTAATTAACTAAAATTAAAACATAATAAATTAAACTACTACTTTGCCCTTTAATGCTTACAAGATTATTCAAGAAATCAAAACGGCTACATATTAACTCATGTTGCTTTCCAAATACTCCACTTTTTAACACCATATTCATACAAACAGAAAATCCAAACATGCACTTCTTAACTAAAAACATTAGAGGAAGCTAAAAGGCATTGTTTAAGACTTTTCAGACCTTGAAAATGTTACACTTCCAATGTGTATTTAAATTACAAATCAGTTTTTGAATCAGCTTGCTTCAAATGAAGTGCATCATAGTCAAATTAACTGGGCTACTGCTCCATCTTTTCAAGTCGGAGATTCTTTTGCATCAAAGCTCTTATTCAAGATTTCTTCTTCTGCAAAATTGATTTTTAAAAGGAGAAAAGGATAAGCAAACATTACCAAAAAACAACAAATAGGACAGATTCCAAATAATACAAACTTCAGTCTTCTTTAAGTAGAAAGTTCACATACAAATACTTGTGATAAAATTACCATTATTCTCACTGAGGTATTCTCCAGAGAATATCAATAATCCCTCTTAGAATACCTTTTTTTTTTTTTAAGGAGGACACAGCTCACAGTGACCCATGTGGGGATCCAACCAACAATCTTGGTGTTATCAGCACCACGCTCTAGCCAACTAAGCTAACCGGCCACCCCCTTGAATACTTTTCAATATACCAGTGTTTAATTATCATGGGCAAATCAGTGACATATAATGAATATCACCAAATCTGTATCTGTTCTAACATGCTTTAAGAACAGTTTAACTCTTTACAATGAAAATTTTCAAACATACAAAAGTGAAGAGAATTATCATTTAACCTAATGATGTATCATCTAGCATCTATAATTCAATAGTTATTTAATATTAACTGTTAATGGGTTTGAACTGTGTACCCCAAAAAAGACATGTTGAAGTTTTAACCCCAGGATCTCAGGATGTAGCCTTACTGGAAATGGGGTCACTGCAGATATAATCAGTAAAGGTGAGGTCATTCTGCAGTACATTGGGCACTTAATCTACATGACTGGGTCCTTATATAAAAGAAAAAGGTGCACAGATACTCAACGGGAGAATGCCATGCGAAGACGAAGGCAGAGAACAGTTATGCTGCCATAAGCCAAAGAACACCTGGGGCTACCAGAAGTTAGAAGAGGCAAGAAGGATCTTCCGGTGGAGTCAGAGAAAACATGGTTCTGCCAAAATCCTGATGTTGGATTCTAGCCTCCAGAACTTATTGTCTCCAGAGACAATAAATTTGTTGTTTTAAGCCACCCAGTTTGTGGTACTTTATTACGGCAACCCTAGGAAACATACATTGACCTAACTTGTCACCCCACCTCCCACCAAATTTTTCAAAGCACATCACAGATATTACCTTATTACAAAAATGGTATTTAACATAGTGATTCTCAATGTTTTTAGAACCACATTCCACTAGCCAAGAAGAATGATAAAATTTATTTTCAGTAGTTTGTATTACAAAAGCAAGAAGTTTCGAGTTTTTGGTTTTGTTTTCCAACCCTGTCCCATACCAACTATAAACAACATACACATTAGAGATTCTGAAAAGTACCCGTCAAAGTGATGGGTTCACTCTTCTCACCCTAGTTGAAAGAACAAGTAGCCTATGTTGTCATATTAAAAGAGATCATGTAGCATTCACTGAGTACTATTTTTATGAGAAGTTGAGAGAAAACTTTAGCAGGTCAACATGCACAGGCCTATTTAATCTTACCTTTTAAATTAGGTAGAAGTTCTCCAAGACTACATGGTATTGGGGTCCTCAATCTTTGTTCTACTGGAGAAAACTTAATTAGTGGTGAAAGAGACCGTTTTCTTTCACCAAGGGACATGCGTAAAGATGGTTTTGTACAGTCAATGTGCAAGTCATGAGTGTCCAAAAAGTTAAACATATCATCGGTTTGCATGTTTTGTAGAGTAGGACTCAATTCTGGTTTGTGTCCTTCAGGTGTTTCAGAATTAGAGAGGTAAGTTTCTTCCCTTTTCTTGGACAGAGATTTTTTTAGAGCCTCATATCTACTGCAAATAGCCTGTAACCTGAGGTCTGATTTTGGAGTAGTCTGTCTTTCTCCCACATCTTCTGTAAAAATGCCAGTGTGCGCAGGAGTATTTGGTTCCAGTTTAAAATTGGACTCTGTACTACTGGAGCTATTAAGACTTAAGTGACCAACTTCTTCCGGAAGAGTTTCATGTAATATGCCAAAATCAATATCCTTAAAACTGCTGGAATTAATTCCACTTGCCATATGAAAAGAGTTCCATAACATACTTTTATGCATGGAAGGTTCTTGGTGAGAAGTTTGCAAGTAGTCCGGTATTTTAATACACTCACCTTCACTGCTACCTATCACATCTCTCCTATTGCTTACAGCAGGGGAGAATGTCTCTATTTGGCTAGTTTCTAAAAGCTTGTTATGTAAAGCTGTATACTCCGAATCTTGCTTGCAGATTATTTTCTTATTTAACAAATCTAACCAATTTTGTGTTGTTGGTTCATCTATGTGACTGGTCACCACATGTTTCTGAGGCACCCACTTGAGGTAATCTGAAACAACTTTCTCTTCAGGCAAATGAGAATGGCTACAATCAGATTCAGAGGTTGTTGAGAAAAAACTGGCCATGCTAAATTCTTTTTGATTATGCAACGCAGGTAAAGATTCTGGCAACACTTCTCTATGTTCAGTATCCATCTGAATTGCTTCTGTACTTCTGTTATCTTCCATTTCAACAGCTCTTCTCCAGGAGCTCCTAATATCACTTACTAAATTAAATGAAAGGGGCAGAAAACACAATTTACTAATATTCCCAAACACAGCATACAATTAAACATTTCCTTTCTAGTACTCAAGATAAAGCTCCTGACTGAGTATATGTTCCAGAGATATGCTGGCTGGATGGCAAGGCTCCACAACCCACCAAAGTCCAACAACATCAAAGAACTCCATCTCCAGCTGATCACAAATAACAAAAGCTGTTTTGAAACGTACATATACTTCCACACACCATATACAAATTCCATTTTTTAAAAAAATACTTTTACACCAGGGTTCAGCTTACTTTTTCTGTAAAGGGCAGGTTGTAATATTTTAGGCTTTGCAGGCCATCCAGCCTGTCACAACTACTCAGCTCTGCCACTGTTAGCATGAAAGCCACCATAAATATGCTGGCAAATGAGCAAGGTTGTGTTCAATATAACTTTATTTATAAAAACACACAGGGCAGGCCAGGTGGGTTGGAGTTTACTGACCACTATCAGGCTGTGGCTAAGTTCAAAGGGAATCGAATCAATCTAACTTTAAATATGTCATTTCTAGCAGCAAAATGGAAACTGTATTTAATCACTACACCAGGATAGTGTGCTGGCATAAGGACAATATCAGAACTGTGCCTACACAAATTATACATTATAAGGAAAAAGCACTGGGCATTCTGACTAGCTTAGGAGAGGTAGAATGGATCTCAGCCCAGTTTGGGGCTGGTGCTGCTGGTTGCTGACTGAGAGAATACAGCCTCTATACTCTATAAATGTTGATCACAGATCACATGTGGAGGTAAAGGGTTTTTTAAAAGTGATCAACTAAAATATTTTCCAAGAAAAAGCTTAGTAAAACAACAGAAACAAAAGTGTACAGTATCAGGGCAAAATAATGCTGCTGAAGAGGACTTCCATGTAAGAGTGCTCGCATTTAATCCGTTAATAAAAGTCCCTTACATCAAACAAACAAAGAGCCATTGCCACTAAACTTCATGATATAAAAGAGTTTTAAAGAGCTTTGTCAGACCATGGTTCTAATAGTAATACCTAAGCAAGGAAACAGGTGATAGAAAGCACTATTAACTTACTCAAGTTTTCTGGAGTTCGGGGAATTTGGCTCCTTGTTAAGAATGGATTTGCAACTAGAGAGTCAATTAGTTCCTCTAATTTTATTTCTTCTCCCATAGAGGGCTGTGGTGAATCAGATAAAACTGTCCTTGCAACCTAAAACAGAAAAGAAAAAGTAAAGCAAAAATTAAGCCCATTGGTAGAATGCAACAGAAGCCCTGACAATAACAAAAAGCACTTCACAGTCAGCTGCCGTTCCCATAACAGATGGCACAAAAATAAACCCAAGAATGTAGCTCCCAGACATTTCCTACAGACCGTCTAGGTACTGTCCTATAATGTGAAATCAAACACAAAACTGTTTTTCCCTTATCTTAAAAGATGTCCCCATTATAAAGGAGAGAAAAGGTAAGAATAGTGTGATACTAGGGAAGATTTAGAGGAAGTTCTAACTACATAGTGACCTAAACTACTGTCAGCAACATCTTTGAGCTGGAGAACTCTCTATCTGCTAAAATGACTAGTTTTAAAACATTCTCAATTATAATCCATTTGCACAGTAACATTCCTATTAATAAATAGGATGAATTCTGACAATATACCGTGTTTTCCCGAAAATAAGACCTACCCAGAAAAATAAGCCCTAGCATGGTTTTTCAGGATACTCGTAATATAAAATAAGCCTTACCGTATTTCCCTGAAAATAAGACCGGGTCTTATATTAATTTTTGCTCCAAAAGACACATTAGGGCTTATTTTATATTACCAGCATCCTGAAAAAAACCTCATTATCAGATACAAATTAGTGAACCAGGTATAGATACATTCTAAAATACAGAAAACAAAGTGTACAACATGAAAATAGCACTCTATATTAACTGAATAAAACCAGAAAAAACATGTAAATTAAAATCTAGCGCCCCGAAATCCCTAAAAAATAACTTCGTACAACCATAATCAAATTGACTTTCACTTAATCTCCCCCATGAAAACAGAGGGCTTCTTAGAATTCAAACACTAAATATTCCTGGTCATAACACAATTAAAGAAGATTAACTTCACTTTATTTTCAGAGCTTTATGAGATTTTAAGACTCTCCTTGTCCATCCCATTCCATTCCACTGCTACTATAAACTCTTTTAACCAAGAAAATGTTCCTTTCCTTTCATACCAAGAAAGAAAAAAAGACTGACCATTTTTTCTTTAGTGTAAATACAGAGAAATAAAGAGAAATAATAGAACATTATTATTATTATTTAAATCTCTATTAACGTTAGAGATTTAAAAATATTTAGAGACCACGAAAAGTGAACCAACTTCCTTGAGTTACAAACAAGAAAAATGACTAATATCCAGCTCTCTTATTTGGACAATATTCACTCACTTTGTTCAGAATCGAGTTAAAGGAGGGAACTCCAATACCTGAATCAATATGCACTAAACCAAATTTTTCTTTCAGTCTCTCAGGAACATAAAGTAGCTGATTTATTCTCTGGCTACCCATCCAAATTCAAACAATGCTAAGTGAAATTGTGGGAAACTATAATAAAAATAACATTAGAGAGTGCCTTGAGCATTTAATTTGTGTAAACTGAGTTCGGTAACACTAAGCAAGAGCAGTATTATGTGGTCATTTGCCAATAAAAAGTAAATAGCATTAAGGAACAAGGACGGTTAGGAAAACCAAGATCATGAACAATGATGCACTTAATCACTTCCAAAATATTTAGAAAGCAGAAGGATAAAAACCTTCGCTCAGTGATAATATGATACTGCAGTCTTTGTTCTAATATTCAAAAAAAAGGAGGAAACTCAGCTAAGCAACAGACAACATTCACGGAGTATTTTAACAGAGTATAATCATTGGGTGTACTTATTCAATAACTGATGTAATGGTTAATTCCAAAAATATCATACATGTATTATTTTTATATTTATGGATATTTATAGGATGGGACATGAGTTCTAAACCACTGATATAATTGTTATTAACTAAATAAGTTTATTTAAAATCTATTTCTACTTTTGGGGAGAACCAATTTTGCTTTAACCATGATTTTATTATTTGTAATCTCCTTTCTCAAATTACCCCCAGTAAATCAATAATTAACTGTACTTCACTTAAAATCACAACACTATAGAGAAAATAATAGATATTTCAGTATACTTGTTAGTCTTTTCCTAACCTCTTCTGCCAGGTGATCTTGCTCTTTTTGGAATGGATCACTTTTTTTAACTGGCAGAGGCCCTGCAAATGTACTACTCTCTGTATTCTTTGCAATATTTAATGATGGAAAGTCTTCCACTTCAAATTCTGGTGTTTTCTTAGAAATTGTTTCATTTTTCTCTCTAGGTGTTCTCATCTTCACATCCTGAAAAAGACAGACATATAATGTTAAAACCTTAATAATCATGCCTGATCTTCAAGAGAGGTTAATGAGTTATCATGAACCTATAAAAGTTTATTAACATTATTGTGAAATTATATATTCACTGGCACAATTAAATAATTCCAATATTCCCATTTAGAAGCAATAGGGAATGTGTAACTAGAAATGGTACATAATGTGCAAATATGGGAAATGTGAAAATAGAAATTTAATTGGGAAATCAATAAAAATATTTTATCATAAGTTAGTATCGTCAGAATTGAAAATTGTTTTAAAACATACCTTTTCAAATAGTGTAATACTGTCTCCATCTGATGACGACACTGGCTGCAATGAGAAAGAAGCAGGGCTAAAAGGAAAAAGGTAACAAACCCCAGTTACAAGTAGGAAAGAATCCTATTCACTTGATGTATCTGAATATTCTGAAGAAATTGTCTGCCCCGTATCTGTCCGTTACGATTTCACTCAATTCGTCCCGGTCATCAAAAGGCAGGTTATTCTAGGGAGGTATGGTGACAATTAGAGCAGTACTTCAGCCCAATTTGTGTATCAGCCTCCCAAATTATGAATATTTGTCTTACCTGCTATATACTTTAAGTGGAAAGCATTTTTTACAAGGTATTAAATGACTTGATGAACACTCAAAACTTGAGTACAGGGTAAGAACAAATTCAATTAATTAGAATCACATTATTACAATGTCCTCAGGCTTCAGATCACAGTTCATTGTAGCAGAGACTTTCTTTTAAGATCCTTTTGATATTTCATGTCTAAAATCAGTATCTCTTATGCTGTATTTTGCTCTATAGCAAATACATTACACTTACAATACTCATAAGGTTATTCAATTTCAGTTTGCTGCATTCTACACATAGTATTCCTTAATCGCTTAGATTCTCTAGCCCCTTTAAATAAGCATTAACACCTTATGCGTCCTTTCATTATAATTACAAAATACGTTATTAAATTTCTAAAGCCTTCAAAACAAGGATAACTTGAACCATTTATCTTCATTGTGAAAGAGCTTTCAAATTCAATCACGGATTGGGTCTGCTCCTGGCCAAAAGCTTTCCTATTCTAGGTAACATGAAAGGCAGGATTACCAAAGACCATTTTCACCATCAACCAGGTCAGTGCTCTGCTTTCTGTTCATAGTCAGAAGTGCAAAAGTAACAGCCCTGCAGATATTATGTAAAACAGCAAATATGCTTTTTAAAACTTTTTCAAATATGCCTGTCTTGGAATTATCATTTACCTTCCTACCATTTCAAAAATCACTGAAATTGCTCAAGCTGCAGCTTCACCTCAACAGGATATAACCTAGATATCAAAGGGAAAATATTCATTACCTACTGCAATTTTATCTTAATTTTTCCAAAAACTTAACATTAAAAGGATCAGAAGGCCTCTGAAGCAGGGCCAGCAATCTAGGAACCAGAGCCACTAAGATGCCATCACGAGATGGTGAGCTCCTTGAAGACAAAGACCATGTCTTTCTAAAGGCTATTACGAGGGGCTAACACAGTGCCCGGTACTTGGTAGTGCAATACATGTCTGTAACTGATTGACAGTTTGATCATGTGAATAAATGTCACTTGAGGATGAGGTTCTGCAGATTCCACCAAATTTTTCTATTTGATTCATTCCTGCAGAGCCTCATAATAGAGAAAAATGGCAATCTTCTCTCTCATTGCTGAATTGGCAACATGCAATTAGCACTGCTAACATCTCAATCCAAGACAACTTGAAAGTAGCCCGGCTCAGTCTTTACTCTCCACCTACTCACCATGCCAAAACTGAGGCCCATGAAACCCCAGTACTGCAACAGATCAAAAGAAAGGATGTTGATCCCATTGTAGGAATTTATCCTAAGAAGTGACATGCTTTTTGTAGTAGTAAAAACTTTGAGGAAAATCCAAGTGTAAAAATAAATAAAATGTTAAAAAGCCATTAAAAGTGATAATTAGTCACATATGAAGTAAATACGTACACAGTAAAAAAAAATGCATGTATACTATGTCAATGTTTAGAAAATTTTGTATCTTATAACACTAGACTATATCCATGCTTTGACTAGAACTATAAATTTATGATTATAAAGAATGCCTAAAAAAGAACTTGAAGAAATAACCTAACAACTGATTTGTCAGAAATTTTAGCTAACAATTTTTCATTTTATTTGCTGCTGTTGTTACAATATATCTGCAATTATTAGTTTGGTGCAAAAGTAACTGTGGTTTTTGCAGTTATTTTTAACCTTTTAAACCGCAATTACTTTTGCACCAAACTAATAACAGAAATAATAGACATAATTATAGAAAGAGAAAGATATAATGTTGGAATTAAATTTATAAAACTAAGGATGTTTCATTGACAGGCATGCAAGATCAGACTGCCCTATCGTTGAAATGCAGTAAAGGAGAAACTATAGAGGTTAAAAATCTAAAAAGAACTGTATCACCAGCACTAGAAATATCATGGAACCCTCCTTTCCAGAAACCATTGCAAAAAAGGTAATATGCACAGAGTACAGCAAAGGCATCATCAATCACTGAATTCTGGTTTCAGTATGATAAAGCTTCCAACAGCTCACTCGACCAAAACCAGCCATGAGATTTATGGAGACGAGTACTTATATTTTAGTACCTGTGAAAGACAACTGCATGTGAAAGGGCTAATAACGCATTTACTCTAAAAACTGCATTCTTTCCATGTTTTTTTAATTGAATAGTTGTATTGATCATACCCACATATGAATTTGCCAGTTAACTACATTGAATAATGACATAAGGTAATGCCAATACAAATAAAATATTTAGTATAATAGCTGAACTAGATGCAAAAAAAAGGGTATTATTTCTTTATAGTTTACCCACATTACACATAACTAATGAAATATTTTTTTTTTGAAATACCAATGACAATAAAGAATTCAGAGTACCAAGTTTCCTTCCATATCCCAGTAACTCAACTCTTCACCTGTCTTCTGCTATCAAGCAGTAATAATCTTTCATATCCCATTAAGCATTTATCTCTCATCAGCAAAAGCTTTCCCCCACCTGCCTTTCCCAACCTATAAAGGAAATTGTCAAAAGATATCTTTAAGATCTAGGAGCCTGAAAGAGGACAAATGTGAAAATCAAAATATATTTAATACAATTTCTTTTTCCCATAGTAAGAGAATTCATTTGAATTAAATTCTTAGGGGCTGTGTCTGGCTCCTGTAGAATTCTGATAGTACACGTACATCTTAGTACAAAATTCTACTTTAAGAAAGAATCTTGACGTTCAGTGGAGCCATAAATATAATCTGATTTACACACTAATCTAACTCCATCAATCTTTAGTCCAGTGAAAGACTTTACTTTGCTCTCTCATGGGAATACAGACCAAAAACATAATTACGACTGGGAAGCACCAACTATTCCCTACCAGCATGCTTTAAGAACAATTCTGATAAGGGGAGGAAACACACAAGTCCAATAACTTTACTATTTCTTCAATATCAAATCTTCACAGAAGGCTTCATTACATTTCTTTAGGTACTCAGAAAATCAATTATCATGTCCAGATCTAAGAATAAAAATATAATTCTTCCACAAGTAGTCCTGACATCCTGTGAACCAGAAAATTACTGCAGAGGAAACCACCAAAGCTCAATTTCACATAGAGTAGTGTCCCCACTTTATCCACAGGGGAAAAGTTCCAAGACCCCCAGTGGATGCCTGAAACCACAGACATTACCAAACCATATACAAACTGTTCTATATACAGGTAAGTTATTATACATACATACCTTTTCAATTAAAGGAAACACTTTACAGCTTCTCTTTGGCACATCTGAACTTCCAGCATCACTACTATTGCAGTTTGGGGCCATTATTAAATAAAATAAGGGTCACTTGAATGCAAGCGCTGCAATACTATGACAGTTAATCAGATAACCACGACAGCTACTAATTACTGGGCAGTATATACAGTGTGGACACACTGAATGAAGGGACAATTAACGTCATGGGCAGGACAGAGCGGGACAGCCCAAAATTTCATCCTACTACTCAAAATGGCACACAATGTAAAACTTATGAATTGTTTATTTCTGGAATTTTCCATTTAATAGTTTCAGAACCTGGCTGACCCCAGGTAACTGAAACTGCAGATAAGGGGATTATACTACTGTATAAGTTTGACCCTTGTGAGAGTGTTTCAACTTATTAAGAGTATACAAATAAAGAAGACCTCAATTCATTTAAAGTTTTCCTTTAGAATTGTCCTAAGTATTGTGTTTCCAAATCTGTGCCCCATTTACATGGGGCAGTTGGACTGAAAGATACCTATTTAAGGCAAAGAGTAATCAGGAAAAAAAACAATAAAGGAATCTGTTTAGTATGACTATATTTGATTGCTACTTAATAATGCTTAATTTCAATAAAAAAACAAGTGTTTCCCCAAATGGATTACATACATTTAGTTTAGACATTTTGCTTATATAATCTGACATCAGTTTTAAGGACCAACATAGGATAATAGACAAAACAAAAAAGCAAGCTGCTCAGGTTGAAGTGGGAAAGGTTGGACTGCCCACAGGCTAAATTAGATTCATTCACAGAACCAGAGGGCGCCACAGAATATAGACTGAAGACTACCAGAGTAGATGATTTCAAAGGTCCCTAATCTCTTGGATTTAGTCATTAGCTATTAAGTGGTTTCAAAAAAGTTCACAAACACAAAAGCACAAAAATCCCCAAACTTGCATTAGATAATTTCCATGTATGTTTTCTTCTTCAAAAATGAATTGATCCCCACGAATCCCATCATTTGGATATAGAAAACAAAAATATGCCATGCATCAGAAATGTTGAATCTTTCCAGAAAGTGTAGAGTCACAGTGAAAAAATACTGTCTGGTTAAAAGAAGAAAACTGTAGATTATCCCATAGTAGAGAAGCTTGGAAACTGGCTGAAGATGGAACTAAAATTAATATAGGGGAAAAAAATCAGTAAGAAAATCAAATTTGTTTTACCTGTTGGCTGGATCATATGCAGTTCCTAGTATATCACTGGCTCCTCTGCAATAGTTTTCCTGGTTATGTTGCTTAGATGTATCTAAAAGAATAGGAAAATTAACTACTTTAATAATGTTTTTACATTCTAATATTTGGGGATCTCTTCAAATTTTACAACTTCTAAAAAGAACAGAAAAATCAGAATATGAATGCTAATAGGAAAAGACAATGATTCAATTGTCAAGTGTAAAGTGACAGGCAGGACAGAGATAGAGAATATCAACAGACTTTTCTAAAAAGATTGATAGCTCATACTCAGTTTCCAAAAGGGACAGCCCATATTTCTCCGCATCATATCACCACGCTTCATGTTTAAGTATACAGATCATGCACTTACCAAATAAACCAGCAAAGCCAAGAAGTTATAGTTCTTAGCATATTTCAGCCCAGCATCTATGACATTAGTCAGCCCATGTACTTATTCTTCAACACATTGAAGAACTGTGTCTCTACTGTACCAATAACGGGAGGAAAAAATAAAAGATGGAGCCCTGCCTTCAAGGAGTTAGTGTAGAAAAGACTACTTATGAGTAGAGAATTATGTATACTGTATTAGGATAGAAGTATGCACAGAATGCAAGGAGACAGAAAGGCATCTGGCCCAGACTAGGGAACGTGAAGGAGGCAAGAAAGTACTGAGAGGGCAGCCTGATGGCTCAGTTGGTTAGAGCTGCGCTCTGAACAACAGGGTTGCTGGTTCGATTCACACATGGTCCAGTGAACTGCGCCCTCCACAACTAGATTGAAGACAACAAGCTGCCGCTGAGCTTCCGGAGGGGCGGCCAGATGGCTCAGCTGGTCAGAGTGCGAGCTCTTAACAACAAGGTTGCCAGTTCAATTCCCACATGGGATGGTGGGCTGCGCCCCCTACAATAAAGATTGAAAACAATGACTGGACTTGGAGCTGAGATGCGCCCTCCACAACCTGATTGAAGGACAACAACTTGGAGATGATGGGCCCTGGAGAAGCACACTGTTCCTCAATATTTCTCAATAAAAAAATTTTTTAAAAACATAAGTTCTATCTTTTAAAAAAATAAAAAAGAAAGTACTGAGAGAATAAGGTACAAGTCTGCTATGCAGGAGCAGAGGGTATATCTAGGGAAAGCATGTTAGGAAATGAAACCAATGAGGAAAGCATGGCTAGATTACAGAGGGTTTGATATACCAGGGGCTCCTCATCTTTCAACATCTTAGCTTCTGAAAGACTAAACATGTGTCCAAAGTGTCACTATATAAGAATGCAATGTATACATAAAGCAATGTATATATAAAGTTTTCCTTTCAAACCATCATAATAGTATGGCACCTTATAAGTATTTTCAATACCCTGTGCTTTTGCAGCTACTAAATATGATGTAATTACTGAGATTTATAAAACGTTCCAAAAATGAGCACAAAGACAACTAGACCACAAACTTAGTAGACAACCATAAACTAAAATGATTATGTACAACTATAAACACTGTCTGATGGTGGCAGGCAGAGTTGATGCACATTTGTTCTAGTATGTAAAAAAGTCTGTAAAGTAAATGAAAAAGCATCTAGAACTTTTTCCTCTTTTTTTTCCTTCTAAAGGTGATACGTGATAGGAAGCCTTTGATGTATATTATACCTGGAGATGAAAAGGACCATATTTACATTACAGAAAGACCACTGAGAGCCATTTATAATACGGAATAGATAGAACACTGGAGGAAGAGTCGCTGGTTAGAACACAATTATAGGCAAGAAATGACAAAAACTAAAGTACTGTCTTAAGATGTGAAGACAGCAAAGCAGGAAACAGAGGTAATAGGGCATTTAGGAGGTTAAAACAAAACTGAGCTCACCACTACAAAGCAAACCAAGATGAAGCAGGCACTGACTCCTACCATAAACAGACTACAACTACAAAATAAAATGTAAAAAAAAAAGGAATGCCCAGAAGAAAAAAAAGAATCATGAATCATCAAATGCCAGAAACAAAGATGGAAAGCATGATCAGCATGATAAGTTCACACTGAGAAATGAAGACTCAATGAGGCAGGCTCCAGGGGCTGAACACTGGAGACTTAATACCTACATGGTAACAAGAAACATCATCTCAAGTCACCCATGCTGAGATCTGAGAGACTGCCATAGGGCAGGATAACTGTACAGGCACTCAGCCCCTGAAAAGAGGATTATAAAAATTCTGCCAACTGGACCAGGGAAGTAGCAGAGAAGCTTGCTGTCTAGAAGGAAGGAAAGAAAGGAAAGGAGGGAGGGAAGGAGGGAATTTAAAACCTAGCCTACTCAAAAGGAGGTGTGAACTTCATAGATTATATAAATGCCCAACCACTGTGCTATACACCTGAAACTAACATAATATTGAATGTCAACTATAATTAAATATATGTTTATGCATATGTATATATACATATATATAAATATAAAATATATTATATACCAGGAGTGCCAAAAAATGTATGCACATAACTTGTATTCATCTTTTGTTATCAGTATATATTGAATATTACTATTTTAATAGTTTTTTCCTTTCTAAAACATGTATACATTTTTTTGGGACTGTGTGTGTGTGTGTGTGTGTGTGTGTGTGCGTGCGTGCGTGTATTCACAGATGTAAAGTACAGCATAAGGAATATAGTCAATGGTATTATAACAGCTATGTATAATGTCAGATGGGTAGTACACTTAGTGGGGTTATCACTTTGTGAGGGGTGTAAATGTCTAATCATTATGTTGTTTTGTACACCTGAAACTAATAATAAAATTAAATTCTTAAAAAAGAGGTATGAAATCCAAATTTATACTGGCTATTTGTTGTAGGAATCCCAAACCAAAGACGATAATTGGCCTAGCTCAAGGAAAACACTTGGGACCCTCGGCCACTGTGTAGAAACCTTTCTACAATTCAGAGCCACGTAAATCCTCCAGGGGTGGAGAGACCCACTGATGGTGAGATCATAGTCAAATATTTTAATGGGAACCAAACCACCATGAAAACTACCAGGCAGAGCATACAGGACCAGAAATAGCTGAAACATAGAGTATATTAGAAAAAAATCAAAGATAAAAATCAGTACACTTTAAATGATCGGCAAAAAAGAAACAACAGGACCCATAATGAAAGAAGATGACACTGTGAAGAACAAGCAGTTCTGAAAAACAAGCAAATGAAAAGTACATTCATGAAAACTAAACACTAAATGGACAGATCAAAAAGGAAATTAAATATAAAGAGATAATTAGTGACCCATAAGAGAAATCCAAGGAAAATACCCAGAATGCAGCCCAGAGTTACAGAGATTATAAGTATACATGCGACGTTATGAGATGAGAGAATTAGAAGCCCCGGCAATAGGAGTCACAGAATGAAAGGGTCAAAAGAATGAGAGGAGGGCAATATTATTAGGTTGGTGCAAAAATAATTGCGGTTTAAAAGGTTAAAAATTGCAAAAACCGCAATTACTTTTGCACCAACCTAAAAAAGAGATTTTAGTGACTAAGTTTCCAGAACCGAAGAAAGGTATGAGCCTTCACATTTAATAAGTACACACAAATCCAAAAAAGGCTAAATAAAAACAAATCTACATTGACACACCTCAATGAACCTGCATAACACAAAAATAAATAAACATTTTAAAAGCAATCAATCATACCTACAAATGAATGACAATTAGATGGACCAATAGCAAATGTTTCAGATACAATAGAAGGTAGAAAGCAATGCAATTATATCAAAGTCCTAAGGAAAAATAAGTGTCATCTAGAATCCTATATCCACTCAAATTACCATTTAGGATTAAGTGAAAATAAAGACATTTTCCCTAAAAGACTAAAGACTACTCTTCAGGCTCCATCGCTAAAAGAAGTGAAGGATATACTTAAAACATACTTACTTCTCAAAAGGAAAAAGAAAAGTAATATTGACCAAAAAAAAAAAAAAAAAAAATCAGTAAATGCACTGGTAAATCTAAACACACAATGAATGATTGTTAAAACAATTTCTATCACTGTCATTAAAAAAGAGGGGGTAGGGGCATTATTCTAGATTAAAGGTTAATAAAAGGATAAAACAACCCAATGGTATGAATGAACCCTCCTTGGATCCTGATTCAAAAATAAACATTTACAAAGGACAATTTGGGGGATAAAAGACATTTTATTCATCAACTTTAGAATAGCAGAACAATACTATGTATTGTTAGATCCATACATATAAAGTAAAATTTTTATAAACACACATCAGAATAGGCAGAAGATTCTACCAGGATAGTGGTTACCTCAGCAAATGCAGGAAGAATGGGGTCAACGAAAGGCAGATATCCAACAGTTAACTACATTTGTACTTTAAAAAAAAAATTCTAACACAAATGTTGCAAAGATTTGTCAAAAAAATGTTCAGTAAGCAGGTATTTATATTATTCCCTGTAATTTTTATATTCTGAAATATAACTTTAAAAAAACAATTTAAGAGAAAATTACTTTAAGTAAGACATAACATGTAAGGTGTAGGAAAGGAAAAAGTTGTTTTACAACAAAAAAATATAAAATAATGTTGCTGCTCCCCAGCTCAGACCACGGCTCTCCCCTTGGGAAATGAAAGGAATCCCAAGAGTACAAATTATGCAGTGTCGGAAGAAAGGTCACCTCCGGAGAACTTATCAAACACCTATAAAAAGCAGACTGCCAACTGGACTTCTTAAGCAGACACAAATTTGCCCCATTTTCAAGGCAGACAGAGATCTCTGAATGGACATGAGGACGATTTCATTGTTTCACAGGGCCTAAACTAAATCTGACAAGAGTGCAAAGGCCCTTTCCAAACTGAAGTGAAAACACAATGCCAACCATATATGCCAAGAGCTATCAAAGTAATTCTACATAGTAAGTAATGCTCTACTAAAGGTCTTTTTCATTCATCAAACCATGTAGTCAATATGCTCTACTCTTCTGCTAGCACCTGTTCTGAGCCTTGCTCTCTGGTCTATGATCTTTCCCAACCAGCATGCTTCCCACATACATCTGACTCCCAAACTGATCACTTCTCCTGGTAGTGTTCACTCTTTTCTTCCTAAGTCCTGCCACGACACCTTACATTTCCCGAACCTAGTAACAATTTCTTGTACACAGTACGGGGCTATGGGGCAAACTGAATATGAAATGAATATTAGCTATTGTAGAGAAATTAATTCTTAGGTGTGATATTGGAATAATAGTTGAGGAAGCTTACTTAATAAGACAGAATTATTGTTCATTTTTTTAGGTGTGATATTATGGTATGATAGTATGGTAATAGGAAAATGTCATTTTTATGGGAATGCATGCTGAAACATTTAGAGTGAAATATTATAATGCCTAGAGTTTACTTGTTTTAGCAAAAATACAAACATAAGCAATTAAAAGAAATATGGCAGTGTTAATTGTTGAAACAGGTAGTAAGTATTCAGGTATAAACTACTGTTCTCTCATGTTAAAAAAAATTGTGGGCTTCTACACAAAAACTTGTAAACGAATGTTTATAGCACTATTACTCGTAATAGTGGAAACAACCCAAATGTCCATCGAAGGATAAATAAACAAAATATGGTTTAACCATATACTAGAACATATTCATAAAAAGTAATGAAGTACTGATACATGTTACAACTTGAAGGTTGAAAATATTCAAAAGTGAAAATCTGTACAAGTGAAAGAAGCCAGACAAAAAAAGCCTCATCATGGTATATGACTCCATTTACACGAAACATCCAGAATAATCAAATCCATAGTGACATGAAGTACATTACTGGCTGTCAGAGGCTGGGGGAGGTGGAAATGGGGAGTGACTTTTAATGGGTATGGAATGGGTACAGGGTTTCCTTCTGAGGTAATGAAAATACTCTGGAAATAGTGGTGATGGTTGCTTAACTTTGTGAATTTATTAAATGCCAGTGAGTTGTATACTTTGCAATGAGTGAAACAATGTGCATTTCACCACATTAAAAAAATAACTGGGGGGAAGAAACAAGAAAGAATATAAAGAAACAGTTATCATAGTGAGAAATATTGATGAAAGGGAAGTTTAAAAGAGAAAAACATAACCAACCTGGAAGTGAAGCAGGATACTGCAAAAGAATACTTCTTGCATATGCTTCTTCTGAGGCAGGATCAAATGAAAGGGGAGACATAGGTGGCAAAAGATCCACAGCCTTAAAACAGAATTCATAGTTTTAAAATATACACATTTTACTCACTACCACAATTACAATACTAAGTTAATCTCTGAATGGGTGATGTTCCCCCCTAACAAAGAATCACTATGCATATAAATCATCCTATAATTATTTTTAAAACACGGAGTACCATATTAGGAACATGGGAACTACTTTGGCCTCCAACTGTGCCTCAAATGTAATAGTATTGAACATCAAGAGGAATAACTGATTTTCTTTTTAATACAATCCTCTATATCTAATAATAACTATAAATCACAACAGTGATGAATAGCTTGATGAATATTCTAATATGTATGGAAGAATTACAGAAACGAAACATTTGAAATTTAGGCTCAGATGAAAGGATGACAAATACATACACACATGACCTAGCATTTCTAGGTCATCTGTAACATGATAAATCAAGAGATCGCCTACATTAAACTACTCTCCGAAAGGCGAGTACACATGACTTACAGGAGTCCAATCTTTAATTAGACTGAAAGGAGACAGACCAAGAAATTCGTGCCACTTTTTATGCCATTCTTCTTGTTTTTCAATAATAGAATGTCTTACAGTTGTAAGATCTTCTTTTAATTTACGCCTATAATAGCATAAAAAATAACATTATTCAAAACATGAATATATTTTTAAAATATTGAAAATTTAAGAAGTTTGTAGAAAAATATAACTGAAAGTTCAACCAATACGGTACATATAAATAGAATAAATTCTCACAATGAACAATCAGCACTTAAAATACCTTTTTATCTTTTAAGACCAGAGAAAGTAATCACACATCTATTACTCCATTTATCTTTTAAACATTTTTTTCCTGGTTGTAAACTCAAGCAGAAATTCTCCTCCCACTCGCTGTGTATTCCTAAAGGCAACCCATACCTCCTCGTCATTCTGCTCAAATCAACAACTTTTCTGACCCTAGTTTTAGTAGTAGACCCCACAAAAGAAAAGCTACAGAAAAGTTAAAATTATTTCATTAAGAATTACACTAAGGGCAAATAATACATTCCAAACAAAAAGAAAACTACCTTAATTTTCCTTTCTACTTTATGCATCTTTCTAGGACTTGATGACATAAGGTTTTTGAGTACTACTAAAATTTTCAAAGTAGTACCAAAAGCTTGTTTGCCAAAGCTGAAGAGTTGTTAACTACACAAGAGTTGTGTTGAGAAATTATCAAAACTGTCCTACTCCTCCTCCCCCAATAAAATAACAGAATCTTCCTAAGGTACCTCATGTGCTTCAGATCCGATAATCTTTCTCTCTGAAATTTGGTCTCTTTTTCAAGGAAGCGAAGGTCTATTGTCAGTTTTGCTTGGTCAGCTTGACAATGTTCATATTTCATTACTTTCAAGACTTCATTTAATAACTGAATAACTGTTAAGAAGTTCAATTTTCCAGCCTCATAAACATTTCCTATGTGCAACTAAGGATTCAGGGGGAAAAAAAAAGTCAACTGTAGGTTCTTCACATAATAAACTGCTGCATAAATATATTTGTGTTTTTTACTATCATTGAAAGGTTACCTTAAAGAAGAGTAAAAAAAGTCAAATGTCTACCCCAAAACTATGTAAATAATTTTGGTCCAAAGAAACCTATTGTGAAAGAATTAACATGCCGAACTACATTTTTATAGTATGCAAAAAGTTGAAAACTAGAGTAAAAGAAATGTAAATAAATAGAAAACAAAGTAAAGATGAGGAGAAAGAGCAGGCTTGGAGAAAGATTATGAATTCATGTTTTAACAAAAATTGCAAATTGTTGTCCCTAAAGGCTGAATCTAAACTTAGACATGTTTATATGGCCTTAAAGAAGAGTAAAAAAAGTCAAATGTCTACCCCAAAACTATATAAATAATTTTGGTCCAAAGAAACCTATTGTGAAAGAATTAACATGCCGCACTACATTTTTATAGTATGCAAAAAGTTGAAAACTAGAGTAAAAGAAATGTAAATAAATAGAAAACAGAGTAAAGATGAGGAGAAAGAGCAGGCTTGGAGAAAGATTATGAATTCATGTTTTAACAAAAATTGCAAATTGTTGTCCCTAAAGGCTGAATCTAAACTTAGACATGTTTATATGGCCTGTACAGTTCCAGTGTTTTAAAATCATTTGAATTAGTTGCCAATATTTTTACAATCATAAATTTCACATAAAAATTACTATTTCTCCGAAGACCCCATCACTTTCTACTTTATCCCTATTGTTACACACAATTAGCTGTTACACTATTGTTACACACAATTATACTTCACTTACATACATTACTCCCTAGTCCCTACAGGAATCTGAGTTTGCAGATCCCAACTTTTATGTACTCTGAACCTGAAGTGCCTGTCATGTTACCTATTGAAATGAAAGTTCTTCAAGGTTATAATATTTTATCTTTGTACCTCCTATACTATAATCAATACCTGGCATACACTATCGTGTTTCCCCAAAAATAAGACCTAGCCGGACAATCAGCTCTAATGCGTCTTTTGGAGCAAAAATTAATATAAGACCCGGTATTATATTAATTATATTAATTTTGTATTATATTATATTATATTATATTATATTATATTAATTATATAAGACCCAGTATTATATATTATATTATATTATATTATATTATATTATATTATATTATATTATATAAGACCCGGTATTATATTATACTATATTACATTATACCCAGTCTTATAGTAAAATAAGACCGGGTCTTGAATTAACTTTTGCTCCAAAAGACGCATTAGAGATGATTGTCCGTCCAGCTAGGACTTATTTTCGGGGAAACACTGTAGTAGATGCTTAATAAATGGTAAGTTTACTAAGAAAAAAAGGATGGGCTATTCAGATGGAAATGTCCCACAAGCAAATGAAAATAATTTGATATAGTTTATGTAGAAGAAGAGAAACTGGAAATACCAATTTGAGAATATTATTGTATAGGAGGCTGATGAAGCCATGGAATTGGGTAAGAAAATACAAATGAATTTGTAATGTGGGAAAGCAAAGAGGGGCACTAAAGGACAGATGGGAATATTTTCATTTAAAAATCAGACAAAGAAAAAGGAACCAGTGGAAAAACTGAGAACAACAGTCTGAAAAACCACAGAAGAGCAGACAGACACAAAAACTAAAGGAAGAAAAGACTTTAAAATACATAATAGCTATCAAGATGAAAGAGAAGCCAGAAAGGATAGTCTTTTTACAAAGACGTTTAGCAATCAGGAGGTCATTATTGCTCTATTTGAGAATTTATAAAGAACTAAGTACCATACCATCTTTCTAAGTAACTTCCTACTCTTTAGACTATATACTGTGTTTCCCCGAGAATAAGACTGGGTCTTATACTAAGGTTTGCTCTAAAAGACGCATTAAGGTTTATGTTCAAGGGATGTCATCCTGAAAAATCATGCTAGGGCTGATTTTCGTGTTAGGTCTTATTTTCGCGAAAACACGGTATGTAATACCATACGAGGTACAGATAATTAATAAAAGTTGATGGATATAAATATATACACCCTAAGAGTACCCCTCTTTATGAAAGTTTTACTAGATATACTCACAAAAATAAATTCTAGAAACAGTAGAAAAACATTGTAAGAAAAACAATATAAAATTATGTGAAAGGAGTTTTCTCAAAAGCTTCCTTAATATCAAATGCTTACCTGACACATTTGTTTCTCAATTTTGTCGAGTAAGAGCCCTGGAACATTGATAGTAATATTAGTTCCATCTAAAGTATATTCGTTAACAAGACTAAGGACTGAACTAACAACTTCTCTCTCATTTTCCAAAAACGTGAGTGTTTCATTCACTGAAGCCCACAAAGACCGAACCTTTGAAAACAGAGACAAACAAAATATTAAAGTCTATACATAATCTGTACATAAAGAAATGTAAAACAAATATATGCTCACTCCCAAGAATAAATGAAGTATTCCTGGTTTCTGGTGAGACATTAACTAACTGCATTTTAATAGTTTAAAAGCACTGACAGTTCTTCTAAGGGGCCTTTGTAACTAAAGAATTTCTCAGGAGAATCTAGCCCACTATGATTTTTGAAACAAATCTAAGAAACCTTATACTATAGCAAGATGCAATTAGTATTTCTGGTATTCTGACATGCCAGCAATCTAATAAAGATTTCTCAGGGAGAAATAATAACACTACACACGAATTTTAAGTCATTCAAGTTTTAAAAAGTTAAAATGTGAAAAACCATGCTTCTTTAAAAGCACCAAAAACTGTTAACCCAAAGGTCTGCCTAGAGTAAAAAGTATATTGTACTATATTCATAGAAAAGAATGCCATACAGCGATGAGAAGGAACACACAACTATACAACACAACAGCATGGATAAAACAGCATGAGTGAAAGGAGTCAAACACAAAAGAATATATTCTAGATATTCCAATTTATATAAATAGTTCAAGAGCAGGCAAAACTACTCTTTAGTGTAGTAAGTGAGGTCAGTGTTTATCTGGGGGAAATGGTTGTGAACGAAAGGGGATCGAGGCTTCAGAGATGCTGGTAACATTGTTCCCTAAACTGGACGCTGGTTACATGGATGTCACTTTGTGAAATTTTGTCTAGGTATAGATTTATGATTTTTGCGCTTTTTTGAATGTTACGCCTCAACAGAATTTACAAAAGAGGGAGGGAGGTGGGGAAATATGATAACAATACCCACGTTGGTGTCTGTCTTCCCATGGTGTAAGGTAAATTTGTCCCCAAAGGAGATTCATTGGCAGATAGTCTAGAGGTCTCACAGGATAGCATTTTTTGGTGAACTTATAAAGATCCAGGATCTCATTCTCAAAATTTTAAAGTCTAGAAATTTTACCTTGCCAATAGCTCAAAGTTGAAACTGAACAACATTAACCAAACTCAGGAGAGATTGCTGTGAAAACTTGAATAGGTTTCATACCAACGGATTAAATGTACAATCAAAGATACTGCATTCATTAATCGGAATATTCATATTCACTAATCTGGAAGCTCTGTGAAAAAAAGTGGCTTTGTCATTTTTCTTCATTGCTGCGGCTCTAATACAAAGAAAAATACCTGGCACATGGCAGGTGATCAATAAATTCACTGAATGAACAATTATTTCCTGAGGACAGCACTCACCTTTTCCAGTGGCAAAGTGCCTGGGAAGCCATATTAATACCCAAAGCAGCTTGATGACCACAGAATCAGAACAAAGAGCCTGAGATGTCATCTAAACACAAAGAAGGCCTAAGAAAACTCTCCTATCCCACATGAAAGCCAAGCTCTGAAAGCCTGAGATCACTTATGTCAGCCATATTCCTCTCTACTACCAAGCCAGCCTCAAGTAACTTCTCATTTTTCTTCCATACTTACCATCTCCCTTCAGTTAATGTATTTTATTTACATAAATAAATACTATTAAGTTCCAATCAAGCTGAACTTTTCTTGCTGGCATGAAAGACTTTAAATTAACCGTATTTAAAACTGCTTTTGTATATATTTAGTCACGTATTATAAGCTAGTTTTTCCAACATAGTCAAACATTTTAGAGGTACCCTGTTGATACCTTTATCATTTATAATGAGTTAAAAAAATAAAAAGGGCTACAAAAAGAAATGACTGTTCAATTAAGTAAGCAAAGAGCAAACATTGCATATTACAAAAGTAAGATGACATTTCCCCCTTCAAAAGTTGTCTCACCTTTTCAATTTTCTCTTGTATATTACTTTGGTCATCATAAGGTTCCATTCTAGTTAAAAATTAAATAATCTCATTAATCATTTTTTAAAAATCACATGGTCATTTACTATCCAAACAGTTAACTGATCTGCAAACCCACCCCTAACAACCACTCCAATTAAAAACAAAAATAAAATTCTAGCTCAAAGCAATAATTTATTAGAAGAACTGGACAAGAAATCAGAATTATATTCTACATTTATCATCTAACTATTGATATATTATTTATAATGTTGCTGAAACTCTCAGTTTCCTTACCTGTAAGATGCAGAAGCTAAACTTATATGTAAGGCAACCTTTGGCTCTAGAAGTTACTTACTTTTTTATTTGGTTTTGATGTCCGATATATTCTGATCTCAAAATTCGTACTTGTTTAACTGACAATCTGCAAGAAAATACACAAAATGATAACTATACAGAAGCTCCTCGACTTACAAGGGGTTACATCCTGATAAACCTACTCCACATTGAAAATACCATTAAGTTGAAAATACATTTAATATACCTAACCTACCAAACATCATAGGTTAGCCTAGCCCACCTTAAACACGCTCAAAACACTTACGTTAGCCTAACTTGGGCAATTACCTTGAGTTTCATCTTAAAAGCAATTGTCTTCCCCTCTTCTCCCCAAAGCAGGAGACACAGATGGGCATTTTGTAAATATGATGGATGCACAAACACAATATCCCTAATGCTGGCAACACGGTACACTGCAGAGTTATCGGCTGTTTACCCTCATGACCGTGCACCTGACAGGTTGCTGCAGCTCACTGCCGCCACCCAGCATCACGAGAGAGTATCATAGCACATGTGGCTAGCCCAGGAAACGATCGAAATTCAAAATTTGAAGTACAGATTCTAGTGAACGTATATGGCTTTCATAATGATACAGTTGAAAAATCTGAAGTCTAACCATCGTTAGGTCAGGGACCTTCTGTAATTCCATTACAATTAAATGGTAGAGCCATTTTAATATTTCCCCCTTTCCTATCTTTGCTGAAGGCCTCTGAGGACTGCCCTTCCAAATTCAGCCAGCAGCCAGCTGAAGGACTCTGCACTCCCTTTTGGAGTTACAGGAGTGATCTCACACAAAGGCTGCTATCGAGATGGACAGGACTTCTTGGCTCATATACTCTCTGACATTGAGTAAAAATATTGGAGGTTAGTAAGACTACTCTCCTCTCTTATCCTTGTCTCACATACGTAGGGGGTAAATTTAAATGTTATCTATGACACTTAAGCAACAGTGCAGTTTTAAGGCAATTTCAAAGGATTCTGTGGCTTTTGTAATAGATAACACAGCATTTTAAGGATTATCCTACTGTAGTTGTTAGTAATTGTAAAAAATCATACACAATTTACTTCTTGAGAGTAAGAACCTTGTCTGTCTTGTTTAATGCGTATAACCAGTGCCTAAACAGTATCTAACACATAGAAGTAACTCAAAAAAAAAAAAACAATTTGCTGAATAGATGAATCTAAATATAAAACAGTATGAAATGGTTAAAGAAACTATGGAATACCTACTTCAAGGAATATCTGCTTAATAGATATTCAATACACTATCAATGGCAACATGGAAAAATTTACAGAATGAAATATTAAGAGGAAAAAAGGATACAAAACAGAAGGAACACTATACAGCCTTAAAATATATTTCCATGTTATAAAAAGAAAAAACTCCTAAAAAATTAAGTTTTGAACTGATCTTTTCCTTTTTTCTAAACTTTCATTTACAATATACCTAAAGTTTAAAATATTTTATTCAGAAGTTATCTGGCTTTGAAATGGAAAGATAACAGCAAAGGAGTTTTGAAGTAGGCATGAATTATTGCCATTGAAGGTATACTGATGACATTTTTCATAAAGAAAGGAATTTTCATTTTCTGACTATCAAAATATTACTTACCGTGCATTTTCCTGATATTTTCGGGAGACCAAATCTTCTCTTTGTAAAATACGTAAAAATCTGTTACGTGCTACATGGCACCTGGCAATGCATTTGTGCAAATCTTGTGGCTTTATATTAAATGTCTCTGTAAAATGTATGGATGAATCTATATGGAACACAAATAAGATCATAGAAAACTTAAGACTTATAAGCTAATAAATATCAAAAATTGATTTTATTATTATATATTTATAAATAATTAACTTTTAAAGAGATTAACTACCTCATACAGCTAACAACTCCTTAAAAGCTGGCATGCCACATACACAAAAAGATACAACTATTAATAATTTCTTTCCTTTTTTTTAAATATATAATTTCAACAAAAGCAAGGATGATAACTATTTTTAAAGTAGGAAACTAAAAATGGCTACCTAAAGTTGTTTCACGTAATTAAAACTTCTATTAGAGTCCATCTCTGCAAAATAATTCTTAGCACAGCTTCATATATCCATAAACAAATATATTATCATATATGAGCAACTTCTTAACAAGATCTTTTAACAACAAAGGAAGGAAAGCAATTAAAAGAGATGAGAGGACATCACATCACCTCTATTGCTGCCATCAGTTTATTTTTCTTCCCAGTAGTAAGAACTGAACAGGACAAGCAGAATAAGAGGATCAAATTTCCAGGCACAAAGCAAGTAAATCATGGGGATGTAATACACAGCATGGGGAATATAGTAATATTATGATATTAGGTTAGTGCAAAAGTAATTGCAGTTTAAAAGGTTAAAAATTGCAGAAACCACAATTACTTTTGCACCAACCTAATAGCATTGTACAGTGTCAGATGGTTGCTGAACTTACAGTGATCACTTTTTTAGGTATATAAATGTTGAGTAATTACGGTATACACCTGAAACTAATATAATATTGTATGTCAGCTATATTTTAATAAAAATCTTAAAAAAAGCAGGACAGAACAGGACAATCAAATACAACCAGTCTCCATTCCTCAAGTAATTATTGGCTATGTTACCAATGTTCAAAGCTATGTAACTGAGAACAATCCATCCAAACATGTCAAGAGTCCAGGTTTTTACTTATAATAAATGTAATAAATCCTACCATTAGACGGCTCAGCACAAAAAAGATGAATTTCTGGAAAACAGGGTCCCAACACTGCACTTAACATTACTAATCCAGGTCCTAGCATTACCTCCAAAGAAATCACCACCATTTCTAAATATTTAACATGTATGAGTTCACTAAATGTAGAAGTCATCTAGAGACTGAACATGTTCACGGGAATTGCTTTAAATCAAAAATAGGACAGCCCCCATTCGATGGATGATTAGATAAAGAAGATGTGGTACATATATACAACGGAATATTACTCGGCCATAAGAAAAGATGAAATAGTGCCATTTGTGACAACATGAATGGATCTTTAGAATATCATGCTAAACAAAATAAGTCAGATGGAAAAAAACAAGAACAGTCGCCCGGGAGAAGATGGCAGCCCCAGCAGTGTCCAGGTTCTCCCAGCAGGTGCGATGCTTCAGTACATCTGTGGTCAGGCCATTTACCAAGCTTGTGAGGCCACCTGTTCAGATATATGGTATCGAAGGTCGTTATGCCACTGCTCTGTATTCTGCTGTGCCTAAGCAGAATAAACTGGAACAAGTAGAAAAGGAATTGTTGAAAGTAGTACAACTCTTGAAGGAACCCAAAATGGCTGCCTCAATTATGAATCCCTATATAAAGTGTTCCATTAAAGTGAAAAGCCTATATCATCAACAAGACAAATAGTAACAAGTGTTGGAGAGGCTGTGGAGAAAAAGGAACCCTCATACGCTGTTGGTGGGAATGCAGACTGGTGCAGCCGTTATGGAAGGCAGTGTGGAGGTTCCTCAAAAAATTACGAATAGAATTACCATATGACCCAGCAATCCCTCTCCTGGGTATCTACCCAAAAAATCTGAAAACGTCTACACATAAAGACACGTGTGCTGCAACGTTCATTGCAGCTTTGTTTACGGTGGCCAAGACGTGGAAACAACCAAAATGTCCTTCGATAGATGAATGGATAAAGAAGTTGTGGTATATATACACAATGGCAGTAAGAAAAGATGATATAGGAACATTTGTGACAACATGGATGGATCTTGAGAGTATAATGCCAAGCGAAACAAGTCAGACAGAAAAAGCAGAGGACCATATGATTTCACTGATATGTGGTATATAAACCAAAAACAACAAAAGAACAAGACAAACAAATGAGAAACAAGAACTCATAGACACAGACAATAGTTTAGTGGTTACCAGAGGATAAGGGGGGAGGGGTGGGAGATGAGGGTAAAGGGGGATCAAATATATAGTGATGGAAGGAGAACTGACTCTGGGTGGTGAACACACAATGGGATTTATAGAGGATGTAATACAGAATTGTACACCTGAAATCTATGTAACTTTACGAACACTTGTCACCCTAATAAATTAAAAAAAAAAAAAATTGAAAAGCCTAAATGACATGACCGCAAAAGAGAAGTTTTCTCCCCTCACATCCAACCTGATGGATTTGCTTGCTGAAAATGGTCGCCTGAACAATACCCCTGGAGTCATTTCCGCTTTATCTACCATAATGAGCGAGCGTGCACCATGGGGAAGTACTTTGTTCAGTTACCACCGCATCTCCTTTAGATGAGGTCACTCTTTCTGAATTAAAAACAGTGCTGCAGAGCTTCCTAAGTAAAAATCAGATACTGAAATTGGAAATTAAGACTGAGCCATCAATCATGGATGGAATGATTATCCGTATTGGAGAGAAATATGTTGATATGTCTGCAAAAACCAAGATTCAGAAGCTGAGTAGGGTTACGCGGGAGGTTTTCTGAAAGTGAAAGTAATTGATTTTCTGTCAGGGAAAATTCTTCAACTTGGAGCAACAATAAAATGTTTCCTGAACAGAAAAAAAAAAAAAAAAAGAAAAAGAAAAAAAGAAAAAAACAAGAACAATATGATTTCACTCATATGTGGGATATAAAACAAAAGCAACAAACAAAAAAACTCATTAACACAGACAACAGTATAGTGATTACCAGAAGGGATGGGGGTAGGGGGAGGTAAAAGAGGTTAAAGGAGGTCAAATATATGGTGATGGAAAGAGACTTGACTTTGGGTGGTGAGCACACAATGCAATATACAGGTGATATATTATAGAATTATATACTTGAAACTTATCTAATCATATTAACAAGTCACCCCAATAAATTTAATAAATATTTCTTTAAAAAAAGGACAACCCACACTTGAAGCCTCATGCACAATAAACTCTCTAAATCCAAACAAAAAGCTTTCATATAAAATAGTTTGGGTTACATGTAATTGGAACAGATCATCTATTAATACAAAAATTGGTAAAATGCTTATGTAAGATTTACTTTAAGATACGCAAATGCTTATAGCAAGATCACATGTGTATGTTTTTAAAACTCATGCATAGAAGATAAAACTAGAAAAAAAGGTTTACATGTCATATCACAAAGAAGGGATAACAAATAAAAGCTCCTACAAATGAAAATACCAGTAATTTAAGAGAATAAATGGACAAAGCATATAAACATAGAGAACAAAAAGAATATAAATTGCTCTGAAATACATGAACAATTTTCAATCTAACTAAATACCACAATAAGAGAAATACAAACTAAAACTACCCTGAGATTCCACTTTAACTATCAGACTGAAAAGATAAAAATGTCTAAAATCACACACAATGTTGGTAGCCTCTAGGAAAACAGACACTCTCCATACACTGGTGATAGGAGTATAAACTGTCCAATCTCCACAGAAAATAATCTGATAATAATAGCAAATTACAAATGCACTTTTCTTTGACCAAGAAATCATCTTTCAGGAATTACATACACACAAATAAACATACGAGGTCTGACAATTAAGTTCGCCAACTTGTTGCAATGATGTTGTTAATCTTTTTTGATATCAGAGGGATAATGCATTATGAATTTGTACCAACTAGACAAACAGTTAACCAAGTTGACTATTTGGAAGTGCTGAAAAGGCTGTGTGAAAAAGTTAGACGACCTGAACTTTTTGCCAACAATTCATGGCTCTTACATCACGACAATGCACCAGCTCCCACGGCACTGTCTGTGAGGAAGTTTTTAGCCAGAAAACAAATAACTGTATTGAAACACCCTCCCTACTCACCTGACCTGACCCCCAGTGACTTCTTTCTTTACCCGGAAGATAAAGGAAATAGTGAAAGGAAGACACTTTGATGACATTCAGGACATCAAGGGTAATAGGACGACAGCTCTGATGGTCATTCCAGAAAAAGAGTTCCAAAACTGCTTTGAAGGGTGGACTAGGCCCTGGCGTTGTGCATAGCTTCCCAAGGGGAATACTTTGAAGGTAATCATAGTGATATTCAGCAATGAGGTATGTAGCAATTTTTCTAGGATGAGTTGGCGAACTTAATTATCAGACCTCGTACATAAAGAGATATGTAGCACGGTTTTTACAGCAAAAGATTAAGAGAAAAAGCCAAATGTTTGGCAGCAGCAGACTAATTAAATACATTATAGCAAATCCATTCAAATTTGCAGTTCTAAAGAGAGAAAAACAAGAAGAAGCTCTAGAATTGATATGCAATGATCTTCAATATATATTGTTACTTGAAAAACACAAGATTCAAAACCAGATGTATGTCACCATTTAGAGTTTTTAAAAAAAAGAATATGTACGCATTTGGTTGTATTACCAATTACATTGGTTGCTTCTAAGGGAAACTAAGTAGTCAGAGAATAGAGGTAGAAGATAGACTTCTCATGTTTAGATTTTTGAATCATGAGAAAGATGACCTATTCAAAATAATTAAAATGTACAGAGGCAATATATGCACACGCAAAAAAAAAAAAAAAAAAAAGCACTAAAAGAAAATAAACCAAAATGTCAGCAATGGTTGTCTCTAAAAATTGGAAGATGATGGGGTTTATGCATCAACTTTTCTGTATTTTCCTGTGCATGTTTTTGAGCATAAACCAATTAAACAGAACAACATATTTAATATGCTACAAATAGCATTCTTTTAAGTCTTAGCTTAAATATCCAAAATGTATTTTGTTTCTGTGAATTAGCAAATATATCAAATCCCTTTAAAACACCAACTTTTAACAACAACAAAATTCCCACACATTACTGGTAGCCAAAATAAATCTCAAACAAATTCAACACATTTAATACATGTATTAGAGGCAAACTATAACCTGCATGCTAAGATGGCCTGTTGGCTGATTTTCTGAGGTCAGCAAGCTAGGAATGCTTTCTACATTTTTAAAGGGATTTATTAAACACATACACACGCACACACACAGAAGTATGTGTGACAGACCTGTGTGGTGCACAAAGTTTAAAATTTTTACTATCTGGTCTTATATAGAAAATGTTTCTCAACCCCTATATTAGAACATAATAAAATAATCTCAATAGTTTATGTTCATTATGAGAGGATTTCAAAATACAGTTCCAGTAGAATATTAACCATTTGCCTGTTGAGGTAAATTAATGTTTTTATCTTACATTGCTTTAATAAAATTTCTTGATAATTTATAAACTGCAAAGTATGATACCAATTTAAGAATCAAACACAAAAATTCCTATTATAAGCTTAACTTACCTTTAGAATGAGTTTTTATATATTTTATTGCAACAAATCGTGCAAAATGATACATCAGATGAATAAACTTAGGACCACCAGGAGAAAGAAATAGTGAACCAACAACCTGAGGAAAGCTACTTCCACATTCAGCCTATGGAAAAAGGAAATAAGATAATTTGAAGACCTTATCAACCATAACTTTTGTATTTATATCATACTGTTTTTGAAGTATGACAGGATTAATCAGAATTATTCCATCTGAACCAGAAATTGAATTTTTGGATCTTTCTAAACTCTTGGTGGACAAAATAATTACAGTATAATTATAAAAAATAATTACAATATAAAGACACAATTATTGATACTATTTGAGACACAAACTAAAATAATCTATGGTCAAAGTTTGTTTTAAATAAAAACTATGATATAAACTCCAAGGAACTCAAAAACTTATTTCCAATGTATATATCCAGCAAAGCTGGTTTCCTAGAAATATATAGAATCCCAACAAAAAAACCATCAAAAAGTATTATGCTAATAATTAATATTTCCTAGCTTATACTGTTAGCATAAAAGTATTAAAAATATTTCACCTCTAAAAATTATACTATTAATTTATATTAATTTTATACCTCAATAAAGCCAGAAAAAAAAATCGTCATTTTTAACTTTTATATATATATATACATATATATATATACACATATATATATATATATATATATATACATATATATTTCTTTTTTTTTTTTTTACCCCCTTCCCCCTTTCCCCCCTCCCCCCCACCAACTCTCAGTCAAGCCCTTGTTTCTCAGTCTAGTTGTGGAGGACACAGCTCACCGGCCCATGTGGGAATCCAACTGGCGACCTGGCAACTCACTGGCCTATGTGGGAATCGAACTGGTGACCTGGGTGTTAGGAGCACAGCGCTCCATGCGCCTGAGCCACATTTTTAACTTCTTCAAGTTTGCATCTTCCAGAAAGAAAATACTTACAGAAATCTTTTTTAACCATTCACAGCAATGTTTCCGGAATTCAGCATCAGTTTTTTGGTCAAATGGAGGCCAACAAAGTCTTAAAAACAAAAATAAAACCATTAGAATTATCAACAAAAAAGCAAATTCAACCAAATTTAGAAATATCAAATTTCTCTCCTATACTAAAAACAATAATGCTAAATGAATCAAGGCTAACATTCGTAGATTTCAACTAAAGGGAGGCACAAACCTATGAGAAATTGGGTCTTTTTCTTTATAAATATCTATAGGATTGAGTCCAGTTTAGTGCAAATAATCAATGAATGCATATACTAAATGAAGGAATCAATCACTATTAAAACTACTAAAAATCAGTTAAAGATGAGAACACTCTTAATGGATTCAATGGACTAATACATAAAGATGGTATAAATAAATTAATATGTTAAGCCTGGAAGAAAAAAAAGAGAAACATAAATAGTTATACATGCAGAGCACACGAGAAGGAATGGCATGAGAGTTTTTGACTCCTACAGATGACCTGTACCATAGTCAGTGGGTGCTATTGTTTTGTGGATAAACAAACTATAAAATTATTAAGAAAAGCTTTGCCTCAGCTTTGGTTAAAAATAATAGACTTCAAAATTGACTTATTGCTTTCCCCTGATAATCATTTTTGTCTAAATTTTCATTCTGAGGCATAGTTATTTGTTTAGGGCCCCATAGTTTTTATATTTTTACAGCGTAACATAATTCTATGTTCATAGGAAAAATTAAGTATACATAGAAAAAAGATTAAAAGGATAGAATGTCAACAGTGTTATTCTCTGGTTGGTGGTTCTAGGAATGATTTCTACTTCTTTATTTACATTTTTCTGTATTTTCTGAATTGTTTAAAACGAGCTGTATTTTGCTTATAATCAAGGAGGAAAAAATCAGAAAATCTATTTTTATTTGGACAGAGGAATCCCTATACCATAATGATAGGGATTTCCAAAGTAAATGTTTCAAATATACCTGTTCTTCTGGTCACTATAACTTTAACTGAAGGCAAAAATATTAAGAATAAATTATCAAAAAAAAAACAATACCCTCAACAATGGACTTGTTACTCTCCTATATTAAGAGGATAATGGCACAATATAAATATTAAAACAAATTTGAACACTTTTTTTGACAAAAGAAACCCAAATCACATGTAATATAACTTGGAACAAAGGCTAGTGGGTATTCACATTTTTATCTCCTTCTTAAATTATTTAATTTCAACAGTATATAACAATAAGCCAAACTTAATAAAAATGATTTTTGCCTACAGCACCTGACACTTTTATATATATATAGATAGATAAATATAAATATATATCTCAATAACAAAAATAATAAGGATTTACAGAGACCTAGAAAGTAAAAACAGACAAAACAAATAATACTGCCTATAAAAAAAAGGAGTAAGGCAGGGGGTAATTAACAACAAAAAAAAAAAAAGTAAGGCAAAATTGAGTGTACAGATAAATTGGTACCAGCTCACTGTTTTGCCCAATAATTAAGACTATGAAGAATGTTAAGAACTAATTTTATAAAACAAAATCTAACTTCCCTAAGAAACATACAATGATATTAAGATATGTGATTTTTAAGATAAGTACCAAAGAAAAGGTCACTCAGATTTATAAAGGTTAAGCACTAAATGTATAAGACTCAAGTCTAATTTTTGTAACACCCATTCAAAATAATACTCAAAAGCCAAAGTTGAAATTCTGGCTTATATCAGGGCATAGTCCCTTTTCAAATTTGAGAATGACTACTTACAAAAAGAAAATTAAATAACTTTTACTCACTTGAAAACTTCTTTGGTGAGAGACTGGTCCAGCATTTGAAATAAAAAATAAGAAACTATGTGAAAGGCATCACGGTTCAGCTTGTCAAACATGTTCCTAATGGTTTAAACAGAAATAGAAGCAGGAAAATAAAAGGAAAAATGGTTAATAAAAGTAAATATTATCAAAAGCTGTATAAGAGTTTGACAAATCAATAGTTTTCATTCTCTTCAAGAGATCAAGACAAATTAATTTTTCTCATTCATGTACATTTTTATAACCAACTAAGAAAAACACAAGCTTTTATTTTCTGATTCTGAAAAATACAAACCAAACAGAAGAAAACTGGTAGAATTTGCTTTATTACAATGAGAATAATCTACAAAAAGAAAAGGAAAAGCTAATTAGAGAGAAAACCATGGCCTATGACATGATGAAGATGATGATACCAACCAACATTTACTAAATAACAATAAAAATTGTTATTTAGAATAGGGATCTGAGATATTGTCATGTTTAATACATTTTCAACAATGATCGGAATATCTCACTTGAGTGATCCCTTGTTTTCAGACTCTAAAAAGAACCTGGGTTAGGAGTCAGGCAATTTAAAAAGGGGCTGTGAGGCACTGGCATGCATGACAAATAGATGTGGGAATTCCTTCTGTGAACACACAAAGCTATTATCTTGAGATGAAAAAAAATTAAGATTAAAGTTCCATGCTATAACTATGTATAGTGACAGACGGGTACTGGAATTATTGTGTTGATCACTTTGTAAGGTACATAAATGTTGAATCACTAGTATACACCTAAAACTATATAATACTATATGTCAAGTATAATTACAAATAAATTTATTAAACCCACAAAAATATTTTCAAAAAATAAAGTTCCCATGCTTATCAAGCAACTGTTTGTCCTTGGAATGTTTCTATTCCTCAATAAACAGAAATTAGCTCTTACCTCCTTAATCTCTCACAAATTTGTTCCTTTTTCACATAGTATTCTGCTCTCTCCTCTTTGATACTTATTTTAATTTCCAGTAAGGTATTTGTTGAAGATATCTGTTCACCCCCTAGACTAAAATTCTATAAGGTAAAAGTTTATGTCTATTCTGTTCACCACTGTATACTCAGGTCCAATACTGTACTCAACTAACTGTTGAATAAGCAAATTGAATGGACCACCTTTTTCTTTCCATTCCCACTGTCACATTAGTTTAGCTCTACTGTAACTGCAAAGCCCTGATTCCCCCTCTAATCCAGTCTCTGTAAGGCAATCAGAATGATTTTTCCAAAAAGCAAATTTTGGGGGCAAATACCTAGGAATGAAATTGGATCAAATGTTAAGTGTATGTTTAACTATATAAGAAAACTACATGCTCACAGAAACCAGAAAATCATAAAACTGCATACCAAAAAGAATGAATTTTACCATATTTGAATATAAATGAATAAAAAATGTTTTTTAAAATAAACTTGATGCCACATGTATGCTTAAAGCATTTTAAAGACGACATTTGTTTCAAAATGGTAAATTCTTCCCAATAACCTATGATTCTAAAGACATAGGGGGTAAAAACATCAATGACAATGTTGGGGGGAAAAAAACAACTGCTATTACTGCACCAGAACTTGACAGATTTTAACTAATTTTCAAAGGCAGAAAGCAGAGTGCAATTGGATAAACCAGAGCAAGGCAAGATTGCTAAAACGCGGTAGAAAAGGAGGCAGTGGCAATGGGAACGGTTGTTAGTGGAGGCCTGAAGCAGCTTTAAGCTTCTCTGCCAGTACAGAGAAAAGGAGACTGCTTTGGGGTATTAACTCATGTGCGATAAGTGGAATGTTTATTACTACATAATCATAGCCTGAAAAATGCTATCCACAGATTGTCAATTGTTAGAATTCTAGACTAAGCATTTCTAGATGTAATCAGTAGTAACTTCTAAACAAATAGTTACCAAACAAAATTTAATTACAGCTCTAAACCTTGACAGTAAAACAGTCATAACACAGTTAAAAAAAAAGTCAAGAGGGACAAGGGAGAAGAGGGTAGGGAAGTGTAGGTGAGCTAATTATTTTGTAAATAATAGCTACCTTCATTGTGAAATTTCACAGTACGGAATCAAGAAACACTTGAGATGCATACATCATGAAATAAAAGCATAAGCACATATAAAACATTGCCACTAGAAGAACTAAAACAATTAATTCAAGAAGATAAAGAACAGGAGATAGCCTATGTATCCCAAATTTCCCTTGGCCTGCAGTGGGAAAATGAGATATTGGCTAAAGTTAGTAAGTTAAGACACAGAAATATAAACAAAATATTTACATTTATGAGCATAACCATATATCATTAGTGACAAAGTAGGGAAGGGGCTTTCACTTTTCATCTTAATACCCTTCTGTTTTTTTGTGTGTTTTTTTTGCTAACTGTGGCATGCCTCAGTCTGCGAACTCAAAATGTAAAAAACGTAAACTAAAGAGCAACCACCCAGAAAGGCTCCCTTGAGCCCTAGAGGTGTTTGCTTATACGTCCTTCCACTACCAATTCGCCATGCCTCCCTCGATTTCCCAGACCACGCAGCTCTACCACCAAAGCAGGATTAAGCTGGCCCTTCAGTTTTGCCCCAACTGAGACTCTACTCCCCTACACACCGCTCCCTGCACGGTTCTATAATTGATAGTCTGTGCCACCAGGCTGGCGGCCACTGGGAGCAGAGGCGTTGTAGCCAGAGCCTGGCACACAGTAACCGCTCGATTCCTTGATTCATCAACCTGCGAGGTCCGCGAATGGGCGGGTCACCCCAGCGTGTCCGGGCTCAGACTCCCCCGCCCCGCCGGCCCCGGCCTCCTTACACTCCGAGGTGCGTGTGCGATACAATCTTTCCACAGGCAATGGTCGCCGGGCCTGGCTCGAAGCCAAGCGCCTGCAGAAACATCCAGAGATGCGCCTTCTCGAAAGAGGTGACCCAGGCCAGGCTCATCTTCGCGGTAGGCAGTGTCACTGCAAAGGCAAAACGCACAGGCCCAAACGATTCAGAGGGCCCTCAGGCTCCTTCCCTGGGGGCAACCAGAGGTCGCGGCGGCTCCTGCATTGCCACTGCCTGCTCCTGTCTAGCCCGGAGCCATTTCACCGCAAATGGCCGTAAAAGTCTCAGGGAAATGGAGCCTCTAACGGTAATACAGCACAGCTGCCTAAAACCACGACAAACCAAGACTCCCGCGCTTCCGGCAAAGCGGTTTGCGCGCGCCGCCTGGCTTCCGGAGGAGGAGCGACTTCCAGGGACGACTCTATCTCCCGCCATGCAATGCGCCCTTCTCTCGGTCTCTTCCCGCCACGCCTAAGCCTGGAAACTACAAGACCCACAGCGCACCGCGTGACCAGCGAACTAATTCACGCTTGTGTAATCACAAGCGGTATTTTAAGGGATCCTCCAGCTTGGCGCTTTGTGGTCTCTAGTTCTTTTTGCGCATATAGACTTATTCGTCCGATAAAAACCGCAGATGGTGGACTGTGGCTCCGTGTAGAAGAAAAAGCACTGAGTTCTATCCTAAGTTATTCTCACTAGCTGTGTGACCCATATCTAGTCACCTAATCTCTGAGTCTCAGGTGTGTTATTACTAAAATCTTCTGTCTCCTCAAATGCTGAATGTTCCTTTCATCTTCTTGCTCTAAGAAATTTGGCTTTCCCCTATGCCTACGCTTCCCCTGCAGCCCTCTCAATCTCAATTGATGACTCTTTTCTCTCCCACAACCGGTGTACAACAGGGCCTGGAAATGGGGTGGTACCCTACTTATTTCTCATTGCCACCTCTGGCACTTACTGCCTCACTAAAACCACCTGCTCCGTTGAAGTTGATGCTATCACCCCCAACTCTTTCTCGTGGAGGTCACGTGTAAGCTCCGGGTTTCTGGACCTCGTTCTGAGAAGATTTAGCACTTAATTCTCTGTCTCTCCAACATTACTCCGGGGACAATTTTCGGTAATTTCAACATCCATGTAAGTGCCTTGGCGTCTCAGTTCCTTGACCTCTTCTCAGCTCCCTGGCCACTTTCTCTATGTTAGATTTATCTGGCAGAATTCAAATCCCGATTAAATCCAGTTCTCGGCCTATTCCGCACCGGCAGCTTAGCAGCTTCAACACAATTATGATGCCTGCTGTCACTGAAAATTCATGATAGCTCAAGTGGCTCTTAGACCTACCTTCTCCTACTATTCTTCCCAAATCTCACTCTCCACACAATTATACATATCTTCTTCCCTCCCTTAAACTTCAAATACCTCTTTTCCCTTCCTCACTCTCAATGATGTCCTGTATTCTTAGTTAATAGGTGCTTCCAGAAAATAATTTTCATCAACAATTTACCAACCTGCCTATGTCTTTTTCCATGTATTCTTCCTTCCCTTTTGTTAATCTGGGTGAATAAAGATGTGCCTGCATAAGACCAGTCCTTTCAGTTATTCGATGGATAATACTCCTTTTCTCCTACTCAAGGAGTTTGCTCCAGCATTTGTCATCTACTTTGTCCCGCATCATCAATTCTTCCCATCCGTATGAGTATACAAACATGCTGTATGTAATATCTTCCATCATTTAAAAAAATCCTTTGATGTTTTTAAACAATGGAAGGCATTCCCAATGCCTTTCTAGCTACCACTTCATTTCTCATTACATCAAAACTTCTCAAAAAAAAAAAAGTTACCTATACCCACCTCACTGCTAACAGAACTTGTCAAGGCCACTTGTATCAATTAACATTCCTTGGTTGCAAGCAGCAAAACTGACTCTGAGGAGTTTTATTAGATGGATATTGAGTAGCATTAATAAAGAATAGAAAGGCCAAAAAAAAAAAAAAAAAAAAAAAGAGATGGTATATGAGCTCCAAATTCTAAATACCCTTTTGAGTTGCAATTTTCTGAGTGCTTCACGATAAGTGAATAAAATTTTGTCTTTTCTCCCAAAAAAAAAAAAAGAATAGAAAGGCCAAAGAATAAGGTTCAGGAAGAGCAGGCCCATGTGGCACTCCACTCAAGATTTATATCCCAGGCAATCCAATTGCTTCTTTTAAATAGCTTACTGTATCATAATAGGTGAATGCCCTTGTAACTACCACCCAGAACAAGAAATTGTGGATGAACATGGGCACAAACCTAACCGAAAGTAACCTCACAGGGTAATCTGATCAGAAAATCCTAACTGGGCAGGTCATGGTGGGTGGTCACACCTCAGGCCTGTAACTTCCCTAATGAAAGGTTATCTTTGCCTTAAGTAAGCCCTGGCCATTGTTTTTGTGCATCTAGGTTAACACACTTGCAGTGCCTCTTTTTCAGACTCCTTTGAAGCATAATCATGCTCTCATGAGAGCACATAATCTTAACTATCCTATAATCCAATTATAGAGATTTTTAGTCCCTTGTTTTCTCCCACCTTGGTGTAATAATCTCCCTTGCATTCTCTCTTAAATTCCAGATGTATAAAAGAAACTGCAAAATTGTCATTCTCCCGAGGATTTGAGATCTTGCTTCCAAGCAATTCCATCAGTTTGGCTCAAATAAACTCATAAAAATTTTCTACAGGTTTGGACATTTCTTATGTCTACAAAATAAAACTCCAGTCATCCCTCCTTTGCCAAAAAGTAACCATCATTGTCAGTTTTATAGTATTTGCTTCCTTACATTGTCTTGTAGTTTTACCACCCAAGTGTGCTCCTCTGCACACTGTAATTTAGTCTTGCCTTTTTTATATTTGTCTTGGCTTTTTTTTTTTTTGGTCTTTCCTGGGTTGTTTGTTTGTTTGTTTGTTTGTTTTTAATAATATAACTTAATATGCAAGTTTTCCTCAATGCCTCCTCCTTTTTTTTTCCCTTACAATTTACCCATTGAAGAAATGGGGCTATATAACCAGAATAGTTTCCCATAGTCTGGGTTTCACTGATTGCATCTTCATGGTACAGTTCAACATATTCCACCGTCTCTGTCCTCCAAATTTTTCAAGTTGGCACCTGGATCCAGAGGATTGATCAGACTCAGTTATGGTCCCTGTGGCAAGACTAGTTGATGGTTGGTGTTAGTGTATGCTCTTCATCAGGCAGAACATAACATCTCTGTTTATGCCATTGACAGGCATTCATTCTAAATACCTAGATCCATGTAATTCACTGGGAATTGCAAAATGTTGAAATTGTAATTTATCACTTGTGGTCTGATTGTTTGTGCCCATCCCCCAAATTCATATGTTAAAACCCTACTCTTCAATGTGATGGTATTAAAAGGTGGGACTTGTGGGAGGTAATTAGGATTAGATGAGGTCCTAAGGGTGGAACCCTCATAAATGGGATTAATGCCCTTATAAGAGGCACAAGAGAGCTCACTTTATCTCTCTGCTCTTTTCATCTTGTGAGGATACAAAGAGAGAAGTTGACTTTCTGCAACCTGGAAGGGGACTTTACCTAAATCCAACCGTGATAGCACCCTGATCTCAAACTTCTAGCCTCCAGAGCTGTGAAAAATAAATTTTTGTTGTTTAAACCACTCAATCTAAGGTAATTTGTTAGAGCAATTCAAACTGACCAAGGTATCATTTAATTTTCATTGAGTAGTGGGAGTACTTGTATGAGAGAAGTTTTCTTCATTTACTATTTGTTTACTGGTAAAGATACAAGAAAGGATAAATTCTCGATTCTTTCCCTTTGTTTACCAGTTTTCAAGATGATGAATTGGTTTGCTATCTCCTCCTGAAGGTGACCAATTATGTTGTTTACACAAGTAATGATATATTTGGATATTGATGGGGTTCACACTTGATGGGGTTCAATCTATTGAAATTATTATCCTTATTGAAGTTCAAATTGCCCGTCTTTGGTTAATGGGAACCTTTTCAAATTGGTTTCCTTACTATCTGGAATAACAAGAAGTTTAAGGCTCATATTTTACATATCCTGCCTTAGACCTGGAATTAGCCATTTCTTCAAGAAGCTGTGATTTCTTCTAGTGGCTAAAGGTATTTCAAAACTACAATCTGGACACTAGGGATGCTTATTGCTACTGGGTTAAACTAATACTTAAGTAATGCTGCTCTGTGTCAGGCATTGCTCTAAGCTTTTCACAAATGTGAATTAATTGATTCTTCACGACAAACCTACTATTATCCTCATTTTACAGATAAGAGAATTGAGGGACAAAGAAATTAAGTAATTTGTTTAAGGTCAAACAGCTAGTCGGTGGCAGAGCCAATATTAGAACCCAGAGTCTAAGCCTTTACCCATCATGATATGCTTCCTCCCATCGACCTGTTTTCAGTCATACGCCCACCCCTACACTAGGGGAAAGCAAAAAACTTTGACCAACAGACCCACTGAGACCACTCCCTCCCCAAAGATACAAAGGTGCTGTTACCAGAAGAAGCAAAAGTGAATCCTGAGAGTCCAAAAACAAACAAAAAACAAACACACACACACACACACACACGCACAAATGTTCAATATATCAGTATTAAAACACACACACACACTGATTCAAGATTATACAGACCAACTTTTATTATAGGCATTTCAGTGATTAAACTTTGAAGAATTATATAAAATGACATATTGACACAGAACTATGATCTCTTACAAATGTTTAGATCAAAATTTCATTTCAATAAAGATGAGTAACCAAAAAATAGACTAACCCCCAATAGATTAATCCTGAAAGCCATAGGAATTAACACATGAGCAAATACGAAGTTTATTGTAGCACAAATTGTGTATTCAGCCAAGGGAGTATTTTCTTGTTGTTCAACATTTTGCCCTGAGGAGGCTCAGGGTTATTAGCATGTGAATGACCTGATCCATACTCTTCTTCCAAAGCTATAATATCTGGAATTTCATCAGTCTCAGATGTCAAGTCAATGGCAGTGAAATCAAATACCTGTAAAAGAAAAATCTTGGATATTAAAACAGATAATAATAAACTAAGCTGTCAGTTCAGGTGGGCTCATGGAAACATTAATTACTGCATGTGGGTGAACCTTACTTTGTCCATAGTGGTGGTTTTTGACAAGGTGTTAAAAATCTTATTCCCCAAATTCACTCATATTATAAAAGCACTAATGGAGCTTCTCTTTACAAGGAAACTAATGGTGGACTTACTAAACTAAAGCTTTTATAAAATGCTAGATACAAAGCATTTCTGGTTATTCATCTCTCTATTAGTCTATTATTCTCTTAAAAACAATAATACTCTACTTTTCCATAAGACTGACTTCCAATAATATAGACTGTTTGGGAAATGTCTGGAACTGAGGAAGTAAAAGGTCTTTTAATAGTTGAAATAGCCATCACAAAGTCCTAGCTCTTCTAAAAGCCTAGGAAAGGCTTTTAGGGATAAGAATTTCAATTAACTCTTACTTTACACACAATTTTGATAAGCTAAGTAATGTTTCTTAGCCAAAATCAGATTAGAAGCAGAAAATTAGTAAGGTATAATAAATTACAAAAGGCTGCAGTCTTGATAGCAGAGGGGGGAAATTAGCTGATTACTTAATAGAGGCAAAACAACTGAAAAAATCCATCAAAAACAGAGCGGGAAGGGCAATGAGTAGTTATTGTTTAATGGGTGTGGAGTTTATTGCTTGGGATGACTGATAAAGTTCTGGAAATGGATAGTGGTGATGGCTGTACAACACTGCAAATGTACTTAACACCACTAAATTGCATACTTAAGAATGGCTAAAATGGTAAACTTGATGCTATGTATATTTCACCACAATTTTTTAATATTAAAAAAAAGAAAATAGAGAAGAAGAGAGAATCTTGCTTTGGTCACTGGGACCCCTTATCTGGCTGTTTGTAGTCCTTATTGCACTTTTCCTTAAGAACCAGGTGCTCAAAGGACTGCTTGGTTTGAGGCAAACTTCCACCATTTGTTCCTAAGGCTTTCCTTTTGGGGAGATCAAACTGCATTCTAGGTATTCATGAATGTTCACTTTGCAAAGATGATATCCGACCTAACAGCCACAAAAGTCAGCAATATTTATACAAATAGATTCAGAGCATCAGCCAGGTAAGTCAATGATTGTAATTTTATCCTTTTTAGGTTAAAAGCATACCTTGCTTAGCTCTGTCTTCTGAACTATTTCTAGTAAATGTATATTTTAACATCCAATATCACTATTTTTAATAAATGTAAAATAGAGCAGGAAGCTAAAAAACAAGAAGATATGAACAAAGGGATTTTCTGGGCCCAAAACAAGAAAGCAAGCTACAGTTTCCATCTATCAAAGGCCTAGAATGCTAGAACAGAAAAAATACACACACCTTGACATCAGTAAGACATTGGATTAAATCCCCGCCCTGCCACTTATCTCTTTTAAACCTTTTTCCTCACCTCTCACGTAAGCAAATACCTAACTGATTGAGTTGCAGGTGAAGAATAAAGCTTGTATAAGCCTAGCTTGTAAAAGGTACTCACACAGTAGCTTTTATTCTCATTAGTTCCTTAAGTACCACAACACACACACACACACACACATACACCTTCAAAGTCACCTACAGGCCAGGTAACCATCGGCCTGAAATAGAGTTCGTTGCAAAGGATGGAGATCCCACACTCAGAGTGTTAGGAGAAAAGTTTCCATCATCATCAGCACCACCACCAAAAACAGCACCTCTAGTCCATGAGATTATTTACGAGAGCCATATGAATAATTCATCTTCCATATGTTCAGAATGATTCAGTGTCTAATTTCCATTAAATTCAAAGCCTACTTGGGGGCTGTGAAGAAAATAGGGGAGGGTGGGGCAGCTAGGAGGTAGTCGCAGTCTATCAAGTTCCCAAGGTGAGTTTAATTTAAAATGTAGTGGTTGTGCCTATCTTCGCAAGTTTTTTTAGAAATGTGGCAGAAGAGATATTATTTAACAGATATATAAAATAAATCCCTTTTTCACTGACATGAACAAGTACTGAAGGAGTATAGAAATCTCTTGCTGAGAATGCCCACCAGTAAGTACCAAACTCAGAATCAGTTGCTTAATATGAAACTAATGATAATCATAGTCCCTCCCTGAAAAGAACAGGAAACCAGCAATACATTCTTTTCAAGAAAACGAAGCAACCAGCTATCGTTTTGGTGCAAAAGTAATTGCGGTTTAAAAGGTTAAAAATAATTGCAAACACCACAATTACCTTTGTACCAACCTAATAAGATTCCCTGTATCTTTTGCAGGTTGTTCACCATACAACCACAGGGGGCACCTGTCATAGACTTCATTAATTCACATATTTATTATGACAACTTTCCAGAAGGTGGCACTACACATGTTGAGGATAAGGTACCCTTTTCTAATTTGCATAAAGGTAGGCTAGTGGTGACCTAGAGCCCTGAATAGGTGAGGCTATGACAGAAGTAAAAAACACCATCTGTGGGAATTTAACTTGTTAGTAAAGGTGAGTGTGCATGCAGGGCTGATAAACATGACACAGAATCAGCACAATGATTTATTTTAAAATAGGGAGTAAGTATTAAAGAAATAATGAAGTGAAAAGAAAAACTAAAAATTTAGTTTGTTTGTATAAAAAGAATTCCAATGTATATTTGGCTATAAAAGGATCATGCAAGGGATAATGAGTGGCTCTAACACCAAATACATAAGATTAACCCCTTTGAGGGTTTGATTTTAGCAGAAATCTCTCACCATCCATAATAGGATATGCATATGCAGCTTTACGATGTGCTTGAAAGTTAGAGGGTCAGTAGCAACTTGGTTCTGCTGTACTCTGCCTTTTACTGAACAATTTGGTACAGCTTGAGGGAGTATGCATCCCCTGCCCCAAAGTAGAAATACCCTCTTTTACCCCAATGCTTTGTCCTTGGCTAAGAAGTCAATGGAAGTGTTTAGAACTCGCAGCCTAGGGAGCAGAGTAGCACTGATCACAACAAAACTCAAGTGATTCTTGGTATCCATCACACATCATTCAACTAGTCAGTGCTAACTTTTGTGTATTTGATTCATTTCAGTAGATACATCAGGAGTAGGTCCCCTTAAAATAAGACATTTTATGGAGTTCACACCGAGGGTCTTGTTCGAAGAGAGGAGACTATGGATAACCCTAACCTATGTTTGTTTCAGGTTAAAATAATTTGATTCCTGTTCCCTTTGCTTCTCAAACTGTGTGGTCAGTGGATCCCTTGCAGTAGAATCACTAGGGATGATGCTTTTGAAGGGTGAGGGGTGGGGGGGTGGGAGAGTGCTTTTAAAAAGTGTGGATGCCCAGTACTACCTCTAGACCTAATAACCAGATTCTCTGGGGGTGGAACCCACAAATCTTCATTTTATCAGTATCCCCAGTTAATAATCCCTGACATAGAGAGGGCAGGTGAAGGCTCCCTGACAGGTGATGTGGTTTTATCCATGCTGAGAGCTCACTCGGGCCACTTTGTATAAGGGAGTCAATCCGATATATTAACTACCTCCTTAGCTGAGTTTTCCTTTGCTCAAACCTGAACAAACAATGAAAAAGTAAAAGTGCTTAATTTACACTATTCACCATCTAGTCTTATTAATTTACAATTTAAGTAGTTGGCTAGAATCAAAAAGTCAGATAACAAGTGTTGGGGAGGGGAAGATAATGTAGAAATCAGAACCCTCACACTCTGCTGGTGGGAATGTAAATGGTGTAGCCACTTCAGAAAACAGTCTGGCAGTTCCTCAAACAATTGAACATAGAGTAAACCTATGAGCCACTAGCAAATTCCACTCTCAGGTATATGCCCAAGAGAAATGAAAACATTTTAAATGGTAACCATTTCTTCATCACTGATATTTACACAAAAGCACCATTTAATCTATTCATTACGTTTGTAAAATGTCAATAATACTCTCTACTACTTTCTTAAGTTCTAGAAGACATTAGACCTTCTTTCCCCCTTCACAAGAGATATCTATCATCTAAATATTCGGTTTTGCTTTGGTCAATAAAACTTAAAATCCAAATTGTGCCCTGCCATTCCTACCATTACTTATGCTGAAATGTCATATTTTGCAGGTGAATTTTGTAATAAAGGTAGGGAATTTAAAAATGAGCAGCCTGTAATGAACTGACATCATCCCAAGACGGCACTATGATGCTTTACTGGTTGTAACTGGTATTTTTTTCCTTTTATTTTTGTTTCTTTTCTTAGCGTAATTCTTTTATAACTATATTGATGTTATAATTGGTATACAATACGCTGCACATATTAAAAGTAAAAAAGAAAAAATGAGCAGCCTGGGGTTATTAAAAGTGAGGGACAAATAGGGCCCTCCACTGGGACAATACTTGAATATTCATCAACACACTTCTTCTAAGACTATAAGAGGCTCTTAAGGACGGTTTCTGCTGTTTACCTTCTGAGAAGAGCTGAGTTCATGCCTTATTAGGGACTCAAATATTGAATTGAACCATTTTTAATGCAGCTACATATATACCGTGTTTCCCTGAAAATAAGACCTAGCCAGACAATCAGCTCTAATCCATCTTTTGGAGCAAAAATCAGTATAAGACCCGGTCTTATTTTACTATAAGACTGGGTATAACATAATATAATATAATATAATATAATATAATATAATATAATATAATATAATATAATACAATATAATATAATATAATACCGGGGCTTATATTGATTTTTGCTCCAAAAGACACATTAGAGCTGATTAGGTCTAGGTCTTATTTTCCCGGAAACACGGTATAATGTAGCTACCTACATATCCACATTGTCTCTAACCAACTATATTTTTTTCAGTTATCCCAAAATGTACGTATTACGATATGGCTCCAATATCTTTTACATGGCTCTCTCAAGTAGCACTTTCATAAAACTAGTACCAAGCTAAAGAACCAAGAAGATCCATTCTACATCAAGATAAGGATCTCCTATGAGATTCAAAGCCTCTCATTACATTATATCCTATTTCTCTCTAATCTGCAGGCCATTTAAGCAAATTAAGCAAGGAGGAAGAATCCCAGGCAACTCTGTCCCACCTCCTCCAAACATTTGCCTTCCTGATATTTCACTTAGTCATCTTACTGACGATGTTAACAATTAAAGATTATTGTATTAATCAGCAATCTCAGTCAAACTCAAAAGGCTGCCTGCCTTTCACCACTACACCAACTGAGGGTATGATTTTCCTATTCAGTGTTTTCCACCCAAGTACCTCTCTGCTGCCTCCCAGCTCAGCCCCAGCTGGATGGTGATCAAGAAGGCTTCACCCCTCACCAACCCTAAAAACATGACCTGTCGCCCCACCCACCCATCACCGCCCCCACCTCAGGTTGTTGGAGCTCAGTGTTTCAAACGCCCAGATCACTGGTTAGATTCCCACATGGGCCAGTGAGCTGCGCCCTCTACAGCTAAGATTGTGAACAACAGCTCTCCCTGGAGTTGGGCTGCCCTAAGCAGCCGGAGGTTGGCGTGAGCTGCTGTGGGCTGCTGAGTGCTGTAGCAGGCTGCCACCGGCTGTCCCAGGCGGCTGGTGGCCAGTGAGTGGCCGGCAGCCATCGTGAGTAGCCGGCAGCTGGCGAGAGCTGCCGTGAGCGGCCGACCAACGACTAGGGACCGACTATGCAAGACTCGTAATACCAGCATGGGCCAGGGAGCTGGGTCCTACACAACTAGACTGAGAAACAACGGCTTGAAGTGGAGGGTAGGTGGTGGGGAGGCGGAAGAAAGGGGGAAAGAAAAATGACCTGGGCCTATCCCAGTGAGGGTCAGTTGACACAATTTCTTCCAGGAATCCAACTTCTAAAACATGGGGGAATGGCCTCAGAATCTCAAAAGGTAAGTAAGGGGAATAGGAAAGACACCATAAAACATGTCTCTGGCCTAAGCTGGCCTCAAGCTTAAAGAGACTTCTCCTCTATGAACAGTTCAATACTATTACTTCTCCAGTTGATGCTATTACTTCATCATTAAGATGAAGTTAAGTCGCTACAGGTTAGACTGGAAACTTACTCAACAGTAGGATTATTCAGTTATCTTTTGCTTACCAAATGGTTACTGTGGTACCATTACAGGATATCTGTTGGGAAAATCGGTATCTATAGCATGAAGGTAGCTCTTTGAGACATAAGCAATAAATACTTTCGTTTACAGAGCAGGGATATCTCACAAACACCATCACCCATGCAGGCCTCAGTGCTGGGTTCCTTGAGCTGGATCAGGACCGAGACCCAGCTGTCCCGGTCCCCAGTTCATAAGCCCAGGGAGGTCAGGCTGGCAAGAGACCCTCCTTTCTATCTCCTCATACCTGATAGATATATGCACAAATATCTATCCTGCTCCTTCTTCTTCCTTCCCTCATTAGATACGTCCATGAGCTAAATGATATTCTAAGAGATATCTCAAGCAAAACATTTTTTCCCCTTTTATTCGTTCTTCAATACCTATAATGTCTTATCAAAGTGGATATATTTTCACGGCTTAGTATTACTCACACCTGAACTGGCAAGTTAAACATACCACATATCACTGTCCCACAGATGGTATCCCCATTCTTTGAGTGTAAAATAGAAAGATTGCCCATCCTCAAACATTTCACATCCATCTGTTGAGGCATCACTAATTTTATGTGACAGATGAGAAAACTAAGGCTAAGAGATTAATGGCTAGTATACCATGTTCCTTTGATTTTTTTCCCTCAGAACCAGAAAGTCCATTTTATTACACGCGAGGGAAAAACATCCTTGAACACTCAGGAACACCTGCCAGGCTTCATACAACCAAATGTTTAAAAACCTGCCATAGTTTGATACCGTTCTAGGCTTAGCTTTTATTCCTAAAAAAAATTGTCCTCCGTGGGAAAAAGTCTGTTAAAGTAAAACTGCCAGTTTACACAAAATTTAAGACGCAAGAACACCATGAATTTTAAGACATATTGACAATAGAACGAAATGCGTTTAGGCAATCAAACTAGAGACACAAAGACAAAACCATCACCAGTGTGCATAGTTCATGGCAAAAAGCAAGGGGTAGTGGTGGTATTCTAGACGCTGAGAGAGGTCTCCTTTACATTGTCTTGCTCATAAAGAAAAGCTTTGAAACATGTCTCCTTTTCACAAGCAATTCAGTTGGCATCATGAAGGGGAACTCCTACCATGTTTCCCTAAAAATAGACCTAGCTGGACCATCAGCTCTAATTCGTGTTTTGGAGCAAAAATTAATGTAAGACCCGGTCTTATTTTACTATAAGACTGGGTATAATATATAGCGTAACACTGGGTCTTATATTAATTTTTGCTTCAAAAGACCCACTAGAGCTGATGATCCAGCTAGGTCTTATTTTCGGGGAAACACGGTATGAAGGGGAAACGCAAGTTTGTGTTCAGGGTAAGAAAGCATGTGTACAGCTATACTATATGAATTTTTCAATCAATGAGAATAAACCACAAAATACCAGCCTTGGAGTTTTGAGGCAGAGGGGCAGGACCTTGTCCAGTTTGGACAGAGAAAAAATTTATTTAAAGGCTGTGGCTCTAGAAAATGCGTCAGTGGGGGCAGGCAGGCAAGTGAATAGTCTCCATTTCGGAAGCCTATAAATTGTGACAGTCCATCTTCCCAGAAATCAGACGCTCCTTAACTACAAGCATCTCAGTGAGTCCCTACCCTCCAATTCAACTCACCTGTTTACTGATTCCTGGAGTTACCTCAAGGGGAAAATATTTAGTTCTATAAGTTAGTTTTGATAAACTCATTCATATCAAAGGTGCATATAAAGTTATGTACTGCTTCCTTGTTTTCATGGAGAGAAAGAGGTGAACCAGGGTAGAAAGAGACAAATTAGATTTAGACTGTTTCTGAAGGGCAACCTTGCTAACCGTTTAGTAGGGATAGACAGAAGCATGTAGTCCTACTTAATAAATTCTAAGATTTGTTTTTTTGAAAGTTTGACATCCTGCAGCTTTGTTATAAGGAGACTCATGGTATTTCCTAAGTAACTGACCAACCTTGAGGAGACTATTAATCTGAACACCCTAGGCAGGAGGTAAGAAGGATCTTTTTTACAGGGGATCCAGTCTTTTTACTTCTAATTATTCTCACAATTTTCTGAAGATATCTCACCAAGTATTAGTGACTTTCTCCCAAAGTGACAACACAGTAAGTTAAGTCCACCTGAGACCGGACACTGAGCAATCTCATTCCATGGTTCACAGTTTAAATGGGCAAGAAATGCCTACTGCCTTTACCTGAGACTGATGCAAATAGTCACTCTTTTGCTTCCTTTCAGCTTTGATTCGTTTTCAGCAAGGCAGTCAACCATGAGGTCCCCTCTCAAGTCCGGTAAATGGGCAAATGAAGGCAACAACTGTCACCCAGTAAAACTCTTATATGCACATTTTTTAACTTGTTTAATTTTCCAATGTTCCAAATTTCCCTGCAAAATTTCTTAACAGGCCAATTGGAATTCATGAATGTGTATTAATAACCCTGTCACACAAGCCAAGCAGCTCTATGAAAGCAACACACAAAGCACACGGAACACACAGCGTAGAACTGATCTATTCTGCAGTGAATTTTATTGAATTCATAGGCAGCATTCCTTTATGAAAAATAAAAAAAAACTAAAGTTATACAAGCATGCACTGTGAGACAAACCTGTGAGAATGCCTGCTCAGACCCAATCGGCGCCGACAACAGTTCATAACATAGCTCACACGAAGGTGTTTTTATTCAATACAGACAGACAGCAACAGAGGCAAGAGAATGAGACCATAAATGCACTAGAACTTTTTTCAATTCTGGCTAGGCTCTGCCCAGTCTATCATTTTCTTACCAGCCAGGTAAACAACAGAACTCACTCATCTGCTAATGCCAAAAACTTTAAAGCTCTTAATCCAGTTGGAAGTTACTACAGTTAAGGACATCTTTCCTAGCGAGCTGCTGCTCCAATTCAGAGTTGTCAAGCAGGTTAATTTCAACATTAACAGAAGGTGTTAGCTGGCTGGCTGCACCACGCACTGGTGACAGAGACAGGTTTAATGTTTGTGCTCAGGTTGCGGGGCCTCCTGGTTGGTAGTGTCCTTCTCTGCACCTTGGTCCTGAGTATTCTGAGGCTCAGTCAGCGGAGGATAAAAGGGACCTACCAGCCAGTTGAGGGGTGTGTTGTTAACAAGATAATCCATCACATCATCTAAAGACGCCTTCATTTTCTGCAGCTGCCCCTTGCTGGAAGTGAGGACGCTGTCCGACACTTCCTTAAAGGAGGCGGCATTGCGGAACACTGAGTAGATGTCTCCAGCCATCACAGCCAAGTGACTGGCCTGATCTTGGATGTTCTGTGGCAACCCTTGAACATTGGACAGGAGGGTAGAGCATGTGGTCTGGAGCTGCTGAGTCAGGTTGCGGGCAATAGCAAGAGTACGTGACTCGATGTGCTAAAAATAAAGTTTAAAAATAAAAAGTTTAGCAGTGGAGCCAACAATACTATGTAGTAATTAGTTCAATTACAGCACACAGGTTATGTGTCCATCACCTATGTGGTTTCTTCGACTTTTTAAAAATCTTCATAACCACCCTGAGTGCAGCAGTATTACTCACAGTTCATAGATATGCATACTATTAATAGCTTTTGGAACCCAATGAACCACTTTCTATGTCTAGAACATGCTATTTCTTCGGTCTGGACCATCAGTCCCCTTACTGTGCATTCACCTAGTTTATGCTCCCATTTGGTCGCAGCTTAGCACTCACCTCTCCTAGGAAGTCATCTGACTCACCTCTCCTCACTCCAAGACCAAGTTAGGTACCTGCCCTATACAATGTAAGAGCCCCAGTTTTTATACTGTCAAAACACTATGACGGTAAAAATGCCTATATCCCGTTAGTCTGTACCCACCATGAGGGCAAGGCCCAGGTTTCTCATTTAGCTGTATCCTGTTAGCAGTAACATGCAGCTTGAGAGATAAAGTTACTGCAGTTTTTTGCTTTTCTGTCACATACCAAGCAATCTCTGTTCACAGTATTAGTCAAACTTTTGCTAGAGAAGAGTATTCTAAGAGGAGTAACGGCAAAACTGCAAGTCTGGTGAAACTTCTTCACCCACACGTAGTGGGTGACTCCGCCCCCGGTGTCTTACCTCAGCACAGTGAGATTCATCAGTGTCGTCATAGCCGATACTTCTCTTCCACTCCACCCAGGAGACGTATAGCTTATCCTGAGCACCCTGAATTTTCTGGTTGGCACTATGCACATTCTCCCTGGCAAATTCAATCTATAACACGTTGAAGTAAAACAAACGAATACGTCAGCGAAGCATTCACGTTAGCCTATTTTCAGATCTATAATGTAAATCATGTAACTGAGAGTTTAAAGAGAGCAATTCCTGTTATCATTGTTATTTACTATCAAGTAGTTGTAGTTCTTCACTGCCGCTAACTCTTAAGACACTGCTCTAAATTTACCTCATTTAACGCAGTTAAGGCAACTGAAATTTAATGTATATGTGTCAGATAGAAAAAAACATTACAAAAGAGAAAAGAATTCAAACTTCCTCTTCTCTGTTGCCAGCCACTAACTTCCCCTTCCCAGAATAAACTGGCTCTGAATGGCAGCACAATACATACTGTTCTATGTCTTGGCAATCTTTAATGGCTACACAATAGTCTTTTGTGAGGTTATCGATTTACTTAGTTCCTTATTAGGTTAACGTGCATTGTTTATAGTCTTTTGCAACTCTAAATATGTATGTCTGTAGGATAAATTTCTAAAAGTAAAGCTGCTCAAGGCACAGGTGTTTTTATAACTTTCCTAGAACCATCCCTTGAATCCTCCAGAAGCCCACAAGTAACCTCTTTCTCGACACCATTGCCAGAGCATCACACTTCACCAACGTGACAGGACAAGAGAGGCATCTGTAATTTGACCCCTCAGAGTAAGATTAACATCACTTCATATATTTCGGGTATTTCCTTCTCTGTGAGCTGGCTGTATACTGTTCACCCATTTTTCTAGTGGGTTGCTCATAAGGTAAAATTCTTGGATTTCATGATTACATTTACTCTTATCCCTCTGGATAAATTAATTTTTCCTCACCAGTTTAACAGTAGAATGGAGCTGAGAAATGGTCTCTTGGCTTTTTTGCTTAGCTTCTTGCACCCTGCTGAGAGCCTGTTGGTACGCACGTGAGCGGAGCTTGGTAGACAGAGATCCCAGCCTGATATAATAACTTGGCTTCTGAACAGTATCAAATCCTTCAACTTTTTTCGCTTCTTTTTCTGAAGTTAGAAAAGACAAAAACCGTACGGGATCACAGATATAAGTGACAACGCCTGAAATCTAACCTGGATCTTCATTTTGTCAATTCTACCCACCAACCTAGTAATGAGACACTCATTTTCCCGAGACAGCTCATGTGTGCTGCGAAGCTTGACTACCTAACACATACCACTGCATCTGACATGTTCGTCTATACGTCTCTTCGCACTAAAGTGAGCTTCTTGGGCAACACAGCACCCAGCATAGAGTAGCCACTATTTAATGATTCTATAAGAGCAGCCCATTAAAGACAATCCATTTGTAGGAAACATTTCTCCAGGCTAATTTCTCCTAAAATTTCAAAACTTACTATGTACAATTCAGTGTGAAACTTAAGGATGCTTTAAGAAAGAAAATGTATAGAGACAAAATACTAGTGGTTTCTTTCGGAGGCGGCATATAGGCATGAAGAGGGTGAGTAATGCTCAAACTAGATTGAGGTGATGGTTGCATAACTATACATTTAGGATGAAACAGGTGAATTTTGGGGTACATAAAGTGTATCTCTCAGTGAGGCTGTTTTGAAAGATTGCCTTAAGATGTAAAACATTACTTCAAGGTAAAAATCCACTTACCCAGTTCTTCGTCAGTGAGAGGGAGATACTGGTCTACCAGCAGCTCTGATGTGGTGAGCGCATTTTCTACTCCATTGCTCATCAGCTGCACCATCCGACTCCCCAAAACTGTGTTAATGCTTCCATTGACCACGGACTTGGTCTTCTCCACACTGCCAGTCACCGCTCCTTTGGTCTTGTCCATCACCCCCGTGATCGTGCTGGCCACAGAATCCTTGGCCCCGGTCACAGTCGTCGTCACAGCATCCTTCGCCCCAGTCACAGCACCTCTGGCATTGGCAACAACCTACAAATAGAAAAGCAGATCACTTGGCTGGTGAGTAACCCCTGCACAAATACCTACTTAAGGCCTTAACTAAGACAGCATAGTTGAAGAGTTAAAGAAGAAACCTGGCCCTTTCCCTGCGTACCTTTAGGTCCGAGGGAGAGTTACTAAGAGTTGATGAGCCTCAATTTCCTTATTGGGTATATTTGCTCTACCTGCCACCACTCGAGGGTTGTTGGAGGAGCAGATGAGGTAAACAGATACAGGATTTGTCAAGGTTTTATTTTTTTAAAAAAAACAAAATGAACCTATAGAAAGGTACAAGGAGTACTCCAGAGAAGAATGGTATTTTCCATGTTGACATGCTTATACCGAAAGCAGCTCATGAATGCCTACGAGCATAGACAGAGGTACCATACACACCTGGCTCCAAACACAGCCCCAGAAGGCCAACACATAGGCAGAAATGCCTATTCTCCATCCTACTGGATGTGCTCTCAGATACCAAGTGAGAAAAGGTTCTATATACCACCTCTGCATTTATCCAGTACCAGGTGGGAATCAGTCATTTGAGAGAGCAATTTCTTCTGCGGAAGCAAAGCCACAAATTGACAGAGATCAGACTAAAAGTACTCTAGTCCAAAGGTGGGTAGCTCATCTCTGCTTCTTAAACATAACCTGACAACAACTCAAGAAGGAGTAGCCACAACTCTTTCAAAAATACATCCAGGTTGAAGGAACAATTAAGTATTTCCTGTTTATGGCATGCACCACCTGTGCTAAACAGATAGGACATGAAAATATGTGAGGCGGAAAGCCTCAGCACTCTTGACCCAAGCTCACCTGGTTTGTTGGCTGATTCAGAATAGGCAGTCTCTCCTCGATCCTGTCTAGCCCCTTGCAGGCATAGGTATTGGCAACAGCAACTAAAAGAATTACAAATGGGGAAAATGTTAACGGTGTAGACATAGACTGAATACCAATACCTATTATGATACATTTAGTGTTATAAAAAACAGCAAGAACGTTGATCTTCACAATGTATTGCCTAGTCACTAGCTCAGACAGGAAGAGGGTTGGCAGGATGCAGGCAACTTTTTTCTACTGATAGGGAAATAAGGTGAGGGGAGCAGCAGGCAAAAGAAGAGATAAGCCAGGTAGGAAGCTGGCTGGGAAGATTCTTCCTCATCAACTGGCCCCTAAAGTTGATGCCAAGAGAAGCCAAGCTTCACCTGAACCCTCATTCAGGGAATAAGGCATCTAAAAACCCTCAGAATTAGCACTTCCATGCTAGTTTAACCCCTACCTACACTTAATTCAGTAAATGGCAATATATTTTGCATTATCACCAGGAAGTAGTATGCTAACAGAACCCTGGATCTCCCTAACATGGCCTACATTTTAGTCCAAGCTTCCTCCTCAGGATGATCAAGCCAATCACTAGTCCCAAATTCATTTGGGAAGTAGCAGAGCTGGAAAACTCTAAAGGTTTCTTATCCTCCAAAAAGCTCATGATATAACCATTGGGAGGATTTAAATTTTTATTCAAAAATGTTCATAATGTGAAGAAACGTCATATACTGCTAGTGGGAATGTAAAATGATAAGCCACTTTTGAAAAGTCTGGCAGTTAACAGCTGAAAAGTTATTACATGACCCAGCAATTCCACTCCTAGGTATATACCCAAAAGAACTGAGTATATCCACACAAAAACTTGTACACAAATATTCACAGTAGCATTCATTATTCGTATCGGCAGGGTAGGTAAAAGCATCCAAATGTCCATCAACTGATGAATGAATAAAATATGATCTATCCACCAATGTAGTATTATTCCACAATAAAAAGGAACAGAGTATTGACATGATGCTACCACATGGCGGAACCTTGAAAACATGCGAGGTTAAAGAAGCCAGTCACAAAAGAACACATACTCTATGATTCAGTTTATATTAAATGTCTAAAATAGGCAAACCTATAAAGACAAGAAGTAGATTAGTAGTTGGGGGGGAGGGTAAGGAAAAGGGGTATGACTTCTAATGGGCATAAGGTTTCTTTCTAGTTTTTTAAAAATTGTGGTAAAATATACATAAGTGTCACTATTTTAATTATTTTTAAGTGTGCAATTCAATGACATTAAGTTCATTCACAATGTTGCACAACTATCACCACTATCATTTTCAGAACTTTTTCATCATCCTAACAGAAACTGGTATGAGGTTGTGTTCTGGGGTGATAAAAATGTTCCAAAAGTCGATTTTTGGTGACGCCTGCATGACTCTCTGAATATACTAAAATACCACTGAATAGTACATGTTAAATGGGTGAATTGTATGGTATGTTAATTATAGCTCTTTTTTTTTTTTTTTTGGTAAGAAAAGCAGTCCGGTGTCCACTGCCTGAGCCCAAGGAAGTCAGTTATTTCAGTTTACCCACTATCTTCCTCTTGTGATCTCTGATGCCAACATAAAAGCATCTTTGGGGAATTTTTTAAAAGTATCATGAACATCCACCATTGCTATGAAGCAGACCTCCTGTAACAATGAAGGTCACCTGGCAGTTTCTAGACAAAGGCAGTATGTGCCATTGGAAAAGCTAAGGATTCCCTGAAGTTGCCGCTGTGTGCTCAGGGCATTCCATTGGCATTCATGCTCTTCAAAGCAGCTTCAGGCTCACTCCTGACCGGTCCCTTGGACTAAACCTTAAGGGGGAAATCAGAACTCACTTTGTGGCTCTAGCTTCTGGATGATGGGCAGAGTGCCCATCACAGCCACCGAGGTGATGGTCTTCACGCCCTTCTCCGCCATCTCACACACAGACTTCAAGTAGGGAAACTGGTCCTTTGTACTGAAGTAAGCCGAAGAGACCAGGTCATACGTGGAGCTCACCAAGGGTAAGTTGGCGACCCTAGTCACCACGCTCTGCAACCAAGGAAGGGGGAGGGTTAATGTCTCAACACAGGGGGAGGGAAAGGAATCAAGATATCACAATTTAAAATTCATACCGGTTGTGAATCAACTGCAACAGGTGCCATTTTTCTTCCTGGAGAAAGAAGAAATCTGCGGAAGAGAAATTTATTTCAGGACTTTGGGATAAGACGCTCCCCAGATTCATTGCCCAACCCAAGCAAATTACTAGAGAGAAAAAATCAACATGAGGTGTCCTCTTCTGTGCTACTTCCCAAGTTCTGAGCACTCTTCCCCTAAGCAAACACCTTCGGAGGCAAGGTTTCAGAGCTCCTGTGTACATTTCCAATAGAAAAGAGGCTTTGTAGGAAAAAGCAAAATTGTTGATATATTTGTCTTGTTTCTCCACTAGGAAACTAGGAATGCCTTTTGAATGGGAATATCTGTTCACAAAAATGCTAAACAAGTTAAAATCCATGTTAAAACTGCACAGAGATTTCAAGCAGAAGACATCTTGAACAGTCAGGACTATCAACTTGGAGTACTTTAGGGGGAACTGATTCCTTCCTTGTCAAGAGTGAAACCAGTTTAGTGGTGACTAAGCTCAGAGGAATGAGGTGTTCCGAGGAATTGAGAAACATTTCAGAACATTTTTAAATGTTAATTTAGTGTCTCCAAAGACCCACATACAGGCAAAACTGCCTAATGCTAAACAGCAGAGCTGGGAAATTACAAGAACCAGCACATCCCGCTGTCCACTGCCTCCGTGCCAATCAGTTCACCCTCTGGCCACCAAGGGTCCCAATTCTACAAGAAATAACCGCACTGAGGGCGGAAGTCAAGCGCCAGCATCGACTGCCCCACTGTCGCTGCGTACCCCATAAAATTCTGCTTTAAGACTGTTCTAATGCATTTCTTTTTAAATAATGTCCTTTCGGGACAAATGGAAAATGTTAACCGGCAACCAAGCCAAAAAGCTACAAAGGTACTAGAGCAGCTAGCGGAAAAGACTCAAGGAACAAAAGCAAGGGTCGAAAGCGCAGGCCCAGGAAACCGCCCCTTCCCAGACAGGGCCCAGGGGCGGTAAGGCCCCACGGGCTAAAACCCCCGCCTTCCAGCCTAGACCCCCTCGGGGTACCCGGGCCAGCTCGCTGGTAACAGAGGGGGAGAGCACCCACCGACCGACAGCACCCAAGAGGCGAGAATCCGGGGAGATGCGCTAGCCCAGCTCCGGCAACACCAAGGGCGTTTCAAGAGTAGGACGGACGACCTCCCCCGCTATATATCCCGCCCTGCTCCGCCCCCCGCCCCTCCGCAACATGTGACCGGCAGCTCGGGACCCGAAACGCCCGGCAGCTCGGGACCCGAAACGCCCAGCTGCCGGTCTCGAGTATCGCGCTCGGCAGCTTCCAGGCGCCTGCCCCCGCACCGCCTGCCCCCGCACCGCCTGCCCCCGCACCGCCTGCCCCCGCACCGCCTGCCCCCGCACCGCCTGCCCGCGCACCGCCTGCCCCCGCACCGCCTGCCAGCGCACCGGGGCCCCGCCCCCAGGAGTGGGGGCTCTTTGTCTGGATGAAGGGGTCGGGGTGCTCTGCCTGATTTCGGGGTCCTTGAAGGCCCGTGGCAAAAATGCGGCTGGCGCCCGTGTTACCTCTAGAGCTTTTGCAAAAGAAAAGTGGAGGAGTCGCGCGGACCAATTAACACTAACCTGATTACCATCAGTTCTCAAAATGGAACTGTTTTTAAAAATGGAGAACAGATTGTAGATTTATTTTTAGCAAACAAATAACTTTTAAAGGTTTGTAAAATTCTAACCGACGGACCTATAGAGATTTGTTTCACTGCTCTTTTGACTTTAAAGTCAATTCCTCATACATATTTCTAATTTAAAGTTGAATCAGAATTTACCAAAAGGGCTTTGAATACCTTTGGTTGGTCCCCTCAATTTTTTCTCCGAAAAACAAATCCAGATCACTCCCGGCTGACAGCTGCCTGTGCTTATTTTGCAAAGTGGTCTTTTTTTTTTTTAAGTTGTGGGCTACGCATTTTATTTTGAAAAATAAACTTAAATCATCAACATCTGAGTCCCAGTTTTTCTTGTGTAAAATTCCGGAACTGCAACTTCATTATTTGAGCAAATACGTTGTGCAAACGCCCCGGGCGGGGTAAGTGTTCAGTAGACTTCTCTGCGAGGAAGTGGCGGGGAATCTCCAGGTGGCTTAGCCACCGGCCTGGGCCTCCCGGATCTCTCTCTCCCGGGAAGGTAAACTGGACTGGACAGTGGGGAGGTAGGAAGGGGAGCTAGTGCCTGGAGCAGCTGCCAGCTCCTTCCTTTCGCCTCCAAAAAGCACAGCGAGGGGAGACGGCGCTGGCGCTGGAGCTGGGAGACCGGTTTCGTTTGCCAAGATAGGGAGTTTGAATTGTGGAAAGCCCTCAAAAACCTTCACTTCAAATACTTAACTAATGTCGCATGGACATATGCACTGTTTATCATATTTAAAGTTCCAAACTGACCCATTAAAAATGAATTTCAAATACACGACTGAATACATCTATAGGCCCTCAGTAAGGAAAAATTATGGCATTTCTACCCGCTCCCCACGTAACTCAAAATAAAATTCTAAACCATAAAATAAATGTTAGGAAGTCCATAAAAAGTTCTGTTTTTTTCCCTTGTATTCATTGCTTTAAGCAATCAAAGTATTACTTTCTTGTTTTCTTTTTGGTGCTCTGGCTTTGTTGGTGCTCTAAGGAGAAGTTTGGTGTGCCTATCGTTCCTTAATTCACTGACACAGGAATGTACGGAATTTTGAGTAATGATGGTAGTTTTTTTACTTCTCTTTAATCTGACCTCTTAGTTTACAACAGAAAACTCTTGCCCTTTCACCTACAAATGTCCCCATCTTTTCCCTTTTTGTTTTAAATCTGTGAGTCACTTGTCCTTTTTAGGAATGAGCAAGCTTCCTTTTGTTTTTCTATTACTTACCTCTTTGAAGAAGAGGGCTCTAGGCACTAATCTGGGGGGGGCGAATTCTCCCAGCTCACAGAGAATAAAGCGCACCAAATTCTGCACTTGCAATTCTCTCTCATCTTGGTGAGTCTGAGAAAGTGGAGCTGGTGGCAAAAGTAATACCCAAGTCCTCCAGGTGATTCTGATAGTCTCTAGGGAACCATTGTTTTACAGAAGTGTTTTTTCATAGTTTGGTATGGGAACTAGTGCATCAGATTCACCCAGCATGCTTTTTAAACATCCTGCTTCCTACCCCCAGACTTTATAAATCAGGATCTACAGAGGGTGAGACCCAGGAACCTGCATTTTAAACAATACCCCTTTTGAGTACCACCACTTTTTACTCTTCACAAAGCACTTTCACATATTCCTCAGGTTTTAACCTCACAACAGCCTGGAAACTCAATGGAATGGGGATTGTTACTCCCATTTTAATAATGAAGAAACAGCCTCAGAGAAATTATGGGATTTCCCCACAGTGTTATGACTGATTAAGCCACAAGCTAGGCAAGACTAGATCCCAGGGGCATGACCTGGGCTAGTTACCTAATTTCTCTCTGGCTTAGTTTCCTCATCTATCAAATGGAAATAATATTCCTTCATGTTCTAGTTAAAGGGTATATGGGTGTTCATTGTAAAACTTCTTCAACTTTGGGGGGGGGCTTAAAATATTTCAAAATAAAAGTTGAGGATATTATATTATACAGCAATGAGAGAATGAACAGACCTTTACGTAACTATATGCAATGTAATGTAACTGAAAGAAGCTGCATACAAATAATACTGTATAAAACAAACTAAACTCTACTGTCAGAAGTAAAAGTGGTAGTTGCTTTGGGGGGTGGGGAGGACTAGTGACTCGCTGGGGCCCCAAGCAGCCGTTCAGTTGCTGGTAATTTTTCCTGGTTGCTACTTACATGTGTGGCTCTTTTTGTGAAAATTCATTAAACTGTACACTTACATATAGTTTTTTATATGTATGCTATGCTTCTATAAAAAAAAGCTTTTGAAAAGTTGAGCAAAGAAAAAATAGTGGTGCTTACTTCATAAGATTTTTGTGAAGATTAAATGAATCAATACACTCAACAGTTAGAATAATGCCAGGTACATAGAAATGGTACCAGTAGCTATTGTTTTCTGGACATACCCAGAGCCTTTTTGCCCAAGAGAGCCTTGCTGGGCATTGGACTAACGAGAGCTCAGCTCACAGGGGAAGTAAAACGGGTGCTAAGGGACCAAGAAATACCCCAGGCCCTGCCTAGTCTTCCCTTCAGGACTCTGTGGATAAAGACACATTCCCAGAAGGCAGTTTTTGGAGGTGTTAACTCACTGCCTTCTCAGACCACCAATGCTTAATAAACGCTTATTCTATGACCCAAAAATAAATAATTAATAAAAAAATAAATAAAGACACATTGCCTAGAATTTGTAGCAATTCAACTTTCTTTGGGTATATTATTAATATAAAGTAATAGTGAAATAGGAAGAAAAAATCTGGCAGACACTTCCTCTCCCAGAGGCAGAGTAAACTCCTCCTTCCCCCCGCACACACCCTCATCTTTACTTCCCTTCCCCATAAACACTATGTGTGGGCTCCAGCTATATTCACCCACTTCCACTTCTCCATACAGCTCTCTCTCCTCATCTCTCTCCCTCTTTAGACATACCTTCATTCCCCCTGTCTGTATGCCTGCCCATTGTAGGGAAGAAAGAAACTTTCCTCTACCCTCAAGGTTCTTTCAGTTGGTCTAATAATCAAATAGACATGAGACAGATTAGCAAGAGAAAATAACCACATTTAATTACATGTATATGTATGGGAATCCTACACACATGAGCGAGTCAGAGAGCACACGTACATGAAAGGTTCAGGGACAGAAAGTTAAAATGAGGTATACATGGCATTCTGAGATAAGGCTGAGGTACGGTGCTTTGGGGGCTTCAAAGTGTCATTGCAGAATGATAAGAAGAGCAGGTGTTTAGAAATTAGAAGTTTGCCTGCCCTACAAATAGGTCATAAAAAGTTATTTCTGGTGACATTCTTTTTATGGGCAAGGCCCCTAATTTAAATTCTTTAAGGGAGAGGTAAAAGTTTCTTGTGAGTCTATGACATTTGCTCAAAATAGTTCACATGCCAAAGTGACACATTTTGGCGAGGCCTGTTCTGAACCCCTACACTGTCTGGCAAATTTTCCTCTCTCTGTATGACTCAGATCTTCACTTCCATGAGGTCTTTCAAAGCCTTAAGGCCACAAACCAGTAAGTGGCAGAACTGGGCCTCAAATCAGGCACGTCTGACTCTAGAGTCTATGCCCTACATCATTACTTGGCATGTGCTCTTAGGTAATAAATACACTTGACTTCCGTAGGCCTAGTGTCTGTAAGATGAAGGAGTTATGTTATCTAGGGTTCCTTCCATCTGTATTATCTTAATCCAAAAAACAATAATACTTGACATTGTTTATAGCTTCCTATAAACATTATCTCAAACCAGATAGGTGCCTTTTCCTACTTCCTGGTCTTAAGACAGTCCCGTCCAAACACAGGGGAAATACTACTATGTTCATTTCTTCTTTTCACCTGAGCTTGAAATTAGATAAAGCTACTTTTCTCATGAACCAAAGACAGAGATAATGGATCACAAAGTAATGAGTCATGAGGCCAGATGATTCTGTTTTGACCAGGTCAAACTCAATGCAAACTTGTCACCAGCAGGAAGAATCTCTTGGATGACCCAATTGATCTACCTTCCAAATCACTCTCCCAAATTTGACTCTCTGCCATTCTTCCTTTATTCCCCTCTAAATACCAAGGAGAGGAAAAGGCAATTCCTCTTTCACATGGACTTAATCTTGACTCAGTTTCCAAACAGACCAACCTTCTTCTGTCCAACTGAACTTCATATCTTGTAGCCTGCCATCAACCCTTCCCTTCTCTATCTTCTATCTGAAGTAGGTAACTGAAGTAGAAGCAATCAAAAGATACATCAGACAAAATTTCAGATCTATTTCTCATCTAATCTGTTTTCCCATTCATCTTGGAGCTAGTTATAGGTTTGAAATTTTAAAAATTGAAATTATCTTGGGCTGTCACAATTTCGTGTATTTTCATTCTCTTTAAGTGAATGCAATTAGTAAATGAATTCATAATATAGCTTACTTTTTGTTAGTTATTTATATCTAATTTATTCTCCACCACACACAAAGGACTTAAATTGCCTTAAAATTCATAAACTACAGTAAGAATAAATTTTAAATAAGAAAAATAAGGCCAAGAGAAATTAATATGAAGTTTACTGTTTCTACGTTGCCATCATCATATCAGGGAATTAATGTTCACAATAGGAGAAACTCAGTGATTCAACAAGGATGAAGAAACAGTTCCTAAAATAGTAACCTATTGAATACAGACAAGGTGCTGCACTAGAGCTTATCAATTACTACAAGGTATTTCGTACTTTCTTACTGTAATATAATACTATGGGGAAAAACATTGACTTTGAAATCAGAGTCCTAACTTTTTTGTTTCCAGCATTATTGAGATACAATAGACATACTTGTATAGCGCTGTGTAAATTCAAGGTGTACAACATAGTGATTTTACATATGTATATATTGAAAAAGGATTACCACAATGAGGTTAGTTAACGGCATCTATCACCTTACGTAGTTACAATTTTTGTGTGTATTTGTGATGAGAACTTTTTAAATCTACTCTCTTAACAACTTTCAAATATAAAATATAGTCTTGTTAACTATAGTTACATTACACCCCCAAACTTATTCATCCTATAACTAGAAGTTTGGACAGAGTCCCAAGTTTGAATCTATGCATACCATGATAATACCTACCTCAAAGGATTATTGTGCAGAAAAATAAGATATTGTATATAAGGCCTCAAACATAGCACACAAAATAGTAGATTAGCAAATGTCATTCTCTTTCTCCTTTTAATTTTGCTTTGTTTGTAGAAAAATAAAGCTAACTAAATTCAGATCATCAGAGTTAATGGAATTTTAGAGCAGGAAGGAATCCTATTGATGGCTCCATCCAGTGGGTCTCTGTGTACATGACAATAGCCTGGGGCACTTGTTAAAAATAGATTCTGGGGCCTCATCTCCAGAGATTCTAATTCACTTGGTTTAGGAAATGGTCCAGAAATGTTTAAAAAGTAGCCCAGGTCATTCTGATGCAGGTAAACCAAGAACTACATTTTAACAAACACTGCATTCACCAGACTCTTCTGAGGGAAAAAGCAGCTGAGTGATTTGCCCAAGGCACCACAGCTGGCAGAGCTGAAACCAGAATCTGAGATGTCTGTCTCCATGGCCTTTCCACAGTGTATAAGAAAATACAACTCAACAAGAAATCGGTTTCATAAAGAATTGCTCTTTAAGGGCAGCCAGATGGCTCAATAGGTTAGAGCATGAGCTCTTAACAAGGTTGCCGGTTCAATTCCCACATGGGATGGTGGTTGCAACTGGACTTAGAGTTGAGCTGTGCCCTCCACAACTAGATTGAAGGACAACGACTTGACGGGCTGTGGAAAAACACCATTCCCCAATTAAAAAAATAATAATTTTAAAGAATTGCTCTTTATAACCTATACTTATTAATTTACATTCTAACTCAAGCTTACTGGTCAATTCCCAACCTCAAGGCCTAAGAACCCCAAGAACATAAGATGTGGGGGTTGCTAGAGCAGGCAGTTTGTTTTGCAAGATGAATGGCCTTTGTCCTGGGTAACCTAAGCAGCTCTGCCTGGAGGCCATAGTCCACTGTGTATCCAGGTCACTGACAATCAGGGCCTGACCATGGGAAAATCAAAGCGGGCAAAAATATTACCTGAGGGACCCTCACCTACTCTTTCAGCCCCTTTTCTCCTCCTTAGAGAACCCTCCTTTCCCAGGTGCATTAATGTTCTTTGTCTACTTTGTGTCTCTCTGCTGCAAAATCCTCCCAACACAATCCAATCCTAACAAACATGTGCTCTCAATTGAAAAGTCAAACGCAATTTATAAATGAATTCAAACCAAAATGCTAAAGACTAGTTTATTAAATCCCCTCTCCTAGGGACATTTAGAAGTTAATGAAAAAATGTTTTAAACAATTTACAAATATTCAAACTAGGAAAGACATGCTATTCCTATTCTGTGTCTGACTCAAAAATCTCTTGTCCAAGGCTTCCGAGCTTGTAATGATAGAGTTGGGTCTATAACCTTTTTTTTTTAAATAAATTTTTATTGAGGAACATTGGGGAACAGTGTGTTTCTCCAGGGCCCATCAGCTCCAAGTCAGTGTACTTCAATCTAGTTGTGGAGGGCACAGCTTAGCTCCAAGTCTAGTCGCCATTTTCTTTTGTTTGTTTGTTTGTGTGTGTGTTTTTTTAAAGATTTTATTGGGGAAGGGGAACAGGACTTTATTGGGGAACGGTGTGTACTTCCAGGAATTTTTTCCAAGTCAAGTTGTTGTCCTTTCAGTCTTAGTTGTAGAGGGTGCCATTCAGCTTCAAGTTGTTGTCCTTTCAGTCTTAGTTGTGCAGGGCGCAGCTCAGCTCCATGTCCAGTTGCCGTTACTAGTTGCAGGGGACGCAGCCCACCATCCCTTGCGGGAGTCAAACCGGCAACCTTGTGGTTGAGAGGATGTGCTCCAACCACCTGAGCCATTCGGGAGCTCAGCGGCAGCTCAGCTCAAGGTGCCGTGTTCAATCTTAGTTGCAGGGGGCACAGCCCACCATCCCTTGCAGGACTCAAGGAATTGAACTGGCAACCTTGTGATTGAGAGCCCACTGGCCCATGTGGAAATCGAACCGGCAGCCTTCAGAGTTAGGAGCACGGAGCTCCAACCGCCTGAGCCACCGGGCCGGCCCCACCATTTTCAATCTTTAGTTGCAGGGGGCGCAGCCCACCATCCCATGCGGGAATTGAACCGGCAACCTTGTTGTTGAGAGCTCACACTGTAACCAACTCAGCCATCCCGGCCGCCCCTCTGTAAACTCAGCAGCAACTTGTTGTCTTCAATCTAGTTGTGGAGGGCACAGCTCAATGGCCCATGTGGGAATTGAACCGGGCCAGTTGTTCAGAGCTCACGCTCTAATCAACTGAGCCACCCAGCCACTCCATACAACCTTTGAAGCAAAGTTCTTTTAGCTGTATCATGCTTTCTCTGAGGGAGAAATGTCTAAAGGTCCCCAGTAAGTGTTTGTTAAATGAATGTTCAAATAAAGGGCAAGGGGGAATAAAACAGTAAGAAAGAAACAGAAGAAACCTAAGGGGAGGGGCATTTCCTTAGGGTACTAGAAAGGGATTGTGCTTGGTAGATGAAAAAGAAGGCTATGTGAAGTTAAACAAGTCTGCCCAAACAGACAAACATGCACACACCTGGTTTTCCATATGCTACATATGTGTCAGTCTCAAGGCTTGATCAGTTCCCAAAGGCCTGTGGATAACATGTTTATTTCTTTTCTGCTCTCTTTCTCAAGAATTAAGAATCCTAGGACTGGCCCGGTGGCTCAGGTGGTTGGAGCGCCGTGCTCCTAACACCGAGGTCACTGGTTTGATTCCCACACGTGCCAGTGAGCTGCGCCCTCTACAGCTAAGATTGTGAACAACAGTTCTCCCTGGAGCTGGGCTGCCATAAGCAGCCGGAGGTTGGCGTAAGCTGCTGTGGGCTGCCATGGGCTACCCAGTGCTGCCATGAGTGGTCGGTGGCCAGAGTGAATGGCCGGCAGCCATCACGAGCTGCTGTGAGCAGCCCACCGACAACTGGCAACCAGCTGCCTCAGCCGGTGGGAGCGCAAGGCTCATAACACCAGCAGGGGCCAGGGACCTGTGTCCTACACAACTAGACTGAGAAACAACAGCTTGAACCGGAGTGGGGGATGGAGGCGGAGGAAAGGGAAAGAAAAAAAAAGAATCCTAGTCAGGTCGTTTTAATTTGGCACCAAAAAGCCCAAATGAGAACGCTAGAATTTTAGAGCAAAAAGAGACCCTACTGATTATTTAACCCAGTACGTAGGTCACTACATGCTTGTGTGTGCATGAAAGTGGCCAGGGGCCCAGGTCCTCAGCCAAGTGCCTTCTCAGGTGGCGGCTTCAGCAGTTTTGTTGGAGGCAGGAGCTATGGGCAGCGACCTTTGGAAGCTGTCCTTTTGGCCTGGCTTCGTTTTGTGAACATACCTAATCCTTCCTTTTTTCTGAGTCCTCCTATTGGTCAAGAGCAAGGTGGGAAGTAGGGGTGGGAGAGGAGTGATTTAGTTTTTGTTTTTAAGTATGTTAATTTTAGGAAGATGACTAAACCAAAAGTTTCAGGAGTGAATTAATTATTATATTCACTGTCAACATCCACATTCCAGCTCTGGAATTGGATTTGACAAAGATTCTTTTCTTAGGCTGCCTTCTGACAAAGGCAATATTAGCAGTCCTTAATGACTCAACAAGCAACTGAGGAAGTTGGGGAAACATGACTTTACTGACCAGGACCAGTGCCATTTCCAGATTTATCCCATCTCTGAGCTGCAGAATAAAACCCTCAAGGTCAGGATCAATTCTTCCCACTGTGAGACATTGTTTTTATCTAAGCCAATTAATAGAAGTTCCACATTTGATTTAATATTTCATTAAAGAAAAATTCAAAAAGCTTCACTAAGTAAAGACAGAGGGCTATGTCGTGATCCAAAGTTCAGCAGCTATTCAGAGCCACACTAATACAAATGTTATGAAATTCATCAAGATTTCAGAGTTTATGTTCTAAAATTTAAGAAGACTGTACTGGTATTAAGTAATCCTGTTATCATTTTAACATATTTGTGTAAAAAAAAAAACAACAACGAATCAACCTGTCTTTGATGATGTTCAAATGTTAGAGCACTGACATGAAAAAATAAAAAATCGGTATGTGACACAGAGTTATGCTGATGAGAATGGCACCTAAGGTAACAACGTCACTTTTCCAAACTCCAGGAATTTTCATGTTTGGCTTCTGCTATCGAGAAGAAGAAAGGAAAGACCATTTTGTCGAAATTGAAATACAAATGAGCTACCTACTCTTCCCCCATTTACATTGATCACTTAGATTCTGATTAGATACTACTAATAAGAAGGTGTTGGAATACATACTCAAAAACACTCCCCTTAACCCTATATTAAGGAGCTTTAGGCTGGCCGTACAGGTCACAAGATATAATGTTGGAAATGCAGACAAATAACTAAATCCATATGTAGCTATGTAATATGGAACTGCATTACGAATGTCATACATATAGTATATTCTGGTTTTTTATTCCTCCTCCCACTCTACTCCTCTTACATTATTTTTGCTTCTCAAACCATCCTCTTAGAGTTGAGAGGAAACCACATAGAGCACTTAGTTTGCTGAATGTTTTGAAAATGAAAGACATTGGAAGGGAGAGGAGGTTGGAAATAAATGGGATTTTCTTTACTGAAGTATCATTTTGTTTTTGATCAATAAAGACTATTACCTTACTATAAAATAACATTTTGTTTGATTATAAAAATAATATATGAAAAATGTAATATATGCATATTGAAGAAAAAAATCAACATGAATGAAATAATACTGGTAATCATCACCCATAACTGTATATTGTTGGTACTTTGGATTATAGCATTCCCATATTTTTTATTTTTTCTAAGACAGTGTATCTAATCTTACATTTTTATAAAAGTGCATTTATTTTATCAATACTATTCTATAGCTTACTTTTTTCACTCAATATATCATAAATATTAAATATTCTGCAATTATGTGTCCAGGTTGGCTGTTTACCCGGTCACCCAAATGACTCCAGGCTAAGCAACCTGAGTCTTTATTGGAATATATCTCTGAAGACAAAAGACTTAGAAATACTCAAAGAGGGAATACAGAAACAACCTGGTTTGAAATTTAGGGGATAGAAATGTTATAGCCCACTTAAGGATTGTTGTCACACAGCAGCCAAGCAGACTGTCCCCGGGAGTCTTTCCTTGAGGAAAGAAAAGTCTGTGAGACTGTGCCATTTTGGAACTTTGCTTATCTCAATGTTTTACACCTTGTGTCTCTCTATCTAGTCTCCAAAAGAGGGTTTGCAGCCAATGACGAGTAAGAATCCGCACGGGGGGCGGGGAGGGGACAACTCAAGCCAGGTGGAACTGTGGAGACCCCCGATGAGCTGCCTTAGAAAGATTTGGGAAGGGGCCTTGTCTCCCCTTCCCTCTGCCTGGGAAAAGCCGCTGCTGACTGTGGCTTTCCCCTCTCACCTAATTCGGAGAAAAGTCTTTAGAGTGATAAGATTAAGCTCTCTCTGCTCAGCTCTGTGAAACAATTTCAACATGTGACATATGTCCCTTAAAGGAGTTGCATACCTCACCTCAAGGACTTTCTGCTTCGGCCGTTTGAAGATCAACATAATTGGTTTGGGTTATTTCTATAACGTGATAAATGAGTCCCACAGACTGTGCCAGAAAAACACTACTACTCCCTTGTATACTTACCAATAAAAACCTCCAGTCAGCTCAAATCTGGGCTCCAGTCTTTCAGGACTGTGAGACCCTGGCCTTCTGAGATTTAACTGCATTAAGTCTCTGTTTCTTTCTTTCTTAAAAACTTAACCCAAAGCCACCCCTTCTCGCTCCCTCACTGCCCGTGTTGCGCTGGACGCCACAAAGGATCAAACTAAAGCATCACTAATCAAGATCCAAGGACTTTGCTATGTGCATCAGTATAAAGCTCTTTTTTAAACATAACCTTCTTCCAAAAATGTAAGTAAAAAAGAATGCCACTTGACAAAATGTATATTTAAACAACCAAAGCAAATTAATATATCTGCTTCTCAATCTGTAGTTAATAGAATGCATTTTCATACTTTTACAAAGAAATCTTATAGTTCTCAGTGTCTTTATCCAGAAGATAAGGATCTAGATCTCTAAAACTGTCAAGGTTGCCGTTAGGATTGAATAAAAATAATTCATGGTCAAATGTTTTTGAAAAATACAAGTAAAAAAGTATTTCTGCAAAGAAAAAAAAAGAGAAAGAAACAAACACCATAGGTATCCCTAAGTTGAAATAAAAGAAAAACTTTCTCATGGAACTATAAAATATCTATTTATTGAAAGCTTATTAAAGTAGAGGGATTTTAAAAGGAACTATACCAATATGTTAATTCTAACTATCATTTGGTAGAAGGATTACAGCTCATTTTTCTTATTATTTATCTCTGTTCTCTAAAATGAACACACATTGCTTGTAACAGAATAAAAAGATTTTTTAATGAAGATTTTTATTAGATTACACGTACTTAATGCTCAAAAAACTAAACAACTAGTCAGAGTTGTCACCAATCATTACAAACTTCTACCTAGCAGCTTGATTACAGACAACCAGTAAATGGGTGCAACTCACCTGTTCTAGAAAATCCAACTGCGCACTTTTACATATGTACCTGAGTCAATACCTCCCACAGCTGCTTGCAGAAGGCCAGTTAGGGAATCTCAAAATTGCACGTCTGATTCATGAACCGAGACATTATTTCTCAAACGTTCTGTAAAAGTGTGGGTGTGGGCGTGGGTGTGGGAACACCACTGAGCAGAGGTGGCTGTAATATCACAGGACCCATTCCTAACCACCTGCTGAGCCACTGCACCTGCCTTCTCAGAGCAACACACATCTCCAGCTACAATCTCGGAAACTGCGTGGTAGGTGGTACATTCCCAAAGGCACACGGTTTCACTTCCAAGAGGGGGTCCAAGGTTAAATTACAGGTTCCCAAACATTCATTCACAATGGCATTCTCAAGCCACCATTCCAGGATATCCTTGCTGGCCATCTAAGACATGCCTCCTTCCCTTCGTGTGTTCATAAGAACTTCAGAGATCCTTGGGCAGAAATAACACGTAAGTCACCAGGTTCTCTCAACAGCTCTCCAACAGATGAGTGCGCATGTAGTTCATGGCTCATAACCAGTTCTTCATTTTTATTTATTTATTTACTACTTTTTGGATAATTTTGATTAGGGCATTCTGGGATTCAACTAAACTTTAACAGATTCATGTTAAAGAAATGACCTGACTACCTAATTCATAACACAATTTCTTTTGAAAGATAAGAATCAAAAACTGAAGAGCATTTCCCAGAAAAGGAAGCAATTTCATCATATTTACATCACATTCTCTCTCTCTCTCTCTCTCTCTCTCTCTCTCTCTCTCTCTTTCTCTCTCTCTCTCACACACACACACATAAATATACACACAACTTGGTACACATACTCAAGGAATCTCTTCGTGATGCAATTTTTAGGGAGTTAGAGATATTGCATGTTAAAACACAGTCTGCTTTAAACTCACAAAGTATACCATCTTGAGAGACATACCAAATAATTGGCAATGGGGATTTGGGGTAGACATCATATTATATGTTTCTTAAAACATTTGAAAATATTTAATGAGCCTGTATTCCTATTTCTGTAAGCATAAAGCATACAGAGAAAATTTAAAACAAAAAGCATCATAATGTGGGAAACTTGAAGCTTTCCCACTAAGATCACGTGTAAGGTAAGGATGTCCCTTTTCACCGTTCCTTTTCAACATTGTTCTGAAAGTTTTAGCTAATGCAATAAGACAAGACAAGAAAAGAAAAGAAAAAGCATACAGATTGGGAAGGAAGGAATAAAACTGTCTATGTTCACAGATGATACGATAGTCTATGCTAGATACTGATTCAAACGTGCTTGGAGACCGATTCCTGCAAATCACCAGTCTGCTTACATACACGGTTCCTTAGAGATTTTCTTCATTTCTTCACCAAGTCCACTTTCCTTTGTACTTTCTGGCTTTGGCACTCTCCTCCCAATCTCCAGCCACACTTCCTATTTCCACAGGGACAGATGAGCAGGAGGTAAGCATTATAATGATTCAGCCTGCTGCCCATGAGGGTTGCTTTCACAGCTTATTCAAGTTGCTTCAAAACCCTCTTCACTGTTCTCACTCTGTAGCTCTTCTTCCATGCATCATTTTAGGGTCAACCACTCCTAGAATACTGGCCCCTAAGAGGTTTCTGCTTTCTTTCCCAGCCAAGCAAGCATACTTTAGGAATGAAGACTTAATTGTTCTGACAAAATAATTCTGCTTATTCAGAATGAACTCCCGATGGAGTCCTGGAAACTGAGGCTAACAGTCAGCCATGTTGCTGCAAGACAATTCCAGGAAGAACCTAGAAGTAAGAGCCTGCTGATCCCTTTGCCTCCTCCCCACCCTATGTTCAATGGTAACTTGTCCACAGCTTACGATGTCCCCATTCTCCTAATTCAACAGATTTAAACTGCGTCCTCCTTAGACTAGCGTTTGTGGGTTTTTGATATTCCCTGCCAGACTATAAGGGTTACCTGCAAATGTTACTTCTTCTGGCCTAAGTAAATTCCTAGAATCTCTAGGTTTGTTACCCTAGACAAAAGGAATAGGGCCACAAGGAGAGAGGAAGGAGGAAGGGAAGGAGGAAGTGCGAGAAACAAAGGAAAAGAGATGAGATTATTCTTAAAAAGTACAGCTACAGCTAATTAGAATGAATTATAATATCATTAGCATGGCAGCCCAAAAAAACCTCCACCCCCTGTGTAGCCATGACAGTTCTGACAAGGGCCAAATAAGGACAAAAATCTCTCTTCCCGAGGGGAAGGAGTGGTCAGCAAGGACCCACCTGGGAACGCCTATAACACTACCCCTAAAACTTGAACATTTCGTGTCCTCATTCTAATAAAATTCTAAGCCTCTCTGTTCTTCGGTGCAGTTGCCCTCCTCCTGGCCTGCCCATTCCTGCTATTTTGGGAGTGTACTCTTTTCCTTTCCTTTAATAAATCCACTGCTGGCTTGGTTTTGTTCGCGTGACTTACTTGGTACATCCTTGAATTCTTTCCTGTGACGATACCAAGAACACGTTCTCCAGTAACAGGTTGGCCAGCTTAATTATAAACCCCAGAGCATTAGTAAGGACAATGGGGAAAGTGAAGCTGGAGAATGGTAGAGGACAAATTATTACACAAAGAACAGTAACAACAAAAGAAAACTCAAAGCCTGCATATAAACTAAATGGCAAGCTTTGTGAACGCAATCTTATAAATGTATGTAATTTAATAAAGCACAATTACATTTTTGACAAGATAAAATAACTTCCATTTATATGCCTATGAATGCCAGACACAATTACATACACATAAATATCTTTAATAATAAAGTACTGAAAATGATACCAAGCTGATAGGAAAAAGGATGTGCCCATCTGGTGACTCAAATTGAAACGAAGTTCGTGAAAAGAAAGACAACATAGTTCATTGATTAGAAGCACAGCCTGGAATCACCCAGACCTATGTTTTATGCCAAAACAGCATTGAACTTGCAGGAAATGCCTCTAAGAGGAAATCGGAGGGAGCCAGGAGAGGTTGGAAGAGCCATCAGACCGTGATGTGACTGGGAGTGAAGAAGAGAAGGAAAGAAGAAAAACTGGGCGGAAGCAGGTTCAACTGCAGTATATGCTAAGGCAAGTTCAGCAAGGCTGTTGGGAAGCAGTCAAGATACCAGAGGCATCCCACATCTCCAAAGAATTAGCCTACCTTAATATTCCTGGCTGCACTCCACCACCAGCCGAGAGCAACCCATGGGTAGCATGGCCTTAGCTAGACTATATCGATGGACTTCAGAATGCAGCAGTGGCCCTCAGTCAATTGCTTCGTGCATTTGGAAGGATATCTGAAAGGCATATCTCATGCCCATCACACTTAGTTTCCTCTTCAGTCAAATAGGACAAAATCCACACCCATTTACCTCCTAGGGCAGTTGTGTGGCTCAGAGAAGGCAATGTTTAGGAACACTTTGTAAATTGTAAAGTAAGGTATATGTAAACTATTATTTACACAGGACTATGCCACAGTTACGAGGCGCAGTTCTTCACTCCCTGTCTCTGCCTGCTTCCTTTAATGCAAGCCTGCAGCCATGGGCCAGACCTCCAGTCTACCTCTGAACTCCTCATTCTTCTAGGCTTCCCATCTGAGTTCTTTCCTGAGCCCAACCCTGTCTGGAAAGCAGGAATGGAAAATGCAGTCCCTTGGCTCATAACTAAAAACATCCTCAGGGGGACAGAGCCAGCTGGCTGCTGATAGGTCAGTCCAGCCCCACGATGTCCCACTTCATGAAGCTGGACGTTGACTCGGCTCACCCAGGGCCGTGCACAGCCAGTTCCGGAACTTAACACTTATCATACTACTGGGAAAAGAGGCAGGCTGTTAGACTCTGAGGGCTCTATGCTTGGTTTGTTTTTTTTAATATTTATTTTTGAATAGGTATTACATCCTTTTCATCTGATTTTCAAAACTTACAAGAGGGAACTCAGTGAAGGTCTCCCTACCATTTGTGTCCTCTAGCCACAAAGTTCCCCCTCCCTGGAGGGAACCAATGTGATTACTTTCTTAAGTATCCTTCCTGAGATATTTTATATATATTTATACTTTACTGTTCAGACTAACCTACTGTTATTTAGATACATCGACTGTGTTCTAATTTTTCTCATTTCTACTTTATGGAAACTCTGAGTGGTAGGAAGCATAATTTTTTCAACATTATGAAGATTTTCAAACATATGGGAAAGTTGAAAGAATTGTTCAGTGAACACGCATACAATCACCACTTAAATTCTACAATTAATAATTTGCTATATTTGCTTTAGTGATTACTCCCATTTTGTTGCTGGAGAAACTGTGTCAGATGGTCTAGGTAGTTTTAACTAAATTCACTCAGTTGACAGACACTGTGATGGTGCTTTTTCCAACCCATTACACTACTTGGCGAGGGGATAAAAATATTTATGGTTTATTGCAAAAGCCTCACATGTTATCTTCCTTTCACTACTCTTTTTCTATTCCAGCAGTTCAAGCAAGGTCCAAAGAGATTAAAGTTCCCTGAGAAGAATTTAAATCCAGTTTCTGGTGTCCAAATATGGTCTGCAGATAAGGCCCAAAGAACTCAAGTGCTCTTTTTCACTTACAAATTCCCTGCCCTTTGGCCCTAACGCCCCACGTGGTACTGCTCTCCCCGACACACTTTAACCTCCCTTAGTTGACCTCATCCTTCTCAAAAGCTCGGGTGTTTTTGGACTTGCGAGAGAAGCAGACCAGACGGCCCAGCAGACCCATCCATCTTTCTTTACCTCAGTAGCTTACATGGACAACCGCCTTGCAACTCACAGCGTGATTCCTGGACCAGCAGCATCTGCATCCCCCTCACAGACCAGCAGCATGACGTCGTAAATGTCCAATGTCAGGCCCGCCCAGACCCACTGAACAAGAATCTGCATTTTGACAGATCCCCAGGTGACTCCTATGCACACGCCAGATCACTACACTCTCACTTCAGCCATGGTAAAAAAAAAAAAAAAGAGGCCAACGAGATTTGCTGGATAAATCCCAGGTGGGAAAAAAAAGCAATTAATGGCATTTCTCTTAAGGACTACCTTTTCCTCTCTTTAGTTTGCAGATCTCCTTTGCCTCTTCACTCCCCGCCTTCACCACCTATTATACCACTTGTTGAGCCCCTCCTCTGTATCAGAGACATTTCTACCCCGCAGAGCATTTCAAAAGCTATATCTAGTCTTAACGTGCAGATGAGGTTCAGAGGGTTAGAAATCTACCAAAGTCAAAGAACTATAAATGTGAAGCATAGGTGTGTCTTTTCCTAAGGCCTGCATGACACTGTCTCTCAAAACCCTGGCAAATGCCCCAGCCTAGACCTTGCCCACCTGGGCCAAAGGCCTTCTGATTGCCTGTCACCAAGGCTTCTAGACTTGTCTCTCCCTCTCAATTCCTTTCTCATGTCCATTTCACTGCTTGTTTACCTGGATCTCATTCTCTCAGCTCCTAAGCATCAACCAGGTACTCTTATCTTCTAAGAACAATGAGAAACCCCTGTGCATTCTAACTTTGGCCTTCTGCAGACAGTGAGGGAAGAAGAAAGATGGCAGGCAGGTGAAGATGTATTTGGGCAGGTAGGATGAGGATGCATGCTCTGTTTCCATCCAAATAAAGAGCTCAGATAGCTGTTATGGATATGGTACTTAGCTATGCCTATGCTCAGTAGAAGGATCTATAAAATGTGTTTCCTGCCCATAAGGAACATTAATCCAGCAGGTAAGCTGGGACCCAGACAAATAAGAGCCCCATGGAAAAAAAGATACACAGGAACAGAGAGGAAACTACTTTTGGGTGTTGAAATCATAGTTGATTCCACAGAGCAAGTAGCATTTGAAGATATAGCCAAGTGGAAGGGTGGAGTTGGAGGGAGAGGGCATCCTGGGCAAGGGGAGAACATGAAGAAAGACAGAAGTAAAAGCATCTCTGGGGACTGTCATACATACATAGAGTCCTGTGTGGCTGATCCATAAAGTATGTTAGACGCCAGTAGTGGGAGATTAACGCGGTAGATTGGAAAATGGCATGTGGGAATCACTGACGTTTGACAAGTGACATGGTCAGAAGTGGACAATTACGTTACTACCTTGGCAGAGAAGATGGATCAAAGCAGACAGTGACTAGATTGAGGGAGGTGACAGATTCATACCTAGAATGAACCCTAGAGAACATAGAGATGAAAGGTTTTCAAACATCTGGGCCCTTTGTGCAAATGAAATCTTACTCAGCTATGTAAACAATATGGATTAAAGTTAAATTGCTCTGATTGGAGAGAGTGGAAGAAAAATATTCAGTTCTTCCCTCCCTCTCATTCCCTTCTTTCTCTCCAAATGGATTCTGAAGGGGCTTCTGGCTTGAAAATCAGTGATCAACAGGGATTGGCAAACTATAAATGTTACCTGCTACCTCTTTTTGCAAATAAAATCCTACTGGAACACATCCATGCCCATTCGATGATGTATTGTCTGTGGCTGCTCTCGTGCTACAATGACAGAGTTGAGTAATTGGAACAAAGACTGAATGGCCCACATAACCGACAATATTTACCGTCTGCCCTTACAGAAAGGTTAGCCAACCCCTCATCTAGAGCCTGGCTATTCAAAGATGATCCCCTAGACCAGCTGTACTGGCCTGTACACATCGTCCCTGTGTACACAGAGAGCTCAGGGTGAAGAAAGTTGATTTGGGAGTCATTACCTTGGAGGGGTAATTGGAGTTAGGAGTTGTGTGATATGGCTAGGGGTCAAGGGAGATAGTTTAAAAAGAAAAGAGAGAAGGGTCTGAGAAAACAATGAGGAATACCTAGATTTAGAGAGTAGGCTGAAAGAGTCAGGAGTTATCACTGGGAAAAGTACCAATTCTCATTGGTACTGGTAAATGATGACACATTGAAAGACTTTCTATAGTTTTTTGATTAAACACTCCAAAATATTTGCCTTGAAAAGTTTTCTCTCCTCCAAATACCTTGAAAAGTTTTCATTTTAGGAATCCAGGACAAATAATACAGGATATATATCCTTTTGTTTTTCACTGTATATAATGTCCTTATAGACAATTTTCTTTACCTTCTTTAAAGCAGTGTTTTTGAGGCCATTAATATTTATTCTTAAAAAGTAAACTCTAAGAAGAAATGTGCATAATGATGTGTTTATCAAATGTTTGGAAACATGTGGTAAATTCCTTCTCTCATTTAAAGGCATATCTTACTTTTTAAGTTGACATACATGTCAGGAAAATTACAATACAAGCTCACAAATGAATGAACACTTTTTTACAATCCCAGGCTTTCTATATGCCTATTTTTTACTGTGTCTTGCAAAAGGCCTACAGAGATCTGTTTTGGACAATCATTAGTTACTTTTAAGATACAACATTGTGATTGCCGGGTTTTTCCTCAAAGCAATTTTCTAAAATTGCTTGTTTTAGCAATGACTTTTTTTCCTTCTTTCACTACTGTAAGCCTGAGTTCCTGACCAAGTGTTGAATATTCCAAAGGGAAAACATTCACAGATATTCTCCTATATGATGGTATTATCAGTGTTATCCTCATGTGCTCACAAGAATGGTTTCTTAATGGTAAATAAACTTTTTTTTAACTTCACTCATCTGTGCCAGTAATCTTTCTAGATCAATGCTGTCCAATAGAATTTTCTACAGTGATAGAAATGTTCTATATCTGTGCTACCCATCCACTAGGCACTAGCCCCTAGCCACATGTGGTACTGAGCACTTGAAAGTTGGATAATGTGACTAAGGAATGGAATTTTAAATAAGCTTTAAAATTAATATAAATTTAAATAGCCACAGGTGGCTATGGTTACCATATTGGATGGTGCTATATTGTAGATTCTTTCAGCCATATCTGAAATATGTAACTTCATTTATTAAAATGAAGAGAGTTATATCACCTGTTGCTTTGACTTACCCTATAAACAAATTATTTAACAAACATCACCTGGCATTTCTTTTATTCGTAAAAGGTAGACTATTCGGGGCATTTTTTTTTTAACTTTTATTTATTTATTTTTATTTTTTTTTATTTTTTTATTTTTTTTGCTGCAAAAAGCTTTATTGTTTCAATTTGGTCCACAGCAGGGGAGAGGGCTCTGGGGTGGTTAGAAGGCTGCCTACTGGTTTTAGGGGGAGGCTCAGGCAAAAGCCTAATGTCAGGGGGATGCAGAGGGGCCTCTCAAAGGCCTCTGGGCTCCAAATGCTCCTAGTCGTGCTTGAGGGTGAGCCTTTCGAAAAGATACTCGCCAAGCCCGGCCTGGGAGCTAGCCAGCCTGCGCAGGTTAGTCAGGTGGTCGCCCATCTTCTTGATGAGTTTCACCTCCTCGTCTAGGAAGTGGGTCTCCAGGAAGTCACAGAGATGGGGGTCTGCTGTGCCGGCAGAACCCATGGCATGCAGATCCAAAAGGGCCTGGTTCAGGTTCTTCTCCAAGACCAGGGCAGCTTCCATGGCATCCTGAGTTTTACTCCACTCATCGTGGGAAGGCTTCTGCAGGTCCTGGAAGAGGGCGCGACCACCACGCTGGTTTTGCATCTTCAAGAGACGTTCCGCGCCCTCGCGCTTCTCCTCGGCCAACTCGCGGAAGAAGTGGCTCACGCCCTCTAGAGCCACATCGTCACGGTCGAAATAGAAGCCCAGAGAGAGGTAGGTGTAGGAGGCCCGCAGATGCAAGTTGACCAGGCGGTTGATGGCGGCCTCCACCTCGGTGGAATAATTCTGACGAATTTGGGATTGGGAGCTCATGGTTGCTCCGCAATAGGAATTAAGCTAAAAAAAAAGTGTTAGCTGGTCTCGGAGGCCGAGGATGGCTGAGTTGGTTCCGAAGGCTGAGACTGGAAAAGAGGTTGGAAGGTGGTTGGAGGCTGGAAGAAGGGGCGTCCCAGGGTCTGTTCCGTCCAAACACTGTTGAAGCAAGAGACAGATCTGGGGAAACGCCGAGAGCACTCAACTTTTATTTATTTTAAGTGTGCTTTTCCAGGACCCATCAGCTCCAAGTCAAGTAGTTGTTTCAATCTGGTTGTGGGGGACGCAGCTCACAGTGGCCCATTTCGGTATTGAACCGGCAAACCCTGGTGTTACAAAGATCATGGTCTAACCAACTGAGCTAACTGGCTGCCCCACTATTCAGGGCATTTTTAATGAATACTATGTGGCAGGTACTTTAGCAGAACCTGCAAAGGGATACAGAAATGAAATACTCATACTTGTAGATACAGTATGGGTCATGCATCTCAACGAGAAAAGATTACAAACAACTAAAGGCACTATATAGTGAAGATGCAATAAGATCTAAACAGAGAATTATGCCCTGAGGACAAAGCTGAAGGAGCAGCTCATTCAAATGGGTGTGCGGCGGGGGAAATTAGAGCAGTATTGCAAGGATGCTCTCATAAAGGAGGTGGCTTTGGAGCAAGGTTTTCAAGAACAAGAATAGAAAAGGGAACCATATCAACGAAATACATGATATACTTGAGGAAAGCTGGTCTAGGGAGACTGGGACAGAAGGTATGGTACATTGAAAGGTGGTAGGAGACGGCGATAGCAAGGTAGCTGTGAGGTGTTCTTGAAAAGCATGATATGGGGCTGAGCTAGGACAAAGGTGAACCACTGCAGTTGTGGAAGGGAGTAAAATGAAGGGCATGTGTGAGGGAGTGGTAGACAAAAAGGCAGAGACCAGATCGTTAAGGCTTGGCGTGATGAATTTAGGGATTTAAACTTTATTCTGAAAGTGATGTTGGAGAGTTTCCACTGGGATTATGTGGTCTCTGGCAGCAGTGTGGAGGATGGATCAGAGAGAGACGGATGGCGGATTCAAGAAATACTCAGGAAGGACAGTTATTTTGAAAAGATGAAAGATTAGTTTTGTCTGGCTCCCCATGGAAACCCTGAAGAAGCCTGAAATCTCAAGGAAGCCAGGCGTGGGAAAACAAATGTTCTAAAGCTGGTCTACCCCTACCTCGCAGTGAGGATCATGAGAGATCCTTGTACCCTCCCTAGATCACAAACCTATTCCAGGATGTAGATTGACTTTCCCCACCAACATTGTGGCCTCTCCACAAGGCCTGTGGCACTCGGTCACATGCTCAACTACTACAGAGCCACTGGTAATACTCATATTACCGTTTCCCAGGCAGAGAATCATGACATTCTGGTACATCGTGGAATTGGGTTACTGTGTTCTCCCGGCTGGTTTCCCAACTCAGCTTTGCCAGCGTTTGGCTGAGACAGTAGAGGGCAGAGGTTGTTATAGGGAGGATACAAAGACAAGAAGGGCAGGTAGGACGTGGTAGTAGCAGTAAAATAGAGGGCTAACAAGGTCATGGCACAGTGGTTAACAGTATGGGCTCCAAAACAAGACTGCAGGGGGTCCAAATCCCAGTTTCCCTATCCTAGTAGCTATCTAGTATTATCTTGGGCAAATTACTTAACCTCTCTGTGCTTTGGTTTCCTCTCTTATAAAATGGGGTAATAATAGTAATAGTAATAGTAATAATAATAATAATAATAATAATAATAAGAGAACCCACCTCTTGTGACTATTACAACAATGCCTAACTCGTAGTAAGGGTTCAATAAGTATTAATTATTATTATTACCAGAGAATAGAAAAGACAAGCAAGTGCTATTTTTTATGGAAGATTGGTTTCAACATCAAATGTGCTAATAATGTTTATATATTATTTACATATCTCAAATATCAATACATTTAAAAAGGATTAGACCCATTTGAAGTACTATTAATAATTTCAGGGAATCAGATATCCAGGTGAAAGTTCACAGAGGGAGTATACGTCATTCAACACAAACTAGACCAAAGTTCAGAGCAGATAGAATTTCTAAGTTACTCATTTATCTTATCATAAGACCAGTAAACCTTTTAGCACCACAGAGTGGATGTAAAATTTAACAGGAAATGACTCAAATCTAGAGCAAAGTTAGTTGCATGTGCAATGAAAAGTTGTGCAAGATAAAACTGATGAGTGTTAAGTGTCACGGATGGTGCAGTGATACATTGCTTAAGATACCGGTGTGCACTCAGTCTTTGCAGGAGTCAGATCATCGTGTCACTTTAGAAAAGGTTTTCCATTTGCCCTAGACACTTTTACCCTCTGGGTTACTTCCCAAAGTACATTTACCTTAAACTAGCTAAGCAAAGAAAACCTTTCTCAAGTGCTCTGATTTTATTATTCCTCTTTTCCAGACGCTATCATCAAGGTCATGTGACTGTGGATGAGAGTCCAGAGGATCTGTTAGGCACTGGCCAAAGGAAAGAATCGTGGGGAGACCAAAATTGATCTATTAGAATTTATTTGGCGTGTTTGAGCTGCAGGAAGTCAGGCTAGATCAGAGGGAGAAGACCATAATCTCCCAGAGCGAAGAGGGGTATAGAGTTTTATAGGAGGGGGTAAACGAGGCTGTTCCCCGTTCAATGCTTCAGGGGGTTTTCATTGACAAAGAGTTTCAGGGCTTGACCAAGCCCTCCCGCTCCACATCCTGGCCCCAGGTCACTGTCAGGACCGCCAAGGTCTTCTGATCACAGGCCCCTAAGAAGTAAAGCAAGAGAGGATCAAGGCAAGATGGCTTTTAAGATAAGGTTTCTGCTCCTGGCCTAAATATGGCTTAACAGGATCCCCTGAGGAGATTGAGTGTTTATGATCTTAAGATGCTCGGGTGTGGGCTGGGGCTGGGAGCTGAGCGTCACAGGTGTAAGGCATAAGTAAGTATTCTCATGATTGAGAAGAGTTAAGAAGAATCATCCTCTAAAGTCAATCAACAACATATGGGGAGGCAGTGTGGCACGGAAGCTAAGTCAGACAGATCTTGATTATAACACCAACTTTCGCTTTTGCAAAATAGCATATGTACAGGGTAATTCACTGCAGCACTGCTTGTAACAAATGACTGGAAATATACTAAGTGTCCACCAATAGGGAACTAATTAAAGAAATTATGACATAACTATGAAGAAAAGTTATCCAAGTGAAAAAACAAGGTACAGGGCAGTGTATAAAGTATGTTAGCCTTTGAAAAAAATCAAAAAGGGGAAAATATTTTCTATTTTATATCTGCTTGTTTAGAAAGTAAAATATCCGTAACACTATTCAGGGAACTAAGACTGATTGCCCCTGGGAGGGGAAGTGGATGTTTGAACAGAAAAGGGGCTGCACCACAGGTTAAACCTGACAAGCTCAGGAGACCGAAAATAACCACATGGGTTGACGTAAACATAAAAAATTCCTAACTAAGGTGAGCCATGGCAGGAAGTCACATCTTTAGTCTGTAGCTTCCTTGACAAAGGTCAATCTTTACCTTAAGTGAGCCTGTCTATTGTCTTTTTGCATCTAGGATATCATGCCCTTAGAATGTCAGTATCCCCTTTCTCCAGACCAGAGCAGGAAACTATAGAATCCCTCATTGTTATTCTTGTCCTCTGATTACCACCTTTACGTGCTGTAAAAAGCGAACTATTAACTATTCTGTACTCACCTATGTAAAATAAGTACCTCTCTTTCCAATTTACTTTCATCCAATCTCTGAGATTTCCCTGTTTTTCTTTCTCCCACACCCGTCATCTACCATCAATGGATTTCATGTAACCCTCCTCCTTTGATTCTACGTATAAAACAAGCTGCAAACCGCCATTTTGCGGAGCATTTTCTCATTCCGTTGAGAGTTTGCTTCCGGGCAATTGTCTTCAGTTTGGCTCAGATAAACTCTTATATGCTTTCTCTTAGGCTGGATGTTTTTTCTTCAATAGATGATTCAGGAATAAAAGGTTGAAAGTAAAACTTCATGTTTTTTCAGCTTTAAACTACATGATTCTGTCATCTGATCAAAAATTAAACCAACCATTTTAAAAGAAAAATTGTCGAGGTACATCTGGAGAAAACTTAAAAAAAGAATAAGAAGAATCCCAGCTTTCCTTTTTACTAACTGCAAACTTAACCAGTAACTTAACTTCTATAGGGCTCAGTGTCCTTATGTATAAATCGGGATAACAATAGAACCTATCACTTAGGTTTATGGAAGGATTAAATGGTTGTAAATGTACATTAAAGGAATAAGTTTTACATTTATATTGGTTGTACCATGCCTGACATGTAAATACTAAATACATATTAGATAGCAACATTATTACATTTGTTGGGATTCTGCTCATAAAGGCACGATGGAGAGGAGACAAACAGACGCCACTGGCTAGGCCGGTGAGGAGCTCACAGATACATATACACATCCCCCACTTAGTGCTCAGTAACTCCGTTCTTCTAATAGATCGAGCCAACATCTTGGAGTCATCCTTGAATCCTTTTTCTCTCACACTCCACATTTAAACTAGTAACAAAATCTGTTGCATTATATCTTCAATATATATCCAGAATCCAGACCCTTCTCACTTGTTCCTCCTATACCACCTGGTCCAAACATCATCTACTCTTGTCTGGACTTCTATGTGTACGATAATCTCTTAACTAGTCTTTTATGGAACCCCCACTGTTAACCCCCCTATTTTGTTCTCGACACAGCATACATGTAATCCTCTGCTCATAACCCTTCAAAGATGACTCAATCACTCACAGTAAAATCCAAAGCCTTTCAGACATGATCTGGCCCTACTGCTTTTTTGATCTCAACTCCTACTCCCCTCCTCTGTACTGCCTTTGAACCACACACTGGCCTCTATGCCAGCTCACAAGCATGCCAAGTTTGGAGATTCTAATATATATCTCAAAAAAGGAGATCTCACTCAAAAAACAATTTTTAAGAGTATGAAATTTGTACAACCACAAAACACTTCCTCAAATAATTGATACAGAGCTCTGCAACCAACAATTAGAGAAAAACATATTTTTTATGCACATGAGGATTATTTAATAAAACTGACAATGTACTAAGCCAAAAAGAAAGTGTCAAAAATAAAAAAATCCAATATTCTATAAACCAGATCCTCAGATCACATAAAATGAAGAATCAATAACAAAAAGATAATTTAAAAATGCAAACCACCCATCCTTATATGGCCTTTTGATTTTTATAAAGGGCACCAAAGCATTCCAATGAGTAAATAAAAGTCATTTCAATAAATTATGCTGAAAAACTAAATACATATGGAAAAAATGAATCTTAACCGTTAGCTCACAACATACACAAAAATTATTTTGAGATGGATCACAAACCTAAACGTAAATGTTAACAGCATAAAGCTTTTAGAGGAAAACATATGAGACTATCTGGATGACTTGGGATTAAGCAAAGGTTTCTCAGGACACAGAAAGCAAAGACCACAAAAGAAAAATTAATAAAGTAGACTTCATCAAAATTAAAAACTTCTGATCATCAAATGTCACCATTAAGAAAATGAAGAGGCAAGCTAGACACTGGGAAAAAATATTAACAAAGCCTATATCAGACAAAGGTCTGGTATCCAGGATACGTAAGGAATTCCTACAACTCAATAATAAAAAGACAAACAGCTAATTTTAAAAAAAAATAGGCAAAAGATTTGAATAGACATTTCACCAAAGAAGATAAGTGAGTGGCCAGCAGCACAGGAAAAGATGTTCAATATCATTAGTGATGGCGAAAATGTAATCTAAAATCAAAAAAGACACCGGCTGTCACCCACCAGAATTGCTAACATTTTTTACATGGTGAAGATATAAGCACAAAAACTCATACATTGTTGGTGGTGTGGGAGCTAAAATCATTGATGCTTTTTCTCCTACCTTAGAAATTCTTTTAGCTAGGCTAATAGACAGATTAACAGGAGAAAGTTAAAACTTTTAATACATGCACATGAGAAATTCATATATGCATGAAAATTCCAAAGACAGCAGGGCAACATTGGGTATATACGAGTATGACATTTTGGACAAAGGAGAAAAGGGGGTGGGATGGGGTATTAGACTTCAGATGTGAGAATGGAAGATTTACAGGTAGTTGAGGAAGAGCTGAACACACCTGGCAGGCAAATTCTTGCTGGGCAACTCAGGAACGTGGGACACGGGGTATCTAGCTAACAGGCCTTTTCTGAAGCCCTCCTATTTACCATACTGAATTCAAATTCGGCTAAGGCAACATCCTCAAATTCCCTTCCTGGAGCAGGCCTTTTCATCTGAATCTCTTAGGCAGGAAGGGAGAGGGTCAAAGGTTCTTTCTGAGTCTTTTGTTTCTTAACAACCATGTTAAAATCAATATCTCAAAAGGCAGCTTCAGGGTGGCAAAACTTCGGTCCCCTTCAGTGGTATTAGAGCTGAACAGTATTTTAAGAAAATATTTTGTGATTTTCCTCTGAATTTTCTTCACATACCAATGTGAAGACACAGAAGGCAGACAAAGAGGGAAAAGATGGTGTGTGTGGGGGGGAGGGAGGGTCACAGAGAACGTTTCTCAAGGACAGAGTGGTGAAACAGAGAAAAATGATGGAGCAGAGTAAATAAGAGAGAAAGGAAGTAGGAGTCAGAGGCAAAATGTGAGCTCCAAAAGGAAAAAGGCAGGAGGAAAGCCAAATGGGAAGCCAGAGGAAAGCTCAAATGAGGTGATGTGTATGTAAAGTGCCTACAATAGAGTGTAGTGCAGGGGATCCTGCCGACTACGCCAAGTGTCATGCGGGGCGTCCGGCGGGGTCTCTGGTCCCGCTCCCCACATAAGAACGCAGGACATGGTGAGGCCAAAAAGGAACACCCACGGAGCCATAGGTAGGGGAGTCACACCACTATACTCTCACTGGCGGCTGGGTTGGAGACACAGGAACCAGGAGCAACACAATTCTCAACCCTCACTGCGCCGCTTGCAGGCTCAGCCACCATCTTCTTGCTAGCTCCCCCTTTTCTGCTAGCGTAGCCACGGCAGTTATATTCGTGCCCAATGGCTCAATGGTTACAGCTGACGGCCAACTAGCCACAGCTGCTGGCCATTTGATCACAGTCGATGGCCATTTACTACCTGAGCCAGCACCTTTCTATGTGAGGCCGAGAGCCTGGAAACTGCTTTTTGGGGCTCTGTCCCCACAAGAGCCTGGCACATGGGATGCATAGTATCAAAATACCAGAGATGAGATGGAAAAACCATAGGCCACGGTGGAGGAGATTAAGGCGGAGACCATGACAAAGCCAGAGGAAATTAATAGCAAATAGACTCAAGCTGCAGAGCCCGCCAAAACCATCAGCTCAGGTGGAGGGGGAAGGAAGAATCAGCTTGTAGTTAGCAATTTGAAACTGCAGAGAACAGGTGCAGTCTGAAGAGATAAGGTAATAGCCTCTTGTCAATCACAGGTGTCAATCAAGTAGTCCCAGGCTGGAGAGGAACAGCCCATCCCAGATAAAACCCCCAGCCTCCTGCCAGCAGCTGCCCCCCTCTTGAGCCTTGCCTTTGCTCAGGCCGCTCCAAACCCTTTGGCATGTACTTTCTCTTCTAATAATGGCCTTGAGCCACTGCTGCTCCTCAGGCCACTTTTACCTCTTTCAAGTGTACTTTTTCTTTTAATAAACTGCTTTTTCACTACTTTATCTTGGTATGTCATTCAATTCTTTGCTTGAGACGCCAAGAACCTGGACATTGCGCCAAGAAAGGCCCACTCTCCTGTAACAGGGGTGCCAAAAACATGTATACACGTGCCTTATATTCATTTTTTGTTATCAGCATATATTATTACAATTTTAATACAGTTTTTCCTTTCTTAAAATGTATACTTTTTTTGGTACTCTCTGTATATTTATTATCTATAAATCAGGAGAAAAATTAAACAAAGAACAGGTAATTCAATAACTGTTTATTAATATCTAGCTGCTTTGGTGACATATAAAATAAATTGGTTATAAAGTATTCTGTGCTAAATTAGCATTGCCTTTTGCTTTGTTCATAATTCTATTTTTATTTTAGCCCACTATTGATTTAGGTCTATTGTTGAGGCAGCAGGGAATATTCAGGATGATACTGTGTGTCTTATTTTCTGGCAACAGCTTTTTTAATCTGTACAAGTGAGAACAAATATTAAGTAATTCACTTGCAGTTAAATAAAAACTGCAATGCTGAAATTCAGTCTTCATCTGATGAAAACACAGTTCACCATGAAACCATGATCACATTCAAGGTTCTGTACAGAAACGTAGTGGTAGGCTTGGAACACTTATTTCGCAGGAAAGTCTCCAACTGTGTCTTTCCCTAAGGAGGTTGTAAAATGTACAACCAACTAAAATTATTTTAAAGCACTCCTCAAATGTAAGCAGCAGCATTCTGAAGAATAAAAGGGGTTGGAGGTGGTGAATACCAGGACATTATTTTTTCCCAAGGGAAGAAAGAAATACCTCAGAGGATGCCAATTTAATGATTTAAAAAAACACCTACTGTGTGGTGGTGGGGATTACCACAGGTCTTTGACAGTAGAAGTGGGCCTCTGATCACCCCCCTGCCAGCTGTCATACTTAGCACAACCTCCCCTCCTCCATTAGGCCAGCATACTCCTTTCCCCTACTCAAGTCTGCCAAAAATGCATTCATGCTACTGTTATTCCTCATCCCAAATCTTATCAGCTGTTAACCTATGACCTGTTAATCATTGACCTGGCAGGTACTTACCCGGGTTTCATGGTGTATGTCCTACTTTACTCATAGTAAAGCCTTCACTGGAGTTTTCTTGAAAGCCCACCTTTACCTGTTACATGTCAATGAAACAGAAAACAGAATTATGACTGATAAACTTAAATCCTTTCTGAAAGTGTTTGATATGTAAATTACTATCTTCTCTTTGAGTTATGGAACATCCGCTCTTTTGTACTACGAGATCGGAAAAATGCTTTCGTGTGCAAGTGATATGATGGACAAGAGAGAAATGAAGATGACAGGAACATAAAAATTAAAAAAAATTAATATAGTTGGCCACCATTTTAACAACAAGCAGATATAGCTGACAAATCTATATTATATTAAGGACATATTAGGCCAGAAAGGTTTTTATATTATTAAAGAAAATAAAATGAGTTCATTTAAAGATTATATCAAGTTATGGGTAATTTGTCAATCGAAGTATGTATGTTAAGGATTTGGGGCAAAAACCTAAATGTTTTATATTTGCTAAGTTAACCAGTCTAATACAACAGCTTTGAGCGAGATAATCTTTAGCCCAATAAAGAAGTGTGTCAACAAGGAAACTGTGTTCTCCAGAGATCTGTCATAAGAACAAGCTCCCTTGTGAGATTCTTTTAAAAGTCACAATTGCCATTGTTAAAAAAAAAAAAAATTCAAATGGTACACGAAGCGATAGAAGGAAGTTCTCAATGCCAAGTCCACATCTGAATCACATGGGAAGCTTTGGAAAAAATGCCAGTGCCTGGAACCTTTTCCCAGAGATTCTCATTTAATTCACCTGAAATGGGCCCACGCAAAAGTTTATTTTAAAGTTCTTCACAAAATTCTAATATGCAGCCAAGGCTGAAAACCACTGGTGTAGAATGGGAAGAAACTCTCCCTTCTACCCTTGATCTTTAGCTCCCAATTCTGCCAGATCCAGCCGCTTTTACCAGGCGGTTATCAATCCAGATATATATATATATATGCCTTACCTTTTAAAAATATATGTATATGGCACCTATATATACCCTACACTACTACACAAAACTATAGTGTGATGGTTATGAGAAAGGGCCCTGAAATCAAGACTACCTCAGTTTAAATATCAGTGCTTCCAAACACCAGCTAGAATTTGGACAAATTTTTTAACTTTTCTCTGCATCAGAGTCTTCTGCATCAGTTTCTTCTGTAATGTGGTGATGATGTAAATTCCTACTTCCTAAGATTTTTATGAAGAGTAAATGAGAAACTCCATTTTAAAGTACTCAATAAATGTTGACTGTTATAGCTTTCTTCATTTTTCTGCACCTAGCCATTTTCTAATAATATATTTTGCAGATCATTTTATGTTGGTACCTATAAATGTACTTCTTTTAACAGCTGTATGGTAATTCACTGTAAGATGTATAATTTAACCAGTCTCTTGTTCATGGACATTGGGTCACGTGTAGTCTTTTCTACCACAAATAATTGTTCAATGAATAAATCCTTACACAGATGTTTGTGCATGTGTGCAAGTACTCTATATATCTTTAGGGAAAAATGTCTAGGAGAAGAATTGCTGTATTTAACGTTTTGAGGGATATGGCCAAATTGTCTTCTAGAAAGCACGAACCAGTGAACACTCCCAGGAATGAGAATGCCTGTTACTTTAAACCAAATATATCATAAAAATTGTGATATTTGCCAAGCTCCTAAGTGAAAATGGCTTCTCTTTGTAGTTTTAGTGGGCATTTCCCTTATTACAAGGAGATTTGGAATCTTTTCTAGAATTTGGGGAAACAGATTTGTAAATAAACACAATACAAAATTCTTGTAACAAAGATTTTTCTGCCGTGCTCTGGGTTAGGAAGGAGGGTCAGAAAAGGCTCCAACGAGGAGGTGGCATTTGAGCTAAGCCCCGAAGAATGAGTGGGGACACTGCCATGGAGTGCCTTCATCCAGGTATGTACTAAGCCAAATGCTCAACTATATGTTGATCAAAATGGCAAAATGAAGACATTTGGAGAACTCGTTTTCTGGGTGGAGGCGGGGATTTGGGACTACTACAGAGGGCAGGACAATGACGCACAAATACGAATACATGACTAAGCAAACCACAACGTCAGACAATGGAGATGGGGGCGCTGGAGGATAAAAGACGAATTTTTGAGTTCACGGCTGGTTTCTTACACTTTCTGGATGTTGAGCGACATCTAATGGCCAAGTGAAAAAAAGGTCTACACTTTCAGTATTTTATTTTCAAAGAAAAGTCCCTTGTAATAACAAACACAATAAAAAATGTTTACCTCCAGATTTATGAAAAAACAGAATCTTTTTTTCCCCCTGTGACCAGAGGGGAAAACTGAACAAAATTTAATTTGTTTGGTCTCGTGCATGGAATGATACAGGGGTGAAAAAAGATTTTAGAATTGCAAGAGAACTTAGACCAGAATCGAAGGAATTTATATTATCAATGAGGAAATTTATTTCCAGAGAGAAATGACTTATCCAAAGCTACGTAGCAAGTGAATTATTGGTACTCTGATATAGTTATGATTTTGGTACAACAAAGAGAAGAAAAGCGAATATTTACCCATCTGTTCGCAAAGCACAAGATGAAAAAGACAAACACTTGATTACCCTAACACCTATTAATTCACAACATGGGGCATGTGTAGAACTTAATGCTGTCTGAAATAATGAAGTAGTTGGTTACTGACCATAAGGCTCTTGGCCTGGGGTAGTTGATTTTTCACACCAGTAGTGGGCAAAACAGGCAAGCTCCTATGGATGCCAGACTGTATTTCCAAAAATCCAAGTGAAAGATTTGACCTCTGTAACCTAAGAGTTGCTTCCCTAGTTTTTCACTTTGTCTTGTATTTGACAATAGGCAAAGTTGGGGCAGGAGATGGGAATGAATCTACATCATCCAGTCAACCAACCCCTCAGCCCTTATTGACCCCTCGTGTATGTGCACCACCACAGGGACTGATTCTGAGGGACACAACACTGTACAAAGCAAAGAACAAGTCACAGTGAACTCACTTCTTCAACATGTTGGAGTTAAATCAAGGGCAGCTTAAAGGCATTTACAACAGCACAACTACAAACCTGGGAAATATGTTTATTGATTCATTGAGTATTTATTGAGCCTCTACTATGTACTAGTGCTGGGAATACTGCAGGGATCCAGACCCAAACTCTCATGGAGCTTATAACCTGGTGTCGTGTGGGGTGACATGCTGGGTCTCTGCTCCCGCTCCCCACATAAGAACGCAGGACATGGTGAGGCCAAAAAGGAACACCCACGGAGCCATAGGTAGGGGAGTCATATTACTATACTCTCACTGGCGGCTGGGTGGGAGACACAGGAAACAGGAGCCACACTGTTCGCAACCCTCACTGCTCCACTTGCAGGCTCAGCCACCATCTTCTTGCTAGCCCCCGTTTTCCTGCTTGCGTAGCCATGGCAGTTATATTAGTGCCAAATGGCTCACTGGTTACAGCTGACGGCCAACTAGCCACAGCTGATGGCCAGCCAATCACAGTTGATGGCCATTTACTACCTGAGCCAGCACCTTTCTATGTGAGGCTGAGAGCCTGGAAACTGTTCTCTGGGGCTCTGTCCCCACACCCGGTAATTACATGCTAACAACTGTGATAAGCTCTATAAAGTACAGGTGCCATAAGTATAAAACATAGCTAATATTTATTGAGTGCTTGAGCTGTACCATGCACTATTCTTAGCACTTAATACCCATTAAGTCCTTTTGTCTTCACAGAAATCCTATAATAAAGGTCCTTTATCCTAATTTCATAGATGAGAAAATTGAGAAAGAGAAAGACATTTTTTTTTACTTGCCTAAGGTTACACAGATGGGTAAGGGTATCTTTGGCTGTGTATCCTTGGGCAAAAAGAGAATGTCAGGGGTATTTAACCTTGTCAGGAGAATTAGGGCGTATGTAAGGAAGAAGCACAATGACTACCCATCTTGCCGAGCTAAGATTGTTTGCGTATCTGTCTAGTTCAGAGCTCTATGCTGAGCTCCAGATCCATCAACGCCTCTGTACCAACTCACTCTGGGTGTCCCTTAGACACCTCAAAATGAACACATCCCAAATCAAAGTCTTCTCTTCCCCGTAGGCTATTCTTCCTATGTTTTCTATTTCAGTAAGTAAATTCCTAACCCTAAGTTACCCAGGCCATCAATTTTACGCCGCACTGATTTTGGACACTGAGTGTGAAAGGAGTCAAAGTTTTGCCACCCTGAAGCTCCCTTTTTGGGATACTGATTTTAATCTGTTTATTAAGAAACAAAAGACTTAGAAAGAAACCTTGACCCACCCCTCTTTGTTGCCCAAGAGATTCAGACAGAAAAACCTGTTCCAGGAAGGCAAACTTAGGTGCCTAAACCTAATTTGAATTAAGTCTGCTAAATAAGAGGGCTTCAAGCAGGAGTCTGTTAACTAGATACCCCCTGTCCCATTGTTTCTGAGGTGCCTAGCAAGAATTTGCCTGCCAGGTGTGTTCAGCTCTTCAAGTACCTGTAAATCGCCCATTCTCATTTCTGAAATCTAATACTACCTTATCCCACTCCTCAACCCCTTTTCTCCTTTGTCCAAATGTCACACATACCCAGTGTTGCCTCACTGTCTTTGGAATTTTCATGCTTATGTGAATTCCCCATATGCATGTATTAAAAGTTTTAACTTTCTCCTGTTAACCTGTGTCTGTTAATTTGGTTATTAGCCTACCTAAAAGAACTTAGAACGTGGGAGGATAAATATTATTTCTTTAGCCCCCAGAAATGCAAAAGTCAATACCAGGAAAAGGCAAATGAAATTTTCGTACTATTGTAAAAATATTTTTGATCTTGCAGCCCCACTGAAAATTCTTGGAGACCCAATGAGTCCAGAAACTATACACTTTGAAAACTGCTCTTCTAGATATTAAATCTCCTGCTAGTTGTAGACAGTGCAAGCATCTTCTTCCAGTCTTACCATTTGTTCCAGGCTCTAGTACATTAAACAGGTGATAATCTAATGTGCCCCCAGATCAATCTGCATTGACTCACTTTAGGTATTTTAATAAATTCAGGTTCCCAGACCCCACCTCATACCTACTAGTACACTGGTACATATTTCCCAGGGGGTTGCATTTTTAACAAGCTTTGTGAATGATTCTTAAGCATTCTGATCCACTGCTTTCTAAAAATTGGTCCTTTTAGAAATGCCTATTTTTAAGACATTTGTGATTTTTGTTTTTTTTTTGACGGGGCTAACTGGCTTTTTTAGAGAAAGCCAAGATTACAAAGAACTTAAGAGTTGGCATAGGAGCGCTTTTTCTTGCCCAAAGTGGGCACAACATTGACCAAACACTAGTGATCCTGCATCGGCCACCTGGCCTGGTCTTTCTGCTGCTTTTCCCGTGCGGCCACCTTGGGAGTCTGACCTTTCACTTTCCCAGCCCTGGCCAGGGATCCATTCCCACACCAGCACAATCAAGACAAAACATTGCTCTCTCTTTTTCTACTCTGTCTTTTATTTCCTTCTACAGTGGCCATACAACAGTTATCAGAAATGACTTATTTTCTTTTTTTTTTGGTGAGGGCGGGGATCAAGGGGAAAAAGAGAGGTGAGGACAAGAGGAGACTTGAACACTTCTCCAGGACAGTCTCCTTGGGTTCACAAGTCTCCAGTGAAGGCTTCTGAACTGGGATTTAGCTGAGTTAATTTTGTGTATAAAAATGAGTTGTAGTGCTTGTGAAAATGACCGATTAAACTGGGTTCTTCCCTAGAGATAATGATTCCTTAGTCTTGAGTCTAATCATGGCAGTCCTCAGGCCACACATTGGGAAACAGTGACTTAAACCTGATGAAGAAAAAGTACAAGAAACCTCGGGGATGTGTGGTCTCTTTTGAAATCTAGAGATTGGCTACTGCATATTGACAGCTTCATTTTCCCAACTAGTGAACATTATCCCTGCTGGAAGGCATTAATTCATGTTGGAAAGTGTCTATTCAGTAATCTTTGAAGTACAGAAACATTGTTGTTGTTGTTGTTTCATTATTCTTGGTGTGCAAGCAGACTGTTGGCCTTCTTCAGTGAGGCAGGCCCAGACAAAATCTCAGCAGGCTTTTCCGGACGGCATTTTTCCACAGATAAAACTAGGTCAAAGAGAAAATTCAGAGCAGTGTGAGGAGGAAAAACAAAATCTCTGAAATGCCACGTACAGGTAGGGGGCAGAGAAGCATCCCATACCTGCTGTGTTTGTCCTGCTGAAGGCTGATGGCTTGTCACATGAATCCCTGGCCTTCCTGTTATCTGTAGCTGCCTTCTGTGTCCCTGTAGGTGACAGGGAAGGCCTCTAACTGTCAGGGAACAGAAGACAGACCAACTGACCGTGTGACTTTTAGGTGAGGCCCCTGAGCCAGGCCAATTTAAAAATTAAAGAGCAAGTCCATCATTGCCTAGTCTCATTTGTTTTAAGAAGTTCTTCAGTCTAGTTTTGTCTATAACTGCAAGTAAGCAGAAAGCACAAAAAATAAACTGGTAAGTGGAACCTTGTACATCTGGTAAGTGAGAACTGGTGCCAGTCCTATTAGTCATTAAGATCATTTAAGGGTGGAGTGCACTAGCAGGATAAACATTGTAACATTTCCTTGTAACAGCTGGGGTTTCCTAAGACATCTTTAAAATAAAAACCTAGATGCCTAGGCAGGCAAATACAATAGTTAGAAAAGCTGACCTTTTCTCTTCATACTGATCTCAGCTGTTGCAGAATGATGTTGGGTATATTATACTCTGGGACCTAAGATTTCTCTACTAAACCTATTTACATGGTAAGAAAGCCTCCCCAAATTGGAGTTCAGTTGTTTAAACTGAAGCATTCAAGAATCACTCCACGTGATAGAAATAGCATCAAGGTACAATGCATTTGGACTTGGAGTCCTGTCTGTACACCTCAGCCCAAAGCCTGGATGCAAGAGGTGCTTAATGAAGACCTAATTGACTACAACTTATTAGTTGTAGAGCAAAATTGTGACGATTCACTTCTTTGAGCCTTCATTTTCGCTTCTGTGATCAGGGAGAAAACCTGTTCTGCCTACCTTACAGAACTTTTGTGAGGATCAAATGAAAAAATGTGCATTTAAGTTTTGCTTTCTTATATCAGAAAAGTGCATTATATATCTCTGAAAGGATAGATAAGAAACTGGGATTAGCAGTCATGTCCGGGTAGGGGAACTGAGAGACAGGGGTCAGAATAGGCAAAAGATTTCCTTTCATTGTATATACCATTCTTTCTACTGTATTGAAAAAAAAGTGTATATGTAAGAATGATTAGTATGAAATTTAGGCTTTAATAAAATCTTCATGAAAATGCAGAAGCATGTTACTTCATTTACATTCACATCTGTTACGTTGAGTGCAACGCTTTGTAACAGAGTTTGAACTAGGTGTGTTCTATGTGAGAATTAAAATTACATAGTAGAAAGGTGCATACCTTTTAGGGTTACATTTCTTGTCTGATGAAAGTCAATGTCCATAAACTATTTCATACAATGGAAACATTATTTCAGAGGCACTTGAAAAAGCAAGATAGAACAACAGCATGGAATTTATATACTGGAATCTGATATAGTACTTGTAAATCTAAACATTTTTTATCTTGGGAAAGTCTGAAGCACAGGAGAAACAATACTACTGTAATAACTTAACCCAATAGAAAAATATACCATAAAGCTAGTTGTGTGCCGCAAATTTTACTCATTTATTATTTTGACATACCTACATGCTTTTTTTTTTATTAGAGCTTTGAAATTGGGGTAGGTTCACTGAAAAGTAGAACTGCATCAGAGAATTACATTTGAAGTACACAAATTGTCAGCTGGATGTTTCAATAGTACAGCAATAACTTAACTCCATAACTTTTAAAAAAATAAATCTGGGTAGAAGTGTTGGTGACATTTCTCTTTAAGGTCCTCTTTCTCAATAAACTATAATTCAGCAAATTTGAATCTTCAGTTACCCAGAAAATGATTGGGTAATACATGCGGTAATCATAGAATTATGCACCCCTTGAACAATTCAAGATGAAATTAAGAAGGGAAAATGCAGAATTTGTTTCCCCATAAGCAAGACAGGAGAATGTCCATAACTATTCGTGGGCATTAATTATTTGAGGATCTCCTTTCAATTAACCTCAAGAGATTATCAGGTGCCTTCCTTATGGTCAGGAGACCTAGGGTTCTCTCCTGGCTCTGTGCCTATAGTCATAAGTTGATCTTATCCTTAAAACTTTTAAACCCCTGTCTTTATTTTGAAACCAGAATAACAGAGGGACACAATGTGATCACTGCAAAACCATAGAATATGGAGCTGAAAGAAACTTAAAGATTATCTCTTTACATAGTTTTTATTTGTTTGCTTGTTTGTTTGTTTTTTAGCAGAACTCTTTTATTCAAATAAAAATATGAGAAGTAAAAGCTAAACAGCTTTGCTTGAAGGAGGGTGGGTGTTTGATGCCTGCCTTTTGGTCTCCCCAACCCCTTCCTGCAGTCCTTCAGTCAAGCCCTAGGGCTCCACAGAACAACTTAAACCACTTAGTCCAACCTCATTTCGCAGATTGGTAAAACTGAGGAACTTTCTGCGTTCTTTGCAAATTAATAGCAGATTCAGGATCCCTCATTCATTGTTATATACATAGCCATAACAACAAACATTTATTGAATGATCTATTTGGGCTAAGCACTGCTCTAAATCCTTCAGTTCATTATCTCATTTAGTCTTTTTTTTTTTTTTTTAAAGATTTTATTGGGGAAGGGAAACAGGACTTTATTGGGGAACAGTGTGTACTTCCAGGATTTGTTCCAAGTCAAGTTGTTGTCCTTTCAGTCTTAGTTGTGGAGTCAGCTCCAGGTCCAGTTGCCGTTGTTAGTTGCAGGGGGCGCAGCCCACCATCCCTTGCGGTAGTCGAACTGGCAACCTTGTGGTTGAGAGGACGCCCGCTCCAACCAACTAAGCCATCTGGGAGCTCAGCGGCGGCTCAACTCAAGGTGCCGTAATCTTAGTTCAGGGAGCGGAGCCCACCATCCCTTGCAGGAGTCAGAGGAGTTGAGCTGGCAACCTTGTGCTTGAGAGTTCACTGGCCCATGTGGGAATCAAACCGGCAGCCTTCGGAGTTAGGAGCACGGAGGTCCAACTGCCTGAGCCGTGGGGCAGGCCCTCATTTAGTCTTTACAATAACCCTCTGAGGTATAGCTACTGCTAAGATCAATTTAATAGATAAGAAAAGTAAGGCAAAGACAAAAGAAGTACATTGCCCAAGGTCACATAGTCACCATGTTGTCTTTCTAGGCTTCAGTTGCTTCATCTGTGAGGAGTTGAAGATAATTTCTGAAAGGCACACTCGTGTGCAGCTCTAAAATCCTATAATCTTATGATTCTAAGTTGTAAGACTTGTTCTTACAGCTATATCAGATTCGTGTTCCTCCATGAATTGTTCATTTCTCTGAGACTCAGATATCTGGGGCCTACAGAGGGACATTTTAAGATGCAATTGTTTCAATCCACCAGTCAGGAATCAGGTGGGTCTGACAACCATCCACACATGAACAAGTACTGCCATTGACCCAGTGTTTGTTGATGCAATAAATGGTATTACGGTGGTACTTTGCTTTGGTCTTGGTCTTTTTGGTCAGGAAACAATGAGGTGGGGAAAAAAAAACTTTGAGATGATTATTTGCCCATAGTAGTGGCATAAAGATGCAGAGAGTGGCAGATAAACAGGGAACTATACGAAGTTTAAAAATAGGCAAGTGGCAGGGTGGCCAGATGGCTCAGTTGGTTAGAGCGAGAGCTCTGAACAACAGCGTTGCTGGTTCGAGTCCCACAAGAGCCAGTGAGCTGCCCCCTCCACAACTAGAGTGAAGACAATGAGCTGCTGCTGAGCGGCCAGATGCCTCAGTTGGTTAGAGCACAAGCTCTCAACAACAAGGCTGCCGGTTCAATTCCCACATGGGATGGTGGGCTGCGCCCTCCCTCAACTAAAGATTGAAAATGGCGCCTGGACTTGGAGCTGAGCTGCGCCCTCCACAACTAGATTGAAGGACAACGACTTGGAGCTGATGGGCCCTGGAGAAACACACTGTTCCCCAATATTCCATTAACAATATGCAACATTTTGTTTTACAATCAACTTGGCTAAAAACATAACTTTTTGTAAGGGAAACACAACTTATTATCCAAATAATTCTGGAACTGTTGTGATGACCTTGCAAAGAGAGCAGTATTTTCATAAAGATAACCAGTTCTTGAACTTTCACCGATGCATAATACATAGAGATGATTGCATCTGACATCAAAGTAGCATGACTCATGAATCTTCCTTATGTTATTGTTTCAAATAACATTTTAAACTCAAAGATAGTTCCCTTGGTTTGAATTTCCTGCACACAGGGATAGATTTCTCTTCTCTCTGTGTATACATGCCAGCCTGAAGAACGTGTTTTTCACTCAAAGAATAAAATTACTGTGATTTTTTAAAATAGGAATTAAATTTTGTTCTACCTTTGACCTTTTCCCCTCTTCCAGCCATATCCCCTCCCCCACTCACAGTATGTGTATATCCTTTGCTCCAGTTATTCCCAATTTCTTAAAATTTCCCAAATTACCAGACTCTGTCAAATCTCTGTACTTGGGTACATGCTGGTCCCCAACTGGAGCACATTCTCCTATTTCTATTCCCCACCCAATAAGCCTGGTTAATTCTTATTCACCCTCGAAGGTTCAGCTCAGGTATCACTTCCTCTTGGAAAAGTTTAATATTTTAAAACAGCAATAAACAGCCGTGTATGTGTCTTTCTTTCTTGTATATATCTTTGTACACATTTCTGATTGTGCCCTTAGTGGAAATTATTAGAAGAGGAATTACTGTGACAAAGGTTCACATGTATAAGGATCTTAATATACACAAGAGATTTTTCTCTTAAAATAGTCAGGAAAGATCAGATGTTTATACAGTAATCAATTCCTGACTTGCAGATGACAGCGCAAGTGGCCCCTTTTACTTCATGCCTCTGGTCCCTGAGCTGATGCTGCTTCCTTTCCATGAATGCCCATTTCTATGTCTAGGGTCACCTATAACATCTGGCCCCGCTCCTTTTCTTGTGCTAGAAACCTCCCCCTCTGCCCCTCTGTTGCCCTGGAGCCATCTCCCTGCTCTACCCCGTTCCTACCACCGAGGCCAGACAGAGGCTCCAGGCTGTAGAGCATAAGATAAAGAGGAACCAACTGATCAGATTTCAGGGACTTCAAGGGACCCTGAGGGTATGACTGACTACATCAGTGGCTTCGAGGTAATGCCCCAGGATGTTTTAGAGGTGCTCTAGGGGCCTCTAAAGGGATAGAGGGAATGGAAGAGAAAGCCAAAAGCTGCAAGAGACCCCTCCTGCACATCAACCAGGGTCCAGGTTGTCTGTTTTAAATGAAACCTGCTCTAGTAAGGTTTCATTTAAATAAAAAACAAAAACAAAAACAAAAAACAAAACACCTCCAAGGCGTAAAAACGTTTTAACATGAGTTATGAGTTTGCCAAGCTTGAGCGGGCTGGCCTAGGGACCTCACCTCTCTTTATGTTTCAACTTTGGTCTCTTTTGGAAAATGCATTCATTTACTTACTCCTCAAGTGACCAACTCCTACTGGTTTGCCTGAGAGTTTCTTGGTTTAGCACTGAAAGTTCTGTGCCCTGGGAATCCAATTGGTCACAGGTAAAGTCACCCTATTTCTTTCATTCTTTCTGCCCATTTATTAAACACACACACACACAAACACACACACACACAAAACAACAAACAAACAAACAAAAAATAGTGAGCAGTCACCATGTGTCAGGCACTGGACTAGGCACCGGACTATAAAGAAAAACTTTGACAAAGTCCCTGACCTTGAGGAATTCACAGAGTAGTGGGTTTGCAAGGACACTAACACTCAACAAAAAAATTTGGTAAATGACACGACAGAGCAGTCTTCAAATGTTCTGTGTCTCCATCATAAAAAAAAAAAAGAAAGAAAAAAATGGAGCATACACCTAAATATATTGTATCCATAAATTACATTCATGTTCATCATAATAAGAGCTAAAATTGTACGACATTGCTAAGAGCCAAACATTGTTCTAAGCACTTTACAAATATTAACTCAATTAATCTTCACAAAAACTCCAAGGTAGGAACTATACCCATGGTGGATTAAAAATAGCTGCAAATTCTCTGACATGCTTCCTATCAAGTGGTCTGATTCCTCATCCCTTGAAGCTGACCCAACCTTAGTGACTTGCTTGGTTAATACAATGCAGTAGGAGTAACATTCTGGGACTTCTGAGGTTATATTATTAAATGCCTTGCTCTGGGGGAAGCAGATGCCAAGTGAAGAAGCCCAGTTAGACACACGGAGAGAGAAATACCAGAGCAGTCCCAGCTATTACTGCCTTCTGAGCCCAGGGTGACATATGTGAACGAAGAAGCTACACATAATTCCAACCCTAGTCACCATATGACTGCAACCACATGACAGATCCCAAATAAGAACAACCCAGCTGAGTTCAGTGATCCCCCAAAACTTTGGAAGATAATAATGAAGTGTTGTTTTAAGTCACCAAGTTTTAGAGTGGTATGTAACGCAGCAATAAGTAATTGGAACAATATCCACTTTACAGATGAGAAAACTGAGACACAAAATGGTTAAGTAACTTGTTCAAATCAAAAACAGCTAGCAGGTGGCAGAGTCAGGATTTAAGCCCAGGCTCTCTCAGCTCTGTGTTCTTAACCACAGCACGTTCGGTCTTTGCATTAAAACACTCTCTCTCTCTCTCTCTCTCTCTCTCTACCTCTCTCTCTTAAAAGGGCAAGAAGAAAAAAATAAAATTTTCTAATTTTTTCTTTCTGTATCCATCAGGGACCACATTGGACACTCCCCGGTGCTGTTGTAGTTACAGAGGAAGAAGTTATTGAGTCATTCAGTGTACAACCATCAGGGGCAATATCATAGAGGAGGACATCCAAGCTGGATCCTGAAGGATATCAGAGATTATTGTGCAAGGAAAGGGGAAGAAGGAAGCAGAAGTGCAAATTTAGACTGTGCAGCACAAGGAGAGAGGAGCTGACGCTGGGAAGTTATGCTAAGTGAGGCAGTGAAGGGCCTTTACACCCAAGAGTTTGGATTTCATCCTGTAATCACAAGGGGCAATTAAAGATTTTTCAACAAAGATATAATGTGATAGATAAAGATAAGTTTGGAGATACATAGCTGCAGAGTAAAGATAGAAATTAAACAGGCAAATGCTATAGACCAGGTGCAAGAAGATGATTACCTAAGGAGGCAGGAGAAATAGAAGGAGAGCTATTCCTGAAGTATGACGGACAAGGCTGGGCAACCAATCAGATAACAGAGACATGAAAGAGGCTACCCTCCAAGATGACTTCAATGCCTCTAGTTTCGCTGACTGGTTGAAGCTTTACCAGCAGCTCAGTAATGCTTCAAGAGTCAGCATATCACCTTCTTTCTGAAGACAAACAGGTGTTCAAAACAAAATGGGTATTGAGAACAGAGGTACACATCAAAAGGGTCAGAGAACCAAACTATTTATGAAGATATCCTATGTTTATGGATTGAAAGACTAAATACTGTAAAGATAATAGTACTCCCCAAACTGATCTACACATTCAACAGACCCCCTATCAAAATCCCAGCTGTCTTCTTTGCAGAAATCAATACGCTGATCCTAAAAATACTATGAAAACGTGAGGGACCTGGAATAGCCAAAACAACTTGGAAAAAGAACAAAGTTGGGTGACTCACACATCCAGATTGTGAAAATTAATACAAAACTATAATAATCAAGACAGTGTGATACTGGCATAAGGATACACAGAGAGATCAATGAAATAAAATTGACAATCCAGAAACAAACTTTCATCTTTATGGTAAATTGATTTTCAATAAGGATGCCAGACAATTCAGTGGAGAAAGAAGTCTTTTCAACAATTGGTGCTGGAACAAATTGATGCCACAAACAAAAGAACAAAGTTGGACCCCTGCGTCGCACTATATACAATAATTAACTCAAAATGAACTATAGACCTAAATGGAAGAGCAAAAGCTATAAAATTCTTAGAAGAAAATATAGGTGTAAATTTTCAGGACCTTGGATTAGACTATGATTTTTTAGATATGACACCAAAAGCACAAGCAACGAAAGAAGAAATAGATATTTTGGACATCACCAAAATGTATAACTTTTTTGCTTTCAGAGAAAGTGAAAAGACAAAGCACAGAATGGAAGAAAATATTTGCAAATCAAATATCTAATAAGGGCATTCTTTATCTATCCTAAATATATGGCAAGAATATGGAAAAATTGGAACTCTTATACATTGCTACTGGGAATGTAAATTAGTGCAGCCACTATGGAAAACAATTTGGTGGTTCCTTCAAAAGTTAAACATAGAATTATCATATGAGCTAGCAATTCTACTCCTAGGTATAGATCCAAAAGAATTGAAAACTGGTACTCAAACACTTGCATGCCATTTTTCATAGCAGTATAATTCACAATAGCCAAAAGGTGGAGACAACTCAAATATCCACTGAAATAAATGGAATGTTGCATATCCACACAATAGAATGTTATTCAACCATAAAAAGGAATGAAGCACTGATATATGCTACATCATGGATGAAGCTTGTAAACATGCTACGTGAAAAAAGCCAGACACAAAAGGCTATATGTTGTATAATTTCATTTTATATTAAATATATATAATAGGCAATCCAGGAAGTAGATTAGCGGTTGCCAGGAGTTAGGGGACAGGGAAATGGGGAGTGACTGCTAAAGGATACAGGGTTTCTTTCTGAGGTGATGAAAATGTTCTGGAATTAGATAGTGATAATTGTTGTACAATTATCACTCTGTGAATACATTAAAAACTGTGAATTATATCCTTTATATTGGTAAATTATATGGCATATTAATCAGGATTCTCCAGAGAAACAGAAGCAATAGGATATATATTTGGATATACATAAGCAAAAGTTTATTATAGGAATTTGCTCACGCTGAGAAATCCCACAATCTGCCACTAGCAAGTTGGAGAACCAGGAAAGCCACTGGTAAAATTCAGTCCAAGTGTGAAGGTCTGAGAATCAGGGAGGCCGATGGTATAACTCCTAGTCTCGATGTCCCAGCTCAAGAGAAAAGGAATTCAATCTTTCCTCCTCTTTATGTCCTATTCCAGCCCTCAACGAATTGGATGATACCCCCCTACATTTGTGAGGGCGGATCTTCTTTTCTCAGTCTACTAAATCAAATGCTAACCCTCGCAGATACACCCAGAAATGATGTTTTGCCAACTAGAGATGTGATCAAAACATAGGACGAATGTTTAAATAAAAAAATATTTATTACAGTAAAAGACACATTGCCATTAATCTGCCTCAAAATACTCCCCCTCGCTTCAAAAACACTTATCCCTTCATTCGTGCTGCTTTCTGAAGCAGTTCTGGAAGTCCTCTTTCGTGTGTTTAGTTGCGCTCTCATGCTGCTTCAAAGTCCTGAATCAATTCAAAATGTTTACCTTTCACGGTCATTTAGACTTTGGGGAAGAGTCAGAAATCGCATGGTGCCAGATCCGGTGAATAAGGTGGATGAGAACACACCATAATGTTTTTATTTAACAAAAACTGCCATACCAGCAGCAATGGGTGACACGGAGCATTTCCGCTGTGATAAAAAATACAGTGAATGCTGCTGCCAAGTGCCATCCAACAGAAAGGCAGAAATCTTCAATATGGTCGCAGCTCACAGTGGCCATAGCGGGGATCAAACCGGCAACCTTGGTGTTATGAACACCATGCTTTAACTGATACCGGCCAAGTGAGTAACACACCCCACTGAAAAACTTTTTTCTTTCCTATAGGGATTTTAAGTTTCCCTTTCCTTAAGTTTCCTTTCCCCCAGTTTCTTGGCTCCCTAGTTCCTGATCTTAATCAACTTTCAAATCAGCTTTTTAAATCTTAAATAGAAGATTGTTCCTAGCCTGAATCATAGGAAGTGGCTGGCCTCCTGTTCGAGGCCATTCCAGGCCCAGCTCCTAGGTGAACACCGCCACCTAAAAGACCAGAGTAACCAGGGGAAAAGACCACAGGCTCCGTGAAGCTACACAGAATGTCTATCACACAGCCACCTTGCGTTGATGGCTTTGGGTCCTGTTTCTTGGGCTAACACTTTGAACTCTGTTTAACCAAAATCTGTTTTTCCTCATTTAGGGGCCTTGGGAATACAGATCATACCCCAGTGAGATTACCAGTCCCAACCAAAGAAGCCAACACGGCCTTTCAAGCAGATCTTGGTCTTCCAGGCGGATCTCCAGATCCCTTCCACTCATCTAAGATCAGATAGGGCAAGAGTTCTGTGAATCCCCAACGGGTAGGGACAGCTCTACACCCCTGCTCAGCAGGAAGCAAATACAGAAGAAAAGAGCTCCTGTCCCTCAACTTCCCATAGATATTTTACAGAGATCACATCTCTCAATGGGAAAACAAGGCAGGCAGTTTGAGATAGGCATCGGGTCTCTGCATCCTTGCACAGCCCACAGAATGCCACCACCCAAAAGACCTCCCCTCTCCGCCCCAAACTTCCCCTTTTCACTGTAATTATCTACCCCTATGAGGAAATAAATGGGTACAAAATACCCAACTAGATTAAACCGGCCACTCACACCTGCGCAGTAAAGGCCACAATGACCTTTATTTCACCTGGGCCTCATTAATACCATCATTATGATATTATACATATGCACAGAATATTAATATCATTAATATTAATATCATATTAATATCATTATAACAGACTGAATTCTGGGATATTAATATCATTATAACAGATTAATGATTAATATCATTATAATATCTGGAATATTAATATCATTATAACAGACTGAATTCTGGGAAGAAACATGCACAATCTAAAGAGATGAGGTAATAGCCCCTTGTCAATCACAGGTGTCAATCAAGTGATCCCACTCCCAGAAAGAAACAGCCCATTCTAGAGAAAAAAAGTTTAAAAACTCCAAGTCCTCGCCAGTCAGCACCTTTTGAGCCTCTTCCTTTGCTCGGGCCCGCTCCAAACCCTGTGAAGTGTTCTTTTTCTCCTAATAATGCCACCTTGAGCCCCTTGAGCCCCTTGGGCCTTTGAGCCTTCTGAGCCTTGCTTTTGCTCAGGGGCCCATTCCAAACCCTTTGGAGTATACTTCTTTTAATAATGAGCCCTTGGGCCATTCTCTACTGCTCAGGTCCGCTCCTATTTCTTTTTTCTTAATTTTATTGGGGAAAATTGGGGAACAGTGTGTTTCTCCAGGGCCCATCAGCTCCAAGTTGTTGTCCTTCAATCTAGTTGTAGACGGTGCAGCTCAGCTTCAAGCAAGTCCAGTTGCTGTTTTCAGTCTTTAGTTGCAGGAGGTGCAGCCCACCATCCCATGCAGGAATTGAACCAGCAACCTTTTTGTTGAGAGCTCACGCTCTAACCAACTGAGCCATCCGGCTGCCCTTCCCCTCCTTCTCTTCCCCCCTCCCTGCTCCTATTTCTTTGGAGTGTACTGTCTCTTCTAATAAACTACTCTTTCACCACTTTATTTCCGTGTCTCATTCAATTCTTCGCTCAAGATACCAAGAACCTGGACATCACGCCGAGAAGGACCCACTCTCTGGTAACATAGCCAACTGAGCTAACCAGCCACGCCAGAAATATGGAAAGTGGCTTGTCAAACCTTAGTAACAGTGTGTGAAGTTTCAACTTGTTCAGTGCAGTCAGTTGGGTGTGAGCTACGGTTGAGAGAAGGTGTGTTTTAAAGTGTGCCATAAATCATCCTCCATCATGACAACGCTCTATGTCACACATTGCTTTTGGTATAAAATAAGAATAGAAAAATATGACTCTCTTAAACTGCAAGTGTGAAATTAAGATTAATTTGTAAGCAACATGTTGAAACAAAATGGTTCAAAACTTTTTGTAGATAGAAAACTCATTTTTCAAATAAGTTGGAAGTCTATCATGTTAAATAGACATAAGTATTACAAACGCAGCTCTTTTGATTGAGGTATGGGGGAAGGAAGCCTTTGCCTCCACTCTTTAGAACAAAAACAACTCAGTGCAGCCAGATCTAAGCAGCTCCTTCGTGGTCCCTGGAACACAGTTTAAAGGTGTGGAGACTCAGCGTCCCAGTCTTTGGCAAAGTACAGAAACTCCATGGGCTTGTTTCGTATCTGTCAGATGAAGGGGTTGAACTAAAAACTATTGAAAGCCCCTTCTTATTCTCAAAGTCTATAATTATGTGGCCCTAAAATAGCTAACAGAAAGCCTCGTTGCAATTGGCTTCTGAAATGTTTACCACTCACCCCAGAGCTTGAGGAATTCAAACAGAGATCAAAACAAGCCTGGAGCTATAAAACCACCCTTCCCAAATCTATAAAATAAACAGCAAATTTGGGATGAAAATAGAGTAGGGGAGAGGCTTACATCAAAGTCAATGAAATAGTCTGAGCAAAGGGCAGCCCGTTTCTATTGATCTTTCTTATCTCTTAGATAAAGATAGTTAATGGGCCATAAATGCAAACAAAGAATCTGGTATCCCAGGAAGTGAGAGAGGAGGCAGTACAGGCTGCCCCTCCCAGATCGTAGTACCTCAAGGAGAAACAGAACAAAGGGTCTCTACTGAGACCAGGAACTGCCACAGGTCAGACAGCTGTTGGTTCTAGAACTGTGAGTCCTAACACTGGAAGTCCTAAGAACAAGAAACCAGTTGAAGAGCGGGTGTGTGTGTGTGTGTGTGTGTGTGTGTGTGTGTGTGTCTGTGCAGCAGAGATTGTGCTGGCTAAAGTGCTGCCAGTATAGGGAACGGTAGCAGCCCTCACACAAAAATCACCTAAGGGAGAGAGCAGAATCTAGTCTTAGAGGCATGGTACTCAAAGTGGGGTCCATGGATCAGCTGTATGGACAGCACCAGTGAGTTTATTAGAAATGCAGAATCTCAGATCCAACCCACACCTACTGAATCACAATCCGCATTTTAACAAGCTCTTTGGTGACTGTGCATTAAAACTGGGGTGGAGCTAGAATACTAGCTTCACAAAGATAACAACTATGCTGGCTATACCTAGTGATAGGGAAAACTCCTGAGCACTCAAACAATTGTATCTGAGTTCCATCAGTCTTAATAAAGAAAAGGCTAAAAGTTAAAAACAACTTTATGTTAAAAATGATTAAAATCATCCTTCAAGCCTGGGAAAAGTCAGTATAAGCATAGATTAATTTGAATTAATCTTGGTATGTAATAGGCAAAGATTATACAATATTAATAAATCCTAAGAGTTCTCATTTGACAAGGGAAAAAAATCATTTTTTTCTTTTTTTGCTTTCTCTTTTTATTGTATCTACATGACATGATGAATGCTGACTAATTGCAGTAATCATTTCACAATATATGCAAATCAAACCACTATGCTATACACCTTTGTTAGACCATATTTAGGCCAGAAAAAGGAACCTTCTCATCTGAAAAGCCATCTTGTCTTGCTTTGTACCTTGTCTCTACCGGCTCATGTTTGCCTTAGGCCTGGAGAAGCCACCTGGAATGTAGAAACCACCTTATCCTGTCTTGCTTTGTACTTTGTTTGTCTCCTAGGGGCTTGTGATCAGCGGGTCTGAGAGGTCCAGACAGAGGCCTGGGGGCCAGGGTGTGGGTGCCTTCACCTCCTAATTAGAACCCTATTTGGGTTTCTGCCTGAATAAGTGCTTCGGAATAGTTATTCTTTTGGATCTCAAATGCTTGTTGCCTCTCACTTTTGGCCTTTTATTTTTAAGTTAACAAATAAATAGTTGAATAAATTAATTAAGATACAATTGGTATTTTGCAGGGTAAATTTTATAGTATCTGAGTTATATCTCGAAGGGAAAAAAAAGATACAGTTGGTAATGGTGGTATGGCCCTGTTGATTTAAGAATATCCAAAGCTGTAGAGAATTTTTATAAAAATTTGAGTCAAACAGAGGATATGCCTAGAAATAAGGTCTCAAGAGACTGAAAAAAATGCTCCTGAGAATAACAGTTTTGCAGTTTCTTTCATGCATTTGAGATTAAGGAGGGAATGTAAGGAAGATTACATGAAGGTGGAAGAAAGCAAGGCGGGGGATCAGATTACAGGTTATGATTATGTGCTCTCTTGAGGGTGGTCATACTTTAGAAGGAGAGACCTAAAAAGAGGCATTTCAAAGGTGGGTTAATTTAGACGCAATGGACAGGGCTTGCTTAAAGCAAAGATAAGCCTTTTACTAAAGAAATTACATATACTTGGGGCATGAGTAGTCACCATGACCTGCCCAGTTAGGAACTTATGAGCAGATTACCCTGTGAGGTTACTTTCCATAGAACCCCTTTTTTTGTTCACATCAGGAACACACCAGACTATAAGCTCCCTGAGGGCAGGGCCCATCTCTGGTTTGTTCACTACAATATTCCTCGCACAAATTTAGTACATGCCTGACACACTGCTTATGAAATGTTTGAGTAAACGAATGGATGAATAAGTGAAAGACAAGTTAATTCTCCATGAATATACCTGAAAATGGAATAGACAATCAGCTACCTTTGGAGGAACCTATCCTTCTTTAATCCCTGGATTCCCATGAAATCAAGGATGAGTTTACCTGACATTGCAAAGGATCATGAACTTGAAGTGAGTTGATATTATTATATGATGCTTACCATTATAACTTCATTAATTTAAACTGAATTTCAATCGTTTAAACTATACCATAAAATGGGGTGAACCTTAACCTAACATGGCTCTTCTTACACATTCTAGCCTCTGAAATATTTTTAGGAATGCTACTTACGTAGCAGTATTGTCTATAAAGAAGTCCCTCTGTATCGTGCCATGGAAAGCCTGGGCAATATTGGGAAAAATAAGAAGTTTACCTTTGGCCTTTTCAGGATTTTATTTTTTACTTTAAAAGTATTTTAGTGTCATATTAAATATATACAAAAGAAGATGTGTTCTGGGCAGCTGGTTAGAGCATCGTGCCCTAAACAACAAGATTTCCGGTTTAATTCCCCACCTGGGCCACTGTGAACTGCGCCCTCCACAACTAGACTGAAACAACTATTTGACTTGGAGCTGATGGGCCCTGGAAAAACACACTTAAATAAAAATAAAAGGTTTAAAAAAAAAAAGGACAAACTCGGGCAATTTTCAGTTAAATAAAATTGGAAGCCAATGTTCTAAGTAACCAAAAAAAAAGAATATGTGTTCTGCTAAAGAAGAACATTATCAATATCAGGATTTACTTCTTTTTGGGATCTTATCTTACACTTATTTATGAAGGATTCTGTCTTCTAGTTACCTGGCCTTAATGTAAAAGGTCTGAAAAATACACATTCAATACCTGCTAAGAAGAGCTTTAGTTTTTACCATCCTTGGGCATATAAAAATTTTTATAGCATTTTTTTCTGATAATAAAAGTATATATATTCATTGTAGAAATTTCAGAAAATAGGGAAACATATGAAGAAAATAAAAATAAGCAATAATCATCACATATGTCCAGATAATTAAGATTTTGAAATACACAGGCACATGTGTGTGCACAGACACACACACACACACACATACACACTAACACTCACACACTAATACATTTGAATAGGTGTGTCTTGGGTTCCTTTCAAGACGCAGAGATATGAATATCCCTAATAGTGGAATTTCAGGCATTATGGCAGGCTGATGAGAAACTTCTTTGGGATTAAGTTTCTCTTAAATTGTACGAAGCAAAAAGCATTCGCATTTCTAAAAAGATAGCATTATAATACTATTATAATGTTATTAAGTAACCCAATCAACTCTAGGCCCATGATATGGGTGTTAATAATCTAACATTATAATTCAAACATATTGGTATCAAATTCGTACGCCCACAATAAGATGAGAGTATTCAGCTATATTTGTGCTAAGTAAGCATATGCCTGATGCCTCACGCACTCACATGTTCACAGATATAAATTTACCTGAATGACTGATGGGTCGTGACAGAATCAGAAGAGTTTTAACAGCAAAACAACACCAGAACAGAGCTAAGGTACAAGGAAACCTTAGTTCCTCCCAATAAACTATCTGTAAACCAGACAAAGCTGTTGAGGCAAGTGAGTCTGTCTCTGGGCAGTAAATGAGGAGATGAGCATTCGATGAAAGACAGGTTTGAAGTGCATATCACATGAATGTCTTTTCTAACTGAGCGATGGCAACTGGTCTAGCAGGTTCTTCTTGTCTTCTTAGGGGAAAAGCCTGTACAAACAGATAACTCTTGCACAATGTTTTTTGGATGAACACATTTTGGTTTTTATGTGAGGACCCTCTACCTCAGAAGAGATTACATCTAGAGATCATATCTAGAGACTAAGAAAGATGCTTTTCTGGCTGAGCTAATACTTTCCCCATGGTTTTAGTCGCTAGGACTTAGGAAATATCTATTTAACAGGTGTGTGGGTGGAGCTTGGGGGGCGGGGCTGTCAAGTTCAGGAATTTGAATTGAGATATAAGCTCAGGATGAAACAAAAAATTTGAAAAACACGCCAAAGATAGGATCCAAAATATGAAAAATCAAACTAAAATCAGAATCCAAAGCTAAGTTCACAAATCAGTGTCAAGGCAGAAAAGGCCAATAGTAAGATTCAGAATACAAAGAAAGTACAGGAAGACTGGTGTCAAATAGTAAGCTTCTGTATATTTTTCCAAAAAGGGCTAAAAATGTAAACAGTTGCCTACATGAGTGGATCTGGAAAGCTTTGAAGGGGATGAAGTCAATTCATCCCTCATGAGGCCAAAGGTTCATATCTGGCAGCCAACCTTGATACCTGACTGTACCGTATGTTATGGATTAAATCAGCCAGTGTAGGTATTTAGTAAACAATGCTAAGCAAATACACCTTACAGTTGTTTAAACTGTTATATTGAGAGAGGTCCTAAGAATTAATTTTCAGTTGTGAAGTCTGTATGTAGAAAAGATTGTGCAACCCACTCGAAAGAGGTCATCACTTGCAGATTTATCAGAATAACCCTTTGTATGCTATAACAAGCTATTGCCAAAAATCTAAAAATAATAACCCAATCTTGCAAAAGCCACTTCCCCAGTAACCATATGCTTAATAGTTTTGCTGGGTTTGATGTTCCCACTATAGCTTTGGGTTTCAAATTCAGCATTCTGGTCATTGTTTTTTCCTTGGGTTTCATAGGTTTATGTTTGGTGTTACCTTGAGTAAGGTCAAATTGTCCAAGGAATGGTTAACCAAGAGGTAGATTAACACATTTTCATATTCCTCTGCTCTCTAATATGAGAACACATATAGGGCTATTGCTAAATACTATATTTAAACGCAAAATCAGGGGCCCTGAATAGCTCAGTTGGTTAGAGCGTGGTGCTCTTAATAACAGGGTTGCCGGTTCAATCCCCACATGGGCCACTGTGAGCTATGACCTCCACAACTAGATTGAAACAACTACCTCACTTGGAGCTGATGGGTCCTGGAAAAATACACTTCAAAAAAAAAAAAAAGTTTAAATGCCAAATCTATCAGGCAAGATTTTATTGAAAACATACACATTGGCTAAATTTAACACTTTTACCATATTTCAAAATACCCGTATATCACATTTTGGTTTTATGCCAAGACCTAGTAGGAAGTCTTCTAATTGATCCTGAATGTAAGTCTTATAAGAGGTCTCCTGCCAAGATGGTCCCCACACTTCAAGCCAACCTAGTCTCAAAATTCCCCTGGTAACAAGAGCTCAGTGAGGTTTTTCTCCATCTTCATCAAGTCCAGACTATGCTCTTGCTACAAAAACTTACTTCAAGAGTTATTTGAGGTTTAGTTTTCTTAGTTCCCCTTTGCTCCCCAGATCAGTTAAAGGTCCTTATCAGTTTCTTCTAACTGCTTTGTTCTCTTTCCACTTGGCTTAAGAATAAAGAGGTGATAGTCACAAAGACACATCCTCATATTTATAGAGTAAACTCCAATCCACAGGGAGTCATTTGCTATTCTCCTAAAAAAGAGAGAAGCCTCCCTTACCAACAGCAATCCAACTGTTCCGTTTACTTTTGTTTCCTTCACAGTCTACTTCTGATAGACAGCCTCATTTTTAACTTACACTAATGCATACTCTTCATTTAAACATTTTATAAAAGCTTTTATTAGATAATTGTCATATGTGTTCATAGGAAATACTCTAAGCAAATTGAAGAAAATAAATCCTCCATGACTTCACCAATCTTAGTGAAGGTGTTTTTTTACACATACATACGTGCACTAATTTAAAAAGCAATCATCTGTGCATATCATTTTTTAGCCGGCACTTTTCCGTAGAAAATATATTTTTCAACAAGACTATTCTTAACATGGTACATAGCAGTCCAACTCATAGATGTGCTGCAATTCAGATATTGAATATTTGCTATTTTAAAACTATAAAATTTAAACAATCCTATAATGACCTTAATTAAAAATTAACTAAGATATAGCCTTAGTTATATTTTAGTTAAAATTTCTACAACTGAACTTGTAGATAAAAAGCTAGGCATCGTTTCAAGGCATTTAATCAACCTGTCAAACTGCCCTGCTGAAAGTACATATGAATTAACACTCCCAGTTTAGTTTATAAAAGTGACTTTTCCTCAACACCAAAACTGACTTTATTTTTTCATTTTTACTCCCTCTTTGCTGAGCTGCAGGATAAAAGTCAGTCTCTTATTATTTTGTTTTTTTCTCTATTATTAGTAAATGCAAATATTTATTGGCTATATATTTGCATATATTTTTTGCCATTTGTATTTCATCTAAATTATCCTTTATGTTATTGTCCATTTTCCCATGTAAATGTCATATTTTATGTAATTTCCTATGTAAATGTGGTATTTGTATTTTTACTGATTTGAAAGGGCTATATATATGTATATGGTAGTAAACCTTCATATACTTATTATAAATTACTCTGTAATAAAGTCTCCCAAACTGAAAAAATCTGAAATATCCATTTATAAGTGATCGATTAAATACATACGAGTGTCATTCATTCATGTGATAGAATGCAAGGCTGATATTAGAAAGAGTAAAGTAGATCTATATGTGCTGACAAGGAAAAGTATTCATGATGTACTGTTGGAGGAAAAAGCCTAGGTGCAAAATATCACTTAGAATGATTCTTGTTTTGAAAAGGTTATATATTTAGGTACACACACTAAATGTATATAAATGTATTGGAAAGGTCTGGAAATACATAATACAAACAACTAAAAGTAGTTACCTATGAAGTGAAGGATTTAGAAAAAGGGGACACTGTTTTTTTTATATAACTCTGTATTGTTTGATGTTTTTACATCAATGTGCAATGAATTCACAATGAATATGTATTGCTTTCACAATTGAAAAGTGTTAAGGAAAATGGATCACATTTTAATTTTTGTATATCTTTTCCTGTATGGTTTTTACCTTTGGCATCAAACCTAGAGTTTTCTTGTGCCAAGATTATATAATTTCTTTTTTTGATTTTAGCATTTTGTGGCTTTACTTTTTTTTTCTTTTTTAAGATTTTATTGGGGTGGGGAACAGGATTTTATTGGGGAACAGTGTGTACTTCCAGGACTTTTTTCCAAGTCAAGTTGTTGTCCTTTCAGTCTTAGTTGTGGAGGGCGCAGCTCAGCTCCAGGTCCAGTTGCCATTGTTAGCTGCAGGGGGCGCAGCCCACCATCCCTTGCGGGAGTCGAACCGACAACCTTGTGGTTGAGAGCCCACTGGCCCATGTGGGAATCCAACCGGCACCCTTTGGAGTTAGGAGCATGGAGCGCCAACCGCCTGAGCCACCAGGCTGGCCCTAAGGCTTTACTTTTTGACATTTACACCTTTAATCAATTATAATTTATTTTGCTGTGGTATGAGTCACAAAACAACACTGATAAAAATCCATCTTTGGGGGCCAGGGCCAGCCCGGTGGCTCAGGTGGTTGGAGCACCAGCCGAGGTCGCTGGTTTGATTCCCACATGGGCCAGTGAGCTGCACCCTCTACAGCTAAGACTGTGAACTCTCCCTGGAACTGGGCTGTCATGAGGAGCCAGAGTTTGGCGTGGGCTGCCGAGGGCAGCTGTGGGCTACTGTGTGCCACCGTGAGTGGCCAACTGCCGACCACTGAGAACTGCCATGGGCGGCTGACTGGCAACCAACTGCCTCACATAGCGCAAGGCTCATAACACCAGCATGGGCCAGGGAGCTGTGTCCTACACAACTAGACTCAGAAACGATGGCTTGAACCAGAGTGGGGGGACGGGAGGCGGAAGAAGGGGAAAAAAAAAATCCATCTTTCCCTAACTTTATCTTTGTGTGTGTGTCTTTAATCTGTCTCTGAGTTAAATACTCTGTTGCACTGATCTGTTTTCCTAGTTGAACACTGACACCGCACTTGTTTTAAGCTTTATAACTTTAAATAGATTTTAATGTCTGATAGGTAAACCAAAGACAATCTATGCTTGGAAGGGAAAATATTTACAACGCATGTAATGGAAAAGTCGTAAAGATCCCTAATATGTGAACAATTCATTTAAGAGGCTTTTAGCTGCAAGTATCAGAAACTTATCTCAAACGGTTTTAAAAATAAGGAATTTTACTGACTCACACAAATGAAAGTTCAGAGGTGGGTAGGGCTTTCGGTTCAGTTTGATCACACTGGCTGTATTTCCCTGTGATTTTCTCTGTTCTTCCCCCATGTAAGCTGGCTTTGTCTTAAGAGACTGACTTCCCACATTAAAATAAGTGGCTTCCAGCAGCCACTACGGCATGTCTCCTCCCAAACCTTCAGTCCCAGGCCCTGTAGTTCAATTATGCCAACTTAGACAACCTGTTCAATCCTGGGCTGAAAACTGTTCAGGGTTAATGCTTTATGATGATTTAAGCATGAATTACTTCCTGGCAAGAGATGGGTTTTCTGTAGCACTGGTCCTTCAATTCCTGTCCCAAGTTACTTTGCTGTAGAATACTCAAGTGTTGGACCCTTATACTTAGATCACAGCTCTTCTTTCATGCAGTACTTTAGTGAGAATTCTTTTGTATGTGGAGAAAATCTCTCATTGTGACTTACCTGTGTTGGAAGTCTATAGAAATGACAGAATTATGGCCCAGTTTCATGATAGAACTGCTTTACTTTACTATACTATTTTTTATAACAGTTTTGTTTCTATGGCTGAATTACACTAATGTGATCTCTCTTAACATCAAGAAAGCAGAAATGTTTATTGACAATTTCCTTTTATACATTGTAGCCAATGTCTAAAAATATATCCTCACTTAAAGGTCCAAGTTGAGGGAACATCAGTTAATATTGGCCAACATATTATAATTTTGAATCTTTAGTTACTATTAAATGAAATTTATTCATCATAGTACTTGAAACTTACATGGGGGAAAACACTTTTTAGACTAACTGAAACCAACTTCATGAACATTTTAAATTATAGAATATATCATGAAATGTTATAATTTTTGTTTGTATTAAGTAACCTGGAATTAAGAAACTGCTATCTAATGATGACCTGCAAGAGAAAATGTAAGTACCTTTAAACACCAAAACACTGAGAGATACATAAATCCAAATAAAATAAATTAGAATTAGTGTTATCTAAGGTGTGTTAGGTATAAAACTCTTGGATAATACTGTAAAGGCAAAAAGCTATGTTACAACATGATTGAGTTTTAGTTTTTTTTTTTTTGGATAGCAGTTTGCATGTACTATTTGAATAGGTTTATAATAAATGATCTATGATCAGAAGAATTTTCTCACATGTAAAAACACACTTGTCAGGATTAATGAATATTTATTTGTTATATAAATTACAACTAATAATATTTTTAATTCAAGTAAGGAGTGGCAGATCTACATGTACTAACTTTGGGGTAGATGGGGGTCACTGGAAGTCATCTGCTCAAAAATCTCTGCTCTCACACAAATCTCTGCTTTCTCTCCTAATCTTCTCTTAGCAACTTCTTCTGCCAGTGTTTAGCCACTTCATATGAAAATGTTCTTCCTTAGCACAGCAATACTGATAATGAACCAGGGCTCCAGAATCACATAGACCTGGGATCAAGTTTAGGCTCAAGGTCTGTGTCAACTTGAGCAAGTTATTTAAATCTCTCTGAATTCCAGATTTCTTATCTATAAAATAGAGGAAATAAAAGTACCTATCGCATGGAGTTCTTATAAGACTTAACTGAGTAAATATACATAAGGCACTTATCAAACCCACTGGCAGCTATTATAATTATCATTATTTATCAATTTTTTATTCATATAGAAAGCAATGTAATGTTATGTTCCCTAAAAAGTTGCTCTAAATTGATCTTAATATAAATATTCTAATATTTATATTCCAATATTCCAATAACATTCTTCACAGAAATAGAACAAACAATCCTAAAATTTATATGGAACCACAAAGACACTGAAGATCCAAAGCAATCTTGAGAAAGAAAAACAAAGCTGGAACCTTTACAGTCCCTGATTTAAAACTACACTACAAAGCTATAGTAATTAAAACAGTATGGTATTGGCATAAAAACAGACACACAGATCAATAGAAAAGAATAGATAATCCAGAATAGATAATCCTCAAACTGGAGAGGTGGGGCCAGCTGGGGTTTACCAGTGCTAGGATTTAATAATCCCAGGGATGGAACAATGACCAGAAACAGGGAAGCTGAAAACTGATGGAAAGAAGAGACTCTTAAAAGCGCTGCTTAATTATTTGATTGATTCACCAATAAATATTTACAGAGTATTCCTACCATTCTAGGTAGCAGGGATACAGTAGTGAATAAAGTAGAGGTTCTGCCCTTATGGAGCTTCCATGCTGGTATGGGACATAGATAGTAAACACAAATAAATAGACAATAAATGTCAGTGACCAGAGTATGGGGAAAATTTAAAACAGGGCAAGATAATATAATGTGAGTGTTTTTTTAAATAGGGTAGAGAGGAAACACTGAATTAGCAAACATTAAACTATTGCACCTAGTAGAAATAAATGGTTAGTTTCCTGAAAGCTTCTGTTCACATCTGTGTTAACTAATCCCCACATTACCTTGTTTTATGTGTTTCTGTTTAGATACCTTATTTAATATATATCATTGATTCATTAACATTGAACGTGTGGCCAATAGCAGTATAACTCATGCCTGAACAAGCTTATCTAACACACATTTTCTCCATAAGGCAGTTGTTTCACCTCTGCCCAGTCCGCCCACGTGATAGGGCTATAGCTTTCCAATCTGAACCACCACTGCCCCTCTGGGTGTCAAGGTCACCCTGGCCTATATGCTGGAAAACTGAAAAGGGGCAGTGGACAATATGGTTGGGTGTTCGAGTCTCAGGACACAGGCTTACATTCTTTTAGTCAAGAGCCACGCGATGTGCAGGTTGCTATCAATAGGAACACTACACCTTCTGGGACCAGACACACAGCTAAGGGGACTGTTTCACTTGACTTCACATGGCTGCATGTTGGGCACCACTGAATGGCAATCAGTTGTCTGTAGGCATTCGCCCTTATGTGGCTCCTGGCGCTGGCCTCTGAACATGCTGGGCAGTTCTCCCAATGCTGCCCCCTGCTCCATTTCTCCTCTATCTTGCCAAGTGATGTCCTCCCTAAGCCCCAGTTCAGGTGACGCACCTTTGGACCTGGGGGTGGGGAGGACATCATTTGGTGAGAGGAGATTGGTGGTACCTTGTAATGAAATGAATGAAGTAGCTTAAAAAGGAATAGTTTTGGGGGGAAGGTGCAATGCAGATAGGGAATTAAGTGTTGTGTTTTGAACATGTAAAGTGTGAGATGCCATTTAGACATTGGAGTAATTTGATGGTTGAATCTATAGCCCAGGGAAATTTGGGGCTAGAGAGGTAAATTTGGGAGTGAACCACACATGGATAGCATTGACACTATTGAGATGAATGACATTACCAAGGATAAAGAAGAGGTTGAACCTGGAACAATAAAAAGGGGTTGAAATCTTCTGTTTTCTATTGATTCTTTTTGGAGACACTTTCTAGTATTCACTTCCATTCATTTCTCCTTTTCGACGTGAAAAGAACCATAAAACTAGGTGAAATTTTGAATAAGTATTCAAAGGGGGTATCAGCATCAGATCCCAATTCTATTTTTGTCAGGGTATGTAAAACAATACTTAGCCTATTGAACTCAGATTGAATATAATCTGGAAATTGAATATTTGAGATTGAACTTTTGAGATTTTTAGGTAGTCTCTGATTCTTACGTATTACGGCATCTTTGATCTGAGTATGGAACCGTCTTTGGGTGGGGTGGGGAGCTTCAAAAGATAGAATCCATACCTTATATTCTCTGAAGCATGGAGGAAGTTAGGACTGGGATAGCAACAGTCTAGTTCACCAATCAAAGAGGTGTATGGTAACCTCAAACCCTCCAGGCAGGAGTTGTATCCAAGGGAATAGATCCCTTGGATCTGAGGAGTGGGAAGGAGAGAGAGATGATGTAGTATCAAGATTTCCAGGTTGTGTTTGAAAAATTAATAAAACATTAAAATAATTTTTAAATGGTGAGAATGGCCTAGTGGTTATTTTTTCAAAAAGTCCTTATCTTTGAAAGACACATGCTGAAATATTTCCAGATGAAATGAAATGTCAAGTATTTGCTTCAAAATACTTGGGGAGGAGTGGGGAGTGGGTCTGGGGTTACAGGAAAACACTATGAGTTGAAATTGGGTGATGGATACAGAAGAGTTCATTATACTACTATTTTTGTGTATGCTTACATTTTCTTGTCTTTCTTGTGTTCTATAATGTTTTTAAATTTTAATCTTTGGGATAAAGAATACATGTATTTCTTGATCTGTGGTCAGGACGATTTCCTATGATGTGAGGAATACCAAAACTGAGGCCCATAAAAAGGAATTTGGAGGAAGCAGGTAAGAGTTGAGCTCTAGTCAAAATAGCAACATTTCTGAGAGTTGGGAAACTAGGACCATATCTAGATGGATGGATATGAACAAGTGCCAGTTATGGAGAATGGCCACATTTGGAGTGGTTAGGTGCTAGAATGGTGTTGAAACTAATAGCAAAGATGCTGATCCCCAATAGTGGGGAAAGACTGAGGGTGGAAGATTATGACCTCCACTTAAAATACTGTCGGGAGCCATAAAAGCCAGAGCAAGCCTTGAGTATCATATATTCACATAGACTATCTTTCTGTTCAACCTCTCTACCCATTATTTCTTTCTCAGTTTTTCTCCTTCTCCTAATCTCTACTCTTCCTTAAGATCTGTTAGAACATTGTTCTCAGGATCACTTGCTCTCTTCTGACTCAAGATCAAGAGCTTTGTGTCTGCCCTTTCTATTCCTGGTCCAGTCATTTTTGGCCTGTAGACTTAGAAAACAAAGCTGGATAAAGAATGTGCTGAGTAACTCCACAAGATTCTAAATGAACCCATTCTGATAACGTGGAGACAGAATCGCCAGCCAGATAGGATACTAGAGTGGAACACAAAGAGAAGAATGTGCTAATGCTCCCTGGGGAGAGTAGGACACTCTAGGTTCTTTAGACATCATATGAATAAAGCAGATCTAGTGTTTGTTGATGTCATTCTTACTTAAAACTCTTTCTAAAAGAATAACTAAGAGCACCCACGTGTGTGAAGCACCAGGACTTCAAATCTCGTGTTTTCAAAAATTGATGAGTGAGGGGCTGGAACCAAATAACTTGAGTCTACAACATGCAGATTATACATTGGATAGTGTACATCGGATTTTCACACTGTGGAAGCTATTCTAGGAAATCTGGAGCAAGTTATTCTGTTTGGAAAAATAAACAGCTATGAATTTAGTAGTTTCTCCTGAATACTGAACTATGAAATCATCAAAACTGAGACTGGGAGACTCCAGGTGAGTCAATAAACTTCACTGGGCCTTAAATTCCCCATCTAGCAAATAAAATAATTAGAATAGACGATCTCCAAAGATTCCCCTCAGCTCAAAACTTATGACTCTATGAAATACTTAAAACAACTTATTATAGAAAATTTCAAAAAGGCATAAAAAGTAGTGAACATAATGAACCCTCAAGTATCAATCACTCACTCTACTTCAACATATGCCCAATTTTCTTTTACTAAAACCCTTACTTACTCATCCTTTAATTCCCACTGCATTATTTTGAAGCAACTCCTAGACATCATATGAAATAAATTTTAAAGAATTCTCTTGGGGCGGGTAGTGTTGGTGGCCGGTTAGCTCAGCTGGTTAGAGTGGTGCTAACAACACCAAGGTTGCCGGTTCAATCCCCGCATGGGCCACTGTGAGCTGTCATCCTTCTTAAAAAAAAAAAAAAAAGAATTCTCTTGGAGCAAAGATTGTCTATAAATAATAGATCAGATAAAGTCAGTCTTTCTGCTTTTCCTCAATACCTTCTCTCACTGCAATTGTAAACACTATCATTAAACGCAGCATTACAGGACGCTAAGTATCATATGCTAAACCCACTTACCTTCAGTCAAGAAAGAGCTCCCATTAATGAGCACTTGCTATCTTCCAGGCATTACAGTGCTATATTACTTATCTATTGCCATGTAACAAATGACTCCCAAATTTTGCAGCTGGCAATAAGAAACATTATCTCGTAACGGTAGTTTCTGTGAATAAAGAATCCAGGAGCAGCTTAGCTGGTTGGTTCTAGCTCAGAGTCTGTCAGGAGACTGCAACTGAGGTGTTGGCTGTGGCTAGTTATCATAAGGCTAAACTTGGCTAGGATCCAATTCTGAACTCACTCACATGGTTGCTGGATGACATGGTAGCTGGCTTCCCCCAGAGTGAACAATCCATGAGGACAAGAGAGATAATCCAAGACTGAAGCCAGTCTTTTTTTACAACCTTGTCTTGTTAGAGAAATCTCATCACTTCTGATGTATTCTGTGTGTTAGAAGCCAGTTAATAAGGCCTCCCCACACCATGGAAGGGCATAAACCAGGAGGCAGGGATCATTGTAGACTACAGTGAGAGGCTGCCCATCACATGCTAAGTACTGATTACTGAACTAGTCTGTTTGATAGTTATAGCTTATAAATAAATAAATGATCTTGATTCTTATAAATATTCCACCCAGTTTACAGATGAGAATTAAGTAACTTGCCTAAGGACAGAGTAGAATAAAGTGAAGGAAACAGGCTGATTTATTTCAGTCATTTATCAAGTATCTTTTGGGAGCGTATTATGTATTGGTTATTCTGCTAGGTACTGGGGACCCAGAAGAGAACATGACATGTGATGTGAATACACGTATGTGACATATGTGAACCCTACTCTCACAGGGCTTACAATCTAGTTTGGAATTCCGACATTAAGAAATTACAAAAATAATAAATTACAATCAGATTAAACTGCTAGATTTGTAATACTTCTGTTAAACAGAGCTGAATAAAACAGATAAAAAGTAGGATAGAGGTATAAAGGTCTTTGAATATTCTTATGAAGAGCAAAATTTATTTTTTTTTAAAATAAATTTTATTGGGGAACATTGGGGGACAGTGTATCTCTCCAGGGCCCATCAGCTCCAAGTAGTTGTCCTTCAATCTAGTTGTGGAGGGTGCAGCTCAGCTCCAAGTCCAGTCGCCGTTTTCAATCTTTAGTTGCACGGGGTGTAGCCCACCATCCCATGTGGGAATTGAACTGAAAACCTTGTTGTTGAGAGCTTGTGCTCTAACCAACCGAACCATCCGGCTGCCCCCAAATTTAGAATTTCTTGAAGAGAATACGTAAAATGAGAATACTGTGGCATGCTGCAGCACTGAAGATGACTGCCAAAAACATCTTAAGAAAAGTTCCATCCAACTCATTTTCATTGCTGATGCACAGAAATCTGCAGAGTGACCACGTCCAGTTGGATGTCTGTATCTCCCTCTTCAATGGGCTGAGTGATCTTTGTATCTATACAGGCTCAACTAAAACTGATACTACAGCTGTGATTATGACACTTCCTTTGTTACTGGGCTCTCCAGATCCCCTCCCACTTTTTAGATAGTCAAATGTTTATATGTTAAAAATTAAAATGAACTTATTTCAGCCCTGGGCACGTAAGAGTGCAGTTGAGAAGGCTGCTGACTTTTTCAGACCTAAGCTGCCTTGGATAAAAAATTAGGCCCAAAACATACAAGTTCATTGTATGAAATTTTGGGAGAAAACGGCAATGGAAATCTATGTTAAATCTACAGGACAATTAAAATAGTGAAATAACTAAAAGAAAATTTAAATCCTACATTGTGAATTGAGAAAAATCTGTCAATTTCATTTTCATTTCTGTGGGTGCAAAAAAAGGGGAAAGGAGGAAAAAACTCAATCTATGAATGTTAATGAAAAGTACCCATTAAGAAATATTGTCCGTATTAAATGTTTTTAAACTACTAATTAATTTGCCCTTGAGAAAGGAAGGACAAGAAGTCCAGACCTTAATTTCTAGTATTAAACTTCTGTTTAGTGTGTCTGTGTCAAAGATTGGTTTCCAATGGGCTCAAACTGACTCCAAAGTAATACTAAGTAAGCCTTATTTATATTGCTGTGCATTTCTACTGAATCGATTTTGACTGCTAATGTGGTTAGGAAAACAGTTCCTGTTGTTGACTGCAAAATTCAAATTACCATATATGCAATAAACTTCAGAAGTAAACTGACATCAGGGCCCTCATGAATGAGGTCTAATCTCATACTTTTTGGCAAAAATACAGATTGAATGAGAGACTAACAATTCTCAGGAAAATAGTCATTATATATGTGAATACTCATTAGAAATGCACAAATCTCACCAGTTCTAATTTTGACTTGCCATGGAATCTGTGAAGTCACTTGCCAGTTTTATTTTTGCCAGGAGATAGAAGTTCTCCTAGTTTGTTTAAAACCATTTGCTTCTTGCTGAATAACTAGTTGTTAATTCTTTCTCTCTTACTGTAACTTCAAACCGTTGTAAATATCTCGCACAATTTGCATTAAGGAGAAATGACTATGGATGCACCCGTGTAGATAAGGAGGCTACGCTTACTTAAGAGCAGGAGAGCACTGATTATTTAAACGAGCGATTTCCACATTCGGAGTTCCCGTTCTGAAATCTCAGCGGAGGTAGAGACGCCGAGCGCGGCCAAGGACTCTCATGGGGCGCAGCAGCCGGGAAGGGACTTCGCGAAGGGCCAGTCGGCTGGTCTCGCTTAGGCCGCGGAGGCCCACAGTCATGCGTGGGAATTCCAACTCCCATCCTACGCAGGAAACTTCTCGTCCAGAGACCTGCATCCCTGTCGGCACTCTCCTCAGTGACTTGGAGCGATTCGGCCTCACTTTCCCCGACTTTAAAAACCCCAGGAGCGGCCGCCACCTGCCTGAGGCCAAGGTAATAAACCCACAGCACCCAGTGCGTCTGGGCCCCGCAGGAAGGGGTGCAGAAGAGCGGCCTGGGCCCTTTCTCCCCAGCTGTCTCTGCCCTGGACCCACCGCTCAGACGCGGAGGGAGGGGCTCGCAGGCTGGCTGAGCTGGTACCCCCCGCCGCTCGGGTCGTGGCGGGTGGGGAGGGAAGCAGTGGCCACGCCGCCTCGACCCTCCCCGGGGGCGGGGCTCGAGCGCTGCCCCGCCCCCACGCCCTCCCTTTCCCCACCCCTCCCCCACGCCCTGTTCCACCGCCCCCGCAGTAGGAAAAGGAGAGGGAGGAGGGTAGGAAAGTGCTGTTCTGTGGAAAGGGGCGGAAGGAGGGGGAGGAAAAAAAAAGAAAAGGGAACAGAAACATGGCCGTCAGCTGTCGGGGTGGCAGTGCGGTGGGCAGCTCCTAGGCGACCCGCTGCCCCCACGGCCGGCCTAGGGTTAGCCGAGGCGCCCGCACGAATTAGCGCTCGCGGACGTTACCCCTCGCTGCACGCGGCACCCCTCGAGACCCAGCCCGTGAGGCGGCGCAGGCGCAGATCGGGTCGTGGCGGCGGCTGCGGCGGCGGCCGCGGGAGCAAGTCGCCCGCCCGGCCCTGCGGAGGGCGCCCAGGCCGCGAAGCCGGCGCTTTCATGCCCCGGGAAGGGGCTGTGTTCGGGTAGCGCTGAAGCGGGCGGCAGGTGAGTCTGCGGCCGAGGGCCTTTCGCGGAGGAACCCTGCGCCGCGCTTCCGCCGGGCCCGCGCTCTGGCGCGGGGAGGGCGCTAGGCAGGTAGCAAATCGAAGGTGCAGAGTTCGGATGGCCGGCCTGCGGGGGGTCGCCGAGGAGGCGGAGAGTGGCTGGGCTGGCATTCCCGGCCTAGTTTCCCCGCGGTTTCCGGGGGCGGGGAGTCCCTGGAGCCTGCGGGTTGTGATGGGGAGAGGCTGCGCCAGAAAGGGCCTCCCCGTGCCGCCGCCCGTGCTGCTGAGAACCACTTGCGTGGAAGCGCAAGGAGTCAGCCGTAGGGACCGCCGGGGCGACGGCCGCCTGGGTGGGGGCAGGGTAGAGTGGGGACGGCGATCGGGAGTTCCCGGGGGGGGGGGAACTGGGGCAAGACTGGCGGGAGCTAGGGGTTCTCCAGAAGGGTCGCGGGACAGAGTGGGGAAGGACTGGGGACCCGTGCAGGTGTCGCAGGTGAATTTCCTCTGCTTTACAGTGGCCGATCCTCAGGGCTTCGTCATTGCGGATGACTTTTAGGAAGGCAGGTTCCATTCAACTCCGAGTGACTAAACACAAAACTAATGAGCTCCTAGTGCTGACTCCTGTAAAGAGCTGTAACTTTTCTGCAGAGAATACTGTCATATTTTTTTTCTACCTTTTTCTGCTTTACCCTCCCGAAGACCGTACCTCATCATAACAAACAAGGAATGACCCAGTTTTTAAATAGTAACCCCCTTTCCCTCATTTGTTTCACACGGAAAAATTTTGGGCAGTTATCGCAGTTACTTGTGCAAAGGTGAATGAAAGTGTCATGTCCAGTAATGAACCTCAGCTGTATGTGTGTTTTTGCCTCAGAGAGATTGTCGTGCATTGTAGTCCGGGAAATTAACTGCTTAATTGAAATTGCCAGCTTAATTGTATGCAAACCCGTGTTTAGGCGTTCTCCCTAGTCCCCAATTTACAGTAGGAGTAGGTCTTCCCTTTCCTTTTCCCGGTTTAGAAGGTGAAGGGTATAGTAAGATGGGGAGAATATTAGTGCTAAGGAGTTAAGTTTTCAAATATTTGATTTGAGGTGGTCATGTGTATTAAGCAGCTATCTGAAATGCAGAGCATTGAATGATTTTCTGTGTACACGTGATAAGGTCAAAATGAGTTGCAAACGGAAAACATCTGAGCATTAAAGGATACCTTTTCTTGATCAACATAACCATGAAAAAAAAACCCCATGTATACTTTATTTTCTGTCCTGTTCTTTGTAGTAGTATTAGAAACTTGGTAAACTGCCTTCTTGGTGTGAGACTGGGAAATCAGAGATGAACTTAAATTTGTTTTCATGAGGAAGCCTCATACAGGCTTGCATGACTCATTTTTCTAGTAATCACAAACTCAATTCAAACGTTCCCCTCATTGGTATCTCCTGTGGCCATTTTGCAAAGTAGTTGCTTGGGATTCGGGATCTGATCTTTCTTATTACTGATTTTAGTGAACTGATAATACATCATTTGACTTCGACGTAGTACCTCAGTGTATTACTGTTTGGACTTGTTAATTTGGATAATAGCAAATCTATGAAGTTAGAAATGTTGAAGTTGTGTAATGGAGTATTTTACTATTGAATAATTTGTAAATTAGTGCATTCTGTTGTTGAAGGTAAATAATATATAGTATTTTGTAGTGTAAACTTGAGCTTTCAGCTGAAGAAATTGCCAGTAGAGTAGGGGTGTGGAGACTGTTCTTAAAATGCAAATGTTTTAAATTACAAGGACCTGCAATGTCGTGTAGGCTGTAACAATTCTTGGTTCCAGTCTTGGAAGGTTATTTGGTTGAGGTGCTCTCTATAAAGAAACATGTTAAGTATCTGCAATGAAAGCAAATTTGTAGCAATTAATACACAAGGGATTTGACATGATAAATAATAACCCAACAAGGCACCGTTGCTCTTTATATGATCTGCCAGTTAAGACCAAAACATTTTGTATTTTCATTGGAGTTTCTTGCCAATACAAATACTGATTTTGCATCGGCTCTGCTGCTCAGTTTGAAAGCTAGGTTTCAGTCGTACCCTTGCAACTTAAGTGCAGGTTGTAAGGTAAAAAAGAAAGCTGCTGAGTCAGAGGCAGGTTGTCTCATTTGGTCTTTCTCATTAGCAAAATGGAATTTCTGTTCTAATTTGAATGTCCAGTGTAATAAATATGCTTATTGAAACTTAGTAAGGGCAAATAAGCTTTCATAATACATGGATTGAAATTTTATTTTCTCTGTGCTGGTGCCATAATTTGTACCTCTTTTAGATTGTCAGTTTGACAGACTTGTAGTAGTGGGATGCCTTGTTGGACTTGGAGATTCCTTTATAAGAGTTAAAACTTGGGGAAAGAGTTAAATAGTACAGATTGTGTAAAACAGTGGTTTTTGGCATTATTATTTGAAATTTAAAATTATTTTTGTGGGAAGAAGTTAGGTACTTATAAACTTAAAATTTTTTTCTACTTAATGTCTGTACGTTGTACTTAATATAAGAATAGAGTTATTGTGGTATTTGGAAACCTTACTGGAAAAGAATATAACACGATTAAGGGAAATTAAAAAGGAGAAAAATTAATTCTCACTTACATTTACATTTTTCTGTACTTTGATTCTATTAATAACTTGCGTAATATATTTGGTATAAAATATGAATCCTTTCTATACTTGTTTATAATTCTGTGGTTAAACGTCACATAATTATCTTTTAAACATAACATGTTTTCCCTAGTGCTGCATGTTACTGTTATTGTACGGTTGTGTACAGTGTTTCCCCGAAAATAAGACCTAGCCGGACAATCAACTCTTATTTATATTATAGTAAAATAAGACTTGGGCTTATATAATATAAGCCCGGGTCTTATATTAATTTTTGCTCCAAAAGACGCATTAGAGTTGATTGTCTGGCTAGGTCTTATTTTCGGGGAACACGGTAGTAGTTTCACTCCAAAGTTTTACTGCTGCTGTTTATTTAACCATTTTCCTATCTTGACATTTTAGTAATTGAACTCTTTTACTCTCAAAATTAGGCTATAATGAAATCACTTTGCTAATATGATAGTCCAAACTAAATTACTTTTTAAATTTTTGAAAAAGTAAACATTCTTTGAACTCCTTCCTTTGCAGTGCATCATCAGGGCTCCTATAATATAGTATTTAATTGAGAACTGAATTAGAACAAGGTGAAAAATTATAGATGTGCATATATGACTTGAATTCATTGAATAGGAATCAAAATATAAATTCATAGTTCTTCCTGTTACTGACTTGCTACAAGTTTCAATTTATTAATTTTACTTTTACAATATAAAAGTAGTATTCTTATAAGAATTTTTAATTCTTACAGTAATATTATAGGGCATAGTGTTTCTAAGCATACCTTGTTTCAGCCAAACCTTGTATTTACAAATTTAGATTTATAATCTTTTGACCTACAGAAAAGTCATTTTGTAAGATTTTAAAAACTCTGAAATATTTTGAAGGATTCTTTGAATCTAGCTTTTTGTAGTTGTGTATGTGCAATTCATTTACAGCTTAATTAAAGGATGCTTAACTACTTAAAACATAAATGAGTATCTTTTTTTTTTTTTAAAGATTTTATTGGGGAAGGGGAACAGGACTTTATGGGGGAACAGTTTGTACTTCCAGGACTTTTCCAAGTCAAGTTGTTGTCCTTTCAATCTTAGTTGTGGAGGGCGCAGCTCAGCTCCAGGTCCAGTTGCCATTGCCAGTTGCAGGGGGCGCAGCCCACCATCCCTTGCGGGAGTCGAACCGGCAACCTTGTGGTTGAGAGCCTACGCTCCAACCAACTGAGCCATCTGGGAGGCAGCTCAAGGTGCCGTGTTCAATCGTAGTTGCAGGGGGCAGAGCCCACCATCCCTTGCGGGACTCAATTTTTTTTCCTAGGAATTGAACTGGCAACCTTGTGGTTGAGAGCCCACTGGCCCATGTGGGAATCGAACCGGCAGCCTTTGGAGTTAGGAGCCCGGAGCTCTAACTGCCTGAGCCACCTGCCGGCCCATGAGTATCTTTTTAATTATGGTTTTAAAAAGCATCTCTTAAGTAAGTAATGCTATCAGCTAGGGATAAAAAGATAACTAACAAACTGTCTGAATAGTAAAGTCTAGTAGGATAAAGTCTTATAAAAAAATCATGCCTACAATATGACAAATCTAAACTAGAGCAAATAGTGCTATAAGAGCAGAGGGAAATACTGTACCTAACTGTTTTGTATGGTTAGAGATGGTTTACATAGGAGACACTTGATTTAAAACTCAAAGAATGATGTGAAAAGGCACAAAGTAAATGAAAGAATGGGGTGGATTTTATTAAAATGCAAATAATTTAGTGTTTGGACATGGAGTTTTGGAGGGACGTTGGGGAGGGGGGAATAAGCTGGAGAGATAAGTAGGGGCTATGTCGTGAAAGGTCTGAAGAGGCAAATAAGAAATTAAGACCATGCATTGTGAGGAACAGGGAGCCATTTAACGCCATTAACCTGTTAAATATCTTTGGCTTTACTGTGAAGGATGGGTTGGGAGAGCAGCTTGAGGGGGCCTGCAGAGGCATCAACTAGAAAAGTTTGAAGGCATCTAGGTGAGAATTGAGAACAGCAGTAGTAGTAGGGATGGCAAAAAATGGATAGAATTGAGAACTATTATAATGTATAATATTGATGCAAACATTTTCGTCTGGGTTGAAAGCCTTTGTCTCTAGCTTTATCTTCTGCTTGCCCATTGTGCACCTGTTACCAGCCTACTTTCAGGTTCTTTCTCTTAGAGCCCTACATATGCTATTCCATTTGCATGTTACCTTTTCTGAGAGGTCTTTTCCTGTCTAGTTACAGATATCAATTACTATCATAGCATCTTTTTATTTTATTCTGTAGGACTTCCTCCCTTCCTCTTTCCCTCCGTTCCCCCTCCCCCTCCCCCTCTTTACTAGTTTGGAAGTTACAAGCAACCTGACTCCTTTTTATTTTTTCTAAATGTGGGTCTATTTCTGGTCTCTTTTTCTGTTCCATTAGTCTATATGTCTATCCTTACAGTACCAATATTATTTTGTCTTTATTACATTTCTTTATAGCAAATTTTGGATTTAGGAAGTGTTTGTCCTCCAACATTGTCTTTTTTATTTTTTCAAAATTGTTTTGGTTATTTTAGATTTGTAACATTTTTATATAATTGTAAAATAAGCTTGTCAGTTTCTACAAAAAGCCTATTGAGAGAATTGACTTCTCACTAATATTCAGTCTTCTGATACTTTATCATGACATATTTCTCCATTTATTTTGGTCTTTTTAGTTTTTTCTGCAGTTTTTATAGATTTTGTATGTATTTTGTTTAATTTATCCCTAAGTATTTCATGTTTTTTGATACTGTCTTTTGTCAACGATACTATGTTTTAAATTTTCTTTTTCCAATTGTTTGTTAATAGTATATAAAAATACAGTTGGTTCTTTTGTATATTGACTTTGTATTCTGTTATCTTACTAAATTCACTTTTTATTTTAACTAGCTTTTATGTAGATTCTCTAGGATTTTCTTCATACACAATCATAATGTCTACAGAGAAAGTCAGTTTTGCTTCTGCGTTTCAAATCAGTATACCTTTTCCTTTCCTTTTGCCTCATTGCTACTACCATGTTTCCCCGAAAATAAGGCCTAGCTGGACATTCAGCTCTAATGTGTCTTTTGGAGCAAAAATTGATATAAGACCCGGTCTTATTTTATTATAAGACTGAGTATAATATAATATAATATAATGTAGTATAATATAATAAGACCGGGTCTTATTTCAATTTTTGCTCCAAAAGATGCATGAGAGCTGATTGTCCGGCTAGGTCTTATTTTCGGGGAAACACAATAGCTAGATTAGTGCTATTTGCTAGAAATATAATGTGAGTCACATACGTAATTTAAAAATTTTTAGTGGCCCCATACTAAGAAGTAGCAAGTGACATTAAACTTAATACATTTTTTTTTTATTGCAGTATGTCCAAAATGTTAGTCACAATTTGTAGTAGTTTCCCTAAGCTTGCTGTAACAGATTACCACAAACCGTGTGGTTTAAAGCAACAGAAATTTTTTCTGTCACAGTTCTGCAAACTAGAAGTGTGAAATCAAGGTGTCGGCAGGGACATGCTCCCTTTGAAGGCTGTAGGAAAGAATCCTTCCTTGGTTCTTAGGGGGTTGCTGACAATCCTTAGATTTCATCTGAGTTGTTGAATTTATTGTCGTGAAAGTATTTATAATATCCCCTTGTAATTTTTTTAATGGCTAAAGGATCTGCAGTGATATACCTTCTTTCATTTCTCAAAGTGGTAATTCTTATCACGCTTTTTTCTTGATTTAGAGGTATTGGTTTTTATGGCTGTTGTTTATCCATTTTCAGTTTCATTTATTTCTGCTCTTTTTATTTTTTTCCTGTACTTTTGGTTTGATATGCTTTTCTTTTTCTGACATTTTAAGGTGAACACTTAGATCATAGATTAAAAACTTTCCTCTTCTGGTGTAAGAACTTAAAGCTATAAATTTTCTTGTAAACCCTGTTTTAGCTGCATCCCACGAGTTGATTTCTGTTATTTTCATTCTGTTTAAAATATTTTCTAATTTGTGATTTGTTCTTTGATCCATGGATTATTTAGAAGAGTGTTGTTTAATTTCTAAATACTTGGAGAATCTTACAAGCTATCTTTCTATTACTGATTCCAAATTTAATTCCTTTGTGGTCAGAGAACATGTTCTGTTTGATTTATATCCTTTTAAATGTATCCAGGCATGTTTCATGGGCCAACATATGGTATGTCTTGGTGAATTTTCCGTGTGCACTTCAAAAGAGTTTCTATTTTGCCATTGTTGGGTAAGTGTTCTATAAATATTGGTATGTTAAGTTAGTTGATAGTGTTCTTCCAATTTTATGTATTCTAATTTTCTGTATACTTGTTCTATGAATTATTGAATGAGGAGTGTTAAACTCTCTTTAACTGTATATCTGTTTATCTCCTCCCCTTTTTTTAAATCAGTTTATATTTATTCACCTTAAGTAACAGTCTAGGTAAGTGACATTTATTTCCCCTTTTAATGTTGTCTGGCTTTGCTTCGTATACATTGATGCTTTCTTATTAGACATATACATGTTTAGGATTGTTAGGCCTTGGTAAATTAATAACTCTTTTATTGTTATTGTGAAACATTTCTCTTTATCTCTGCTCTGAAGTCTTCCTTTGCCTATTATTAATATGTCCAGCCCAGCTCTCTTAGGATTAAAATTTACATGTTATATCTTTTTCCATCCTTGTACCTTTTTGAAAATAGACTCTATATTTCTAGAGCAGTCTCAGATATACAGAAAAAATGAGAGGCATTACAGAGAGTTCCCCGTACCCCAGACCCACTTTATTCTATTATTAACATCTATTGACATCTTACTTTAATATGGTACATTTGTTACCATAGTAATTAATGAAACAATATTGAGGCATTAACTAAAGTTGACAGTTTATTCAGATTTCCTTGGTTTTCACCCAGTAACTTTTCTCTGTTCCAGGATCCCCCCCAGCTACTGTATTACATTTGGTTGTCCTGTTTCCTTAGGCTACTAATTGGGTGTGACAGTTTCTCAGACTTTCCTTACTTGTGATGACTGTGACAGTTTTGAGTACTGATCAGGCACTTTGTAGGATGTCTCCCTCTGTTGGAATATTTCTGTTGGAATTTTTCTGATGTTTTTCTTAGGATTAGACGGGTTATGGATTTTTGGGAAGAAGATCACAGAGGTAAAGTGCCATTTTCATCACATCATATTCAATGTACATACTATCATAACGATGTATGACTTTGCTGGTGAGATCTTGATGACCTAGCTGAAGTAGTGTTTGTCATAGTTCTCCACTGTAAAATTATTGCCCCCCCCGCCCCTCCCCCCCGCCTCCTTTTATTCCTTCTGTACTCTTTCGAAGGAAGTCACTAAGCTCATCCCACACTTAGAGTAGGGAGTTATATTCACACTTTGAAGACTCCTTGAGGGCAGAATAGTTACCTAAGTTATTTGGAATTATTTTGCATGGGAGATTTGTCTCTTTCCATTTAATTAATTAATTAATTAGTTAATTCATATCATTAATTTATATCAGTATGGACTTATGGATGTTTATTTCATACTTTCAGCTATAATACAGTACTACTTTATTTACTCAGATTATTCCAGCCATGGCTATTGGGAGCTCTTTTAGTTGGTCCTGTGTTCCTTTGACAGACACCTATCAATGTGGGTTTGTTTGTTGTTCGCTTTTTAAATTTTTTATTTTTATTTTTTTAATTATTTTTTTTTTAAGAAGGGCGCAGCTCACAGTGACCCATGTGGGGATCGAACAGGCAACCTTGGTGTTATTAGCACCACGCTTTAACCAACTGAGCTAACCGACCATCCCTGCATTTGCTTATTTTTTCAGCACTTACTCTCTGGCTCTCAAAAAGTGTTCCCCACTCATTTTGTATATTTCCTGGCCCAGTCCTATACTCACCTATTTCTCCAAGAAGCCTTGCTTCCATTTATCAGATAATGGCGATAGAAACGATTTGCATGCTAGGTGTGATGATTACTACTGGGGTGTCATTGCCTCTGGGCCTTCTCAGCTGACTGAACAAGGAAATATACTTGTGTATGTTAACCTGTTATGTACATATGTCTGTAAATTTTTCTCTGTGTAACATCTGTGTTTATATTAAGCTAAAATATGAGTTCACACTGAGTCCAATCTCAATCCATTACTACATGGGTCATCCTAGCCTTCTCCCTTGCTTATCTGTAAACTGCTACTCTGACAGTGAGAAATCTGGTTCCCACTATCCATCATCCATTTATGTAATGGTTCAATTTTTTAAAAAAACTTTTAATTTATTTTAAGTGTGTTTTTCCAGGACCGATCAGCTCCAAGTCAAGTAGTAGTTTCAATCTAGTTGTGGAGGGCACAGCTCACACTGGCGCATGTGGGGATCAAACTGGCAATCCTGGTGTTACGAGCGTCACACTCTAACCAACTAAGCTAACCGGCCGCCCTGTAATGGTTCAATATTAGTATACATGTATAGCAGTGTCAGAATTGTTAACTCATACCCCTGTGGGAAACAATTTTATCAACTAGAATGCCTATGTACAGGTCCTTTTGACTTTAATTTTACAAACTCCATTCATTTCTAATGTTACTTTGGTCAACATCTTTTCCCTCCCACCCCCTTCAGTGAGGTTGTTTCATACATTTGTAATAGTTGTACAGTTATATTCTCTTGATCTGCTCCACATTCCTTCAGGGGATCCCCAGAACTCCTCCGTGTTTTTAAAAAATTTTGCATGCATTAAAGCTGTAAAGTTCTATGAATTTTGACAAAGCATAATGTCATGTTCCACCATTACAGTTTTATCTCTGTAAAAAATCCCCTGTACTTCAACTCTTTGACACTTTTGTGCCTCACCACATTCCAGGGCTTTGTGGTGAGGCACAGAGTGTACCACTGATGTCTTTTGTACTGATTCTGTAGTTTTGCCTTTTCTAGAATGTCATATAAATTGAATCATATAGTATGTAGCCTTTTCAGACTGGCTTCTTTCACTTTGCAATATGCATTTAATGTTCCTCCACATTTTGTCGTGGCTGGATAGCTCATTTCTTTTTATCACTGACTCATCCATTGTCTGTTTATCCACTCACCTATTGCTTCCAATTGTTGGTGACTATGAATCAAGCTCCTGTAAACATTGTGTGCAGATTTTGCATGGACTTAAGTTTTAAAATCAATTGGGTAAACACCTAGGAAAGTGATTCCTGGGTTGTACAGAAAGCTTATGTTTAGCTTTGAAAGAAACATCAAACTGTCTTCCAAAGTGGCTCTTCCATTTTGCATTTCCATTAGCAATGAAAAGCTCCTGTTCTGCATCCTTCATCAGCATTGGGTATTGTCAGTTTTTAAAAAATTTTTAGCCATTCTTATATGGGTATTTCATTATTTCAGTTTGCATGACTAATGGTGTTGAGTATTTTTTCACATATGTATTTGCCACATATATGTATCTTCTTTGATGAGGTATATGTTCATATATTTTGCCAATTTCTTAATTGAGTTGTTTCTTTACTATTGAGTTCAAAGAGTTTTTTGTATATTTGGATACCAGATTGCAAAATATCAGGTACATATTTTGCAAATACCTTCTCAAACTCTGTGGCTTGTCTTTTGTGGCTTGTCTTAATGTCTTTTGGAGAACAGAAGTTTGTAATAAAGTCTACCTTACCAGTGTTTTCTTTCAAGGATTTTGCTTTTGGTGTTGCATCTAAAAACTCATTGCCAAACCCAAAAGTAGATAGTAGATTTTCTCCTATATTTTCTTCTAGAAGTTTTATAGTATTGTGTTTTATATTTACACGTTTGTGTTCCATTTTGAAATACTTTTTATACAAGGTATAAGGTCTCAATCTACAATTCTTTTTTTCTTTTTTCTTTTTCTGCATATGGGCATCCAATTTTTCCACCACTATTTGTTGAAAGACTGCCTTTTCTCCATTGAACTGCCTTTGCTCTTTTGTCATTTTTTTTACTTACTTTTTTTATACAAGGAATTTTTATCTATTGTATAAAGGGAGGGTTATCTGGTGCCCCAGAACGTTCTGGGCTTCATTAAGACTGTCCATTTCACAACACTAGCTCCAGTTGTTAGTGATTAAAAGAGCTCCAAAGGCCTATGGTCATGGGCACTGATGAGGGCCCACACCCTCTGGCTCCAGCTGCCCCCGGTGTTGGAGCTGGGCGGGAGGGAGGTGTGGGGGCTTGCTTCCTGGTCTTGCCTTACAGAGATCGAAGTCATACACCATAAAATTCACCCATTTAAAGGCTGTAAGTCCTTGGTTCTTAGTATAGTTACAGAGTTTTATAACCAGCAGTGTAACCTAATTTAGAGCATTTTCATCACCCAAGAAAGAAACCTTGTGTCCATTAGCGGTCTCTATCCCACCCCCCTCTCCCTACCCCAGCTCTAGGCAACCACTACTCTGTTTTTTGTCCCTATAGGTTTGTCTGTTCTGGACATTTCATATACATGAAATCATGCAACATGTACTCTTTTGTGACTGGCTTCTTTCATTTAGAATAATATTGACATTCATTATTGTTCAGCTTCAGCTTCAGGTGTACAGTGCAGTGATCAGGCATCTACATCATCCCTGAGGTGGTCTCCCAAATGGGACAAGTGTCCATCGGATACCCTGCAAAATCTTTACAACACATTTAGGATAGTATTTTTGAGGTTCAGTTAGGTTGTTGTATGTATTAGTACTTCATTCCTTTTTAAAAAAAAAAATTGTGGCAAAATTGAACGAAATTCACCATTTTAACAACTTAAAAATCTACAGTTCAGTGGCATTTACTACATTCATAATGTTATATACCTGTCGCCGCTGTCTAGTTGCAGAATGTTTTTATCGCCACAAAAGGGTGGAAACCCCTTTCCATTTAAGCAGCCACTCTCCACTGTCCTCCTCAGCCCCTGCCAATCGCTAGTTTGCTTGCTTTCTCTGTGGATTTGCCTGTTCTGGATATTTTCTATAAATGGAATCATGTAATATGTGATCTTTGTGTCTGGTTCCTTCCACTTAGCATAACGTTCATTCATGTTATGGCTTGTATTGGCAATACTTCTTTTCTTTCTGTGGCCGAGTAATTTCCACGGCATGGAAATACACATTTCGTTTATTGATTTATTACTTGATGGTCATTTGGGTTTTTTCTACATGTTGACTATTTTGAGTGATGCTGCTGTAAATACTTGTATACAAGTTTTTATATGGACATATGTTTTCATTTGTCATAGTAAGCCACTTAAATTTAGTGAAATTATGATATAGTTGGGTTTGAATCTGTTATCTTGCTATTTGTTTTTAATATCTCCTATCTGTTCTTTGTTCCTTTCTGGATTAGGTATATTTTAGTATTCCATTTATCTCCATATTGGTTTATTAGCTGTACATCTTTTTTTGTAAGTAGTTGCTTTAGGGTTTATAATATGCACGTTCGCCTTATCACAGGACATGTTTAAACAGTATTACACTACTTTATGGGGTAACCTAGTACTCCTAATTCAGCACATTTCTGTTCTCTTCCATGTAGCTCGTGCTCACTTTCTTACTTTGCATTTTCTCTCCACCTCACTCTAGGGTGGCGGTTCTCCACCCACCTAGCTAACACCAGGCTTGTCAGTGTTCTCTACTTTTCATCAACATTTGATACAGTTGATTGGTCAGTCCTTATGTTTTGAAAAACCTCATTGGTTTTCGGGATGCTGTACGATCCTGATTTTTTTTTTTCTAATTTATGACAGTTGCTTCTCAGTTTTCTAGCTTCTCTTCCTTTACGTCTAAAGGTTGGAGTGCCTTAGGCTTAGACCTTATACCTTTTCTTTATAGTATTCGTCACTTTTTAGAGTATCATATCTAATCCCATAGTTACAAGTATATATAGATTGCTGTTGACTTTAATCTTTGTATCTTTATCAAACTGCACAGTATATTGAATTGGACTGACTGCTGCACTTGAATGTTTCCGTAGGTATGTAAAACTTAACTTGTCCAAAACAGAAGTTTTACTTGATTTCCTCAAATCTATCCTTTCCTCACACCTTCCCACTTCAGTCCATGGCAGCACCATTCACACACTTGGTTAGGCCACAGACTGCACATCATTCTTCCTTTCTCTTTTCCCCCACATACTTCCAATCCATCAGCAGCAACTTTGCTTTTAAACTACATCCCAAATCTTGCCGTTCCTTGTTGCTCCACTCGTTTGCCCTAATATAAGCCATTATTACCTCTTTTTCTGGACTATTGGAATTGCCTTTTCACTGCTCTCTCTGCTTCTGCTCTTTTCTCCCTCTCGTCTAGCAACTGGTGTGTTTTTTTCCAAAGACATAAATAACAGCACATCACTCTCATCTAGAGACCACTATTACGTAGTAGCTTCCTGTCTCACTTAGCCTAACACCCAGACCTTATCTTTGCCTAAAAGGTCTATGTGGTTTCTTCCTTCACCGACCTCATCTGCCCATACAGACTCCCCTAAGCTCCAGGGACATGGCCTTCTTGCTGTTCCTCAAAGATCAAGTTATTTGCTTGCCGTATGGCTTTTATTTTGTATTTTCTTCCCACTTGGACTGTTCTCTATCACCACATGATTAATCCTTTATCAGTTAGACCTCTCCTTAGATCTTCCTTCTTCAACACAGTCTTCCCTGATTGCACTATAAAAATAAGGCCTATTATCACTTTCCCTCAGTATTGATTTATTTTTCTTCATAGCACATATGCTTCCTGAAATACTTATTTACAAGTTTATACTTATTTACTGATTACTTCCCAACTATGATATAAGCTCCATAAAGATAGGGCATTTGGTGTTTTCATTGCTTTAGTTTCCAGCGTTTAGAACAATGAGGCGCAGTCATGTTATTGATGTACCAGCAGTGATTGTTTAACATACATAAGAGCTCCTTCCCATTAGCCACAAAACTGTAAAATTCTTATGAATAATACAGACAAACAATGCACAAGACCTGGGTGAAGGAAATGACGATGAAACTTTACTTAAAGGCTTTTTTTTTTTAAAGACCATTCTGAATAGAATGGAGAGCCATACCGTGCTACTGACTGCAGAACTTAATGTGAAGATGCCCATCCTCCTTAAATAATCTGTGTTTTAGAGCAGTTCCAAAGATCTCAACTTTTTCCCCCCCCTTTGATACTTGATGAGGTTGGATGAATAAGCTTGGAAAGTCTTAAAAAAGGATGAAGAGGGAGTTTATCTACCAGATCAAAAAACATGGAGAACTATTATAATTAACTGTGGGTGGTACTAGCTTGGAAATTGGCTAATGGAACAAAATAGAAGTTAGATTTTATAGGATTCTTTACGATTTTTAGTATACGAAAGTAGATGACATTATTATAAATCACATTTTGTAGAACATTTGTAAAGCAGTGATACCCATTAGGTATATTTGAGGTGTGTGGTATTCTTTACTCTTACAATCAGGCATCTAGTTAACTATGTATGCCCTTAGGTCACCTTCTGTTTTATAAAATATTTCCCTCATTCCTAGACAGCTTAATTTTTTATTTGATTGTGTTTACCCCTCTTTCTTTTAATTAATTACTACTTTTATTATGTGTTTCATACTCAAACTTAATAGAATTTCTTTTTATTTTATTTTAATTTTTTATTGGAGAATATTGGGGAACAGTGTATTTCTCCAGGGCCCATCAGCTCCAAGTTATATGTCCTTCAATCTAGTTGTGGAGGGTGCAACTCACTGGCTGGCACATGTGGGAATCGAACCAGCAACCCTGTTGTTCAGAGCTCACGCTCTAACCAACTGAGCCACCCAGCTGCCCCTAGAATTTCTTGTAATTCTAAATAAACTATGAATGAGAGACTGAAATCCATAAAGTATGTATGTATTTGTAGCATTGTGATACCTGTTGCAGCTCTTCACAGATAGTTCTTGGCTGTATGTGAATTGGTAAGGTTGCCAGATAGCTGAGTTCAGAAACTCGTGAAGTGTTATTTTACCCTAACTGGGAATATTCAGATTAGCAATTATGCTTTCCTGCCTACTTCTTGAGTTGAAACCAGTATTATTCCACTCTACATTTTCTTATCTTTCCCACTATCCTCCATTTCCCCTTATACTTTTGTTGAAATTTCAAAGGACAGGAACCTCTTTTTAAAGAAACTTTTTATTTTGAAAAAAATCAAATTTTCAGAAAAGCTGTAAGAATATTGTAATGAGCTCCTATTATATCATTCACTTAGATTTGCCAGTGAACATTTTGACACATTAGCTCTCTCCCTCTCTGTCTAAGCATATTATTTTTTTGATTAAACCGTTTGAAAATCAGTTCAGCATGTATTTCTGAAGAACAAGGACGTTCTATTATACAATACAATGATCACATTAGGAAAATTAGCTTTGTTACAAAATTATCTAACATATAGTCAGTCTATATTTTTAATACTATACCTTACAGCAGTTTTTTGTTTTTCTGTTCCCTGGTCCATTCTAAGATCACTGATTATATTTAGTTGTCATTTATTTGGTAGATCATTTGGAATTTTTATGTAGACAGTCAAGTCTGTGAAGGACAGTTTTATTTCTTCCTTTGCTTTATTATTTTCTTCCTTTGGGTTTATTTTGCTCTTTTTTTAGCTTAAGATTGAAAGTTAGGTTATTCATTTGAGACCTTGCTTTTTTCCCCTAATAAATGCTTAATGCTATGTATTTCCCTGAAATGACTGCTTTAACTGTACCCCACAAATTTTGATATGTTGTATTTTCCTTTTTGTTCAGTTTAAAATACTTCGTAATTTCCTTAAACTTCTTGAACCACTCATTATTTAGACATGTATTCCATTTCCAATGTTTGGAGATTTGTCTATTATCTTTATGTTGTCACTTTTAAGGAGGGCACAGCTCACAGTGGCCCATGTGGGGAATGAACCGGCAACCTGGATGTTGTTAGCACCACGCTCTAACCAACTGAGCTAACCGGCTACCCCATGTTGTCCCTTTTTTGATACTCAGATTTTAGTCTCTTTACATCTGGAATAATAGTACCTTGGATGTTTGTTTATCTTTCATCATATTGACTTTTTTTTTTTTTTTTTTAGAATTTTGTACTTTAGTTTCAGCCTGACTGCCTAATCCCTCGTGATTAGATTAAGGCTGTGCATTTTTTTGGGGGGGGATCAGGAATACTACATAACTAATGTGGTATATCCTTCTTAGTGTTATCAGTCACATCAGAAGGCATGTCGTATCAGTTTCACCAATTATTAGTGATGTCAATCAACTTTGATTACTTGGTTAAAGTGGTGGCCATCAGATTTCTCTGGTGGTACTTTATTTCTTTGTAATTATTAGTATCTTTGGGGAAAGGCTCTGAGATTATATAATTACCTCATTTCCAACAGCCTTCTACTCAGTGGTTTTAGCAACCATTGATAAATTCTTGCTTGAATCTGAATAGTGTGATTGTAAAATGGTATTCTATCATTCCTTCTACACTTACTAGTTGGGATTGTATTGTGAAGAGCATTTCTTTCCTCCTTCCCCTTCATTCATTTATAATTTCAGTATGGACTCAAGGCTTAAAAAAAAGCAATGTGTTATATATGCCATTACTGTCATTCATTTTGATGCTGAAGTTGTTCACAGTTTGGCCAATGGGAAACTCTTCAAATTAGTTCATGTGTCTTTTTGATAGGGCCCCCATTAGTCTTTGAGCAATGTTCTTTTGTTTTTGTTTTTTCTTTTTAAATTTTTTTCTCCCTTGTATTAAGATTTTCTAGGTGTATCTTGTACTTTTCTTGCCCAGCCTTGGAATTGGCCATTTCTCCAAGGAGCTCTAGTATCTTTTTATTTTTTGGTTGTTGCTGTTTGTTTTCTCATATCTTTTGGTAGGGAATATTTTTAAGAAACAAAAATTTAGGGGCTGCTTATGTTTGTTGCTGGTGGGGTGACTCTGCTTCTGGATTTTATTTTTAGCAGAAAGGGGATATAATTCACATACCACGCAATTAATTCATTTGAAGTATACAACTCATTGGTTTTTAATGTAGTCACAGATTGCTCAACCATCACCATGATCAATTTTAGCACATTTTTGTCACTCCGTTAGTAGTCACTCTCCATTTCCTCCAACCTGCTATCCTTAGGCAACTACCAATCTACTTTCTCTTTCTATACATTTATTTTGGACATTTCACATAAATGGTCTGTTTTGATAAATATACCATGAGCTTTTTCTGTTCTGTGATCCAATTCAGGGTAGTGCATTGCATTTAGTATACATGTATTTTAAAATTATGAGTTCATATTGATACCTCTGACTCCATTCTAATACATAGATTCTTATTTGCCTTCTCCCATCCCAAATTTATATCTCCGTTTTATCACAGCAAGAAATTTGATTTCCAACAATTGTTCAGTCATACTTGTAAAATATACAGAATAATTTCAGAATTGCTACAACCATACGACTGTAAGATGCAAGCCTTCTAAGTAAAGCTTAAGATTTCTTTTTCAGTTCATGTTAAATTGTTCAAAAGTTACTTGGATTAGTTCTTTTTTTCATTCCCTTCTATATAGTTACATTATCAACTTGCTACACTGTTAGGTATAAAGGCTCACATATCTTTAATGGTGAAGTTACGTATTTAACCAGGTCAGTGTTTTTTTAATGGAATTTAGTAATTGTTCTTTTCTAGACTTTTAACATGGTATATAACAGTGAATATACCATGCGTATGTATTTTGTTTGCTCTTGCTAGTGTTTAAGAATTTTGAATTATTTGCTGATATTTTAAAACTTGGAGATTTACAGTAAAATCCTGATTTCTGGTTTCTCTGAAAAAGGCAAAAAGGAAGTTCTGGTTTTGCTAAGTAAGTCCTTTGGCAACAGTTGGATAGATCTGACTAGTAGTGGGTGCCTGCATTCTCTAGTTCCCACGACTCTTATATCTTGCCTGATCCCTTTAGGCATTTGTGTTTGCAACCCTTCTTTATAACCCTCCTTCTTTACAAAACTTTCAGTGGCAGGTGCAACAGTAGAGAATTACACTGCTTTGTGTTCTGAAAAAAGAACTGATTTTATCTGAAATGACTTACTTTTTCAGCTTTGTAGTTTTCATGACCTAGCCAGCATAACTGATGTTGATAATGCTTTCTAAATGGAATCACCAAGGACCTATTTTAAATTGCTTAAATGTAACAATAATTTTAATAAAACTGTACTTTCTTTGTGATTTAAACAAAGTTCATCATTCATTCTGCATGGGTTGGAACACCAAGGAACACACAGATAGTTTTGAAGATTTAAAAAAGTCCTTTTGTTATAGTGAGAAGAATTGTGTAAACTACATTTAACCTTGTAAGTTGAAGTTTATAACATTTTGTTGATGCCAGCAGCATTTATTTATTAAAATGTAAGCCATTTAAAGAGTAAGCCATTTAAATGTAAGCCATTTAAAGAGTAAAGTGAAATGAAGTTGATTCTGAAAGATTATATTAGCTATAGTTGAAAAGAAAAATTTAATTATGAAACTAAGCTTTTACAAATATTTTAATTTTTTTCAAAAGCTCTTGTTAATACAGACTAATTTTTACC